>NW_027362773.1:162213064-162643082 GCF_046119375.1 Phyllobates terribilis | reverse complement strand
ACCACTTCCTCATCTACTCCCAACGGGGGAGGGGAACGTTACATGACTGCAGACGATCCCAGCACAGCTGACCCTGAACCTGCCGCTGTGCAGACAATACATTGCTATACAGTCCCAGCCCTGGACGGCCACCAAGGGAGCCATAGCCAGCTCAGCCAAGGCTTGGGGGCACCACCATCAAACCTGGACAAGTACCGGGGGTGGGGCACCGCCACCAGCCCAAGCCCAGACGAGCACTGGGGGGGCACCACCAAGAGACTCCATCAGTATTCGGGCTGTTATTTGGCACTATACGTCCCATGAATCACCACCACAATCACCGCCAGAGCCGATGCTGGATCCCTCCCAGCTTGGATCATGAATGGTGCAGTGCAGCCGTCCAAAACACTTATGTATCAAGGGTGGAAAACTCTTCATAGTTTCCTATCAGCCCGAGTAACTAAGAGTCTCTGTTATACATGTACTAAACACAAAACATGTCGTGTATTGCCGCCATATTTGTATCAGTCGCAGGAGGAGAACGGTGTATACGACCGTGATATGACATCCCTCGCTCTGCGCCTGTACATAAAGGTGAAGTGATCAGCAGATACCTCGCTATTACCCAACATGGCGGACTGTAAGACCAGAGACCGGCTGCCCCCATACAAGCGCATAACACCTTCCACCCGTGAACAGGATCCTCTGCACAATTTATGGTGTTCGGCTGTGAGCTTTATATCTACTACTAATGTAAGGTTCCTCCAGAGATAAAAGCCCCCGCAATGTCACAGGAGACGGTCAGACACCGCCGGACCCCTGATCAGAAGTCGTAGTTTTTCTTGCCAGCGGATGTCCTGTTCACACACAGCGATCTGCTGCGAGAACAAGCTCTTCACCGGTTATCAGCCGTGTAAAGTTCACCCTAAAGCCTGATCATTAATGGGAAAAAACGCAAAGAGCTTATAAAAACCAGTAGCTCGGACTTACCTCCTATTATAAAGACTTTATCGAGAACGGAGGGATTTTGTGTTTGTTTACTGCTCATTGCTAATGTTATCGGCCACCTCTGCAGTCTATCAGCAGTGGCCAGTCTCCCAGGCAATGAGCACGGTACTTACAAGCTCTTTGCTAAAAAGCTTGTAAAAGCTGCCCTGAAGCTGTCTGATGGAGGATCAATGTCCCTGCTCGGACAGGCCACGGCTCAGCCATAGACGTGGCAGCGATCGGCCCAGGGTCATGCATCGGGTTCAGTCACATCTTTTACACGGCTAAAAAAAATAAACCGAGGATGTGCTGCCGAGGAACGAATTATAACAACAACGATGGCCCTGTCCCCGCACACTCTGCAGCGGCCGACGAGCACCAGGGAACTTGTAATATCATCGATCGGTCCTCAATGTGGGCAGATATCGGCCCGGAAATGGCCCATGTCTGCCGGAGAGGTCTTCATTCCAGGGCCCCTCATATATGCCCCTAATAAAAGGGGTTTCTATAAGATTTGTATCAAGGTTACGGCCTTTTCAGAAGACGATTGCCATGAAGAAATCAATTGATAACCACGGCTACTGCGGCGAGTCCATACAAGATAAGAGAGGAGGCTTATCAGGGTAAACTACTACCTATTGATTAGCGCAAGTCGCCGTGAGAGCAAAGTCATAAAACACTGATAACAAACGCTCCATAAAACACCGCCGATAGGATGGCCAGCCGGAGCAATCTGCCCGGAGAGCGAGGATAAAGGGGCGCGATACACGCTGGCACTGCCACCTCGCTCCGCTATTCACTACATTGCATGGCCGGACCCTCCCCGAGCTCCGAGGACAAGGGGTACTTTGTCTGAATGTAAGACGTGGACAGGAGCCGGGATTTAGAATTGCTCCACATGGAAAAGAAAAAGCCGAGCTGCAATGTCAGACACAACCTATGGTCACGGGTGACTGTTCCTGAAAGATGACAGTCGTGTTCATCTAAAGCTGGACCTTCCCTTTAAAGCTTCACACCACATAACCATAAGGAAAGATACCGTACAGGACACAGCGGCCCCTCCATCATCAGCCATCCAGAGCGCTGTGTGCCCGGGTGCCTCCATTCCCTGGGCACCTATTACATGAATCCAGCCATGTATAATGTGCGGCTCTAATGGGTCAATTACAAGACAACGAGCAAAACAAACAGCAACGGATATCAACAGGCGCTGCCGAGATCGCGGCAAAGCCGGAAAATCAAGGAGGGAGGAGCAGATCGATGAGAAATGATCGCTGCTGGGACCCAACCCATCCCAAGAACGGGGCCCCCAGAGTCCCCTGTGTCTCAAGGTCTCAGCCGTCAGACCACCCCCCCCCCCCCCCCAGGGTTTCAGCCGTCAGACCACTCCCCCACCCCCCAAAAGGGTTTCAGCCGTCAGACCACTCCCCCACCCCCCAAAAGGGTTTCAGCCGTCAGACCACTCCCCCACCCCCAAAAGGGTTTCAGCCGTCAGACCACTCCCCCACCCCCCAAAGGGTTTCAGCCGTCAGACCACTCCCCCACCCCCCAAAGGGTTTCAGCCGTCAGACCACTCCCCACCCCCCAAAGGGTTTCAGCCGTCAGACCACTCCCCCACCCCCCAAAGGGTTTCAGCCGTCAGACCACTCCCCACCCCCCAAAGGGTTTCAGCCATCAGACCACTCCCACCCCCAGGGTTTCAGCCATCAGACCACTCCCACCCCCGGGTTTCAGCCATCAGACCACTCCCACCCCCGGGTTTCAGCCATCAGACCACTCCCACCCCCGGTTTCAGCCGTCAGACCACTCCCACCCCCGGGTTTCAGCCGTCAGACCACTCCCACCCCCGGGTTTCAGCCGTCAGACCACTCACCCCCCCTGGGTTTCAGCCGTCAGACCACTCACCCCCCCTGGGTTTCAGCCGTCAGACACTCCCCCCCCCCAGGGTTTCATTCAGCCGTCAGACCACTCCCCCCCCCAGGGTTTCATTCAGCCGTCAGACCACTCCCCCCCTGGGTTTCAGCCGTCAGACCACTCACCCCCCCCCCCTGGGTTTCAGCCGTCAGACCACTCCCCCCCCCCCCCCCCCCCTGGGTTTCAGCCGTCAGACCACTCCCCCCCCTGGGTTTCAGCCGTCAGACCACTCCCCTTCCCTCTCTGGTCTCATTCATCAAACCCAACCCCCAGGGTCTTAGTCCGACCCCCAGTGAGCTTTGTGGGCCATATTTTCACCATAGTCAGATTTCTATATAAGGCTCAAAATCCACTGCCGACAGGTACAGCCAAATGGTAGAACGATACCTGCCAACAGCCACCACTAGGGGGAGCTCAGTGTACACCGCTATTTCAACGTAGATCAGTATGCACAGAGTTCCTCGGCTCCATCTAGTGACTGCTGCAGAAAGATCAGAATTTATTCCATATCAATGTGGACGATCTGGAGCCCTGTCTTAGAAAATTGGGGCTCCAACCCCTCACGAGGCATAAGTAATAACCAGGGATAATGCACTGCTCATATAGGAGGGTTAAAAACGAATAGCTAGAAATACTGATCATTACTAAGTCATGCAATGTAAACCACGAACATCACACGACACATGGGGTCATATTTACCTGCTCCCCCATCACATATTGCATTGTAGAGCAAAGTCTATACCATGGGCGGCAGACATGATGCAGATCACACAGGGGGACATCACAACGGAGGTCAATGGACCCGATCATACTGCGGGGTCCTCTCAGGTAAAGCCTGTTCACACGGACAGATTATCTGCCATTCTGTGGCTGCTCATGGTGACAAGGGATTCCTGCAGGGCAAGCGTCCTACAAGGGATCTCCATAAACCGGCCCAGAGCCATCACAAGTATCTCACTGCTTTTGCTAGTGGCCCAAATCAGACAACAGAGTAAAACTGAACCGTTAAGGCTCCATAAACGGATCACAAGGCCCTCCGGTGCCCCGCAGCCGCCTCTGCCGCCCCGCAGCCGCCTCTGCCGGGTGTGGAGCAGAGTTTGCAACACTGAAAACATCCACAGTATTATTAGAGAATGACCCAAAAAAAAGAGTCAGGTGCGGGCGTCACATTTCAGCCTCCACCAGTCACCTGGCTCCTAGGATCTGACGCTCCAGACGTAAGAGGAATAGGAGCAGTTGCCATAGCAACCAGGGAATAATGCAGGAATCTAATCAGTTGCTATAGGCAACCACCCTATTCTCCTCTCCAGTACAGTTTTCATAAATCTCCCTCAAAACGACATCTTTCCTCCCCAGTCCACAAGTAAATCAATATGGGCAGATATTACCTCCTCCAGGGATAGCGGTAACTACAACGCCAGTGTTTTGGATGACGGCGTAGGATGTTGTTACCACGATCAGCACCGGGCGCCGTCCACCAGAGCGTCACCATCGAACATATAAAAGACACTCGGCCGCTCCTACGTCACCGCTCTGCCGCAGGTTTTAGGCAGCGCTACAGATGTCGTACAACATCAGCCAATGCAAACATCAAAAAAAGGGGCGAGACGCCTTTAAGGTGATCGTCCTCCGGAGACGCCCGCCTGGGGACAGCTCTGCACCGCCATATAGTGGAGGACGTCCATTGTTGTCAGCGGAGAACAACAGTGGGTGAGGGAAATAGGAGACGAGCTATGTGGTCAGATCAATATCACAGGGTAAATACAGCTCTGGATCATTTACAGCAAGTCGGAGGATTTTCCCACTTAAAAAAAAACATTTATTACATGTGCACAGGATGAAGCAGGGCGATAGTGTTCAAACATCTGCCATAAGTGAACAAGGCAGAAGACAAAGGGGTCATCAGCACTGGGCACCCCCAGGTCCGGCACCCCCCAGGTCCGGCATAGTGTTAGATAAGTGGGTTGTATCCAAGGAGATTAGTGGTTTGGGTAATTTCAGCGGGGCTGGTTTTTCTACTGAAACAAGGAACCACTGTCCTGTGTCAGGCAGAGGGCGACTACATGACTATCTTTGAGGGGTCTTCAGTGCCAGTCACTTCCACATTGAGACGTGCGGGGGGCAGATAACCTGGCGTCTGCACATACCCGCACCGCAGCCAGGTATCGGCACATGTCCTGATGGACGCCTGACCATCTTTCCCACCTCCTAGCAGGTAACCGGTAATCTGCGCTGTTCCTGACGCACAGAACAAACTCTTAAAACCTCCTGAAGGGGGACGTCTTTCTCATTTCTGTTAGGGTCAGATACCAAAAATTCATTGAAAAAAAGGGGTTACAAGTTTTTGCCGCTGTCTTAGACCGGAACACCATTAAACAAAAAAAATACAAAAGGGACTTTTCCCAGATGGGCAAAGTTGGTTATGACATACTGCAATGGGTATACTAGACCATGAAAAAAAAAAAAAGGAAAATGGTGTCTACCCGGAAGGTAAGCGCCTGGCACACGGCAGTCCCCGTACTGGCAGTTTGGCGGCTTCTCCACACAACGGGATTAATACCAGGGCGGAGGAGCACGAGTATGCCACGCTCCTCGCCATTTACATATGCTTCATTGCTGGTGGCGAGGAATAAAGCCGATAAGGAGATTTAAGGACTGAAGTTACAGGTTGGATGGGATTGTGTAATTCCTGGAAAGCAGAGGTAACACGGGCCGTGGCTGCGGGCCACGACATAATGCTACATACAGAACCGTAGGGAACAGGAGTTTCCGGAAAGTTTGCATTCAGCAGAGATAAGACGTTCACCAGCGAAAGAGAAACACAAGGCGATTCACGAAATAACGACGCTGGGAACTTCCCGGAGGTAAATGGCAGAAGCACTGGGGTCTTTCCAGCTTTATTTTTGATGGTTTTCACATCTTACAATGTTCATGAATTCATTAGGCTATGTCATTACAATGAATGGACGACGGCTGCTCCCTGTGCCGCGGGCTTATGGGAGAGTGCAGAGAAGATCCGTGAATGATCCTGAGAGTTATGGGGAAACAAAAGGTTCTCCGACAGCACTAATCAGGAAGAGATGGGTATATGTCACCATGTTCAACTGGGGGAGCCCTTTAAAGGGATATTCCAGTTAGGATAGGTGATAACTTCTGTCAGTGGGGGTCCGACCACTGCGCCCTGCACTGACTGCCAGGATGGGGCACTCAGCAGTTCACATGTTCACCCGCTGCTTCGCTCATTCCCTATGGGACTGCTGGAGAAAGGCAAATGCAGTGCCAAGACAGTCCCATAGACAAGTAATGGAGCGGAAGTCGGGGGGTATGCGCAGTGCTGATCCATCCCCATAGACAAGTAATGGAGCAGAGGTCGGGGGGTATGCGCAGCGCTGATCCATTCCCATAGACAAGTAATGGAGCGGAGGTCGGGGGGTATGTGCAGCGCTGATCCATCCCCATAGACAAGTAATGGAGCGGAGGTCGGGGGGTATGTGCAGCGCTGATCCATTCCCATAGACAAGTAATGGAGCGGAGGTCGGGGGGTATGTGCAGCGCTGATCCATCCCCATAGACAAGTAATGGAGCGGAGGTCGGGGGGTATGTGCAGCGCTGATCCATCCCCATAGACAAGTAATGGAGCGGAGGTCGGGGGGGGTATGTGCAGCGCTGATCCATCCCCATAGACAAGTAATGGAGCGGAGGTCGGGGGGGGTATGTGCAGCGCTGATCCATCCCCATAGACAAGTAATGGAGCGGAGGTCGGGGGGGTATGTGCAGCGCTGATCCATTCCCATAGACAAGTAATGGAGCGGAAGTCGGGTGGTATGTGCAGAGCTGATCCATCCCCATAGACAAGTAATGGAGCGGAGGTCGGGGGGGTATGTGCAGCGCTGATCCATTTCCATAGACAAGCAATGGAGCGGAAGTCGGGTGGTATGTGCAGCGCTGATCCATTCCCATAGACAAGTAATGGAGCGGAAGTCTGGTGGTATGTGCAGCGCTGATCCATCCCCATAGACAAGTAATGGAGCGGAGGTCGGGGGGGGTATGTGCAGCGCTGATCCATCCCCATAGACAAGTAATGGAGCGGAGGTCGGGGGGGGGGGGGGTATGTGCAGCGCTGATCCATTCCCATAGACAAGTAATGGAGCGGAAGTCGGGTGGTATGTGCAGCGCTGATCCATTCCCATAGACAAGTAATGGAGCGGAGGTCGGGGGGTATGCGCAGCGCTGATCCATCCCCATAGACAAGTAATGGAGTGGAGGTCGGGGGGTATGTGCAGCGCTGATCCATCCCCATAGACAAGTAATGGAGCGGAAGTCTGGTGGTATGTGCAGCGCTGATCCATCCCCATAGACAAGTAATGGAGCGGAGGTCGGGGGGGGTATGTGCAGCGCTGATCCATCCCCATAGACAAGTAATGGAGCGGAGGTCGGGGGGGGGGTATGTGCAGCGCTGATCCATTCCCATAGACAAGTAATGGAGCGGAAGTCGGGTGGTATGTGCAGCGCTGATCCATCCCCATAGACAAGTAATGGAGCGGAGGTCGGGGGGGGGGGGGTATGTGCAGCGCTGATCCATTCCCATAGACAAGTAATGGAGCGGAAGTCGGGTGGTATGTGCAGCGCTGATCCATTCCCATAGACAAGTAATGGAGCGGAGGTCGGGGGGTATGCGCAGCGCTGATCCATCCCCATAGACAAGTAATGGAGTGGAGGTCGGGGGGTATGTGCAGCGCTGATCCATCCCCATAGACAAGTAATGGAGCGGAAGTCTGGTGGTATGTGCAGCGCTGATCCATCCCCATAGACAAGTAATGGAGCGGAGGTCGGGGGGGGTATGTGCAGCGCTGATCCATCCCCATAGACAAGTAATGGAGCGGAGGTCGGGGGGGGGGTATGTGCAGCGCTGATCCATTCCCATAGACAAGTAATGGAGCGGAAGTCGGGTGGTATGTGCAGCGCTGATCCATTCCCATAGACAAGTAATGGAGCGGAGGTCGGGGGGTATGCGCAGCGCTGATCCATCCCCATAGACAAGTAATGGAGCGGAGGTCGGGGGGTATGTGCAGCGCTGATCCATCCCCATAGACAAGTAATGGAGCGGAGGTCGGGGGGTATGTGCAGCGCTGATCCATCCCCATAGACAAGTAATGGAGCGGAGGTCGGGGGGTATGTGCAGCGCTGATCCATCCCCATAGACAAGTAATGGAGCGGAGGTCGGGGGGTATGTGCAGCGCTGATCCATTCCCATAGACAAGTAATGGAGCGGAGGTCGGGGGGTATGCGCAGCGCTGATCCATCCCCATAGACAAGGAATGGAGCGGAGGTATGTGCAGCGCTGATCTATTCCAACGGGGATGAAAAAAAAAAAAAGTACAAAAGTACCCGTCCTGGTGAGTGGAGCGGATCCCTGCGGTTGAACACTCACAGATCAATAAGTAGTCACCTATCTTGTGGATAAGCTCTTACACCTGGAGGACCTGGTCAGATACAACATGATGGCAGGAAGCTGCAGGATACAAAGATTCGGCTTCCCATGTGCAGGCGTCAAACCCTTTCCCAGGGGGGCTCACAATCAGTCTTGTGACTAGAGGGGCTCAGGCCCGATAATTACACTTTGGTGATAATGTACAATTAAAAAGCTGAGTCTCAATGTGGATATAAAGATAGATATATACATACATATGTCCATGTGTCCTCTGCTCAGATACGGCAAGTGATGGATTGGAGGAGTACCACGTGACTGACAGACAGGTTGGGCTGTAGCCACGGGAACACAAAAGGTCTGCATGGGAGCTGTATACACAAAATAGTAGGTTTTTCTTCAATACGATTTGCAACATTGCTTCCTGTTACACGTACAGGCGCAGCAAGAAAGGACGTTGGTGGCACAAGGGTTCACACGCTTTATTTACAGCAGATCTTTACTTTCATTGCAAATACGATCGGCGCTGAAGAGCCCTCGATGAGGCGTACGCCGATGGAGCGAGAAACAAAAACATGGCGAGGTCAGCAAGAATGAAATTAATGTCACATCTGCAGCGGGCGAGAGGATGACAAAGCAGCACAAACGTCTGAGCGCTTGGCTCCTGCCCGGGCACTGCCCGAGGGGAAAGCCGAACAGTGGGAATTGGGAGGATTAAAGCCAAATGCCCAAAAACTAACACCCCGGGGATAACACAGAAGTGAGGAACAAACATACAAAACCATGTGAGGTTTCATGAAGTGCCAAGAGAAAGGGCGGATACTGGTGCCATGGCTCTGGGGTGTCCTGCCAGATACAACGTCACTGTGCAGATTCCCACAGCAGAGCTGCACTTAATGCGATAGTCTGCAGCCTGCGGCTGCCCTGCTCCTGAGCAGCTACAACTCCCAGCATTGCCACCTGGAGCTCCAGCATGTGCAGTAACACAGGTATGTAGTGACTGCAGCAGCGGTACGGCAGAGATCAGACAGGACTTTCCCCTACTGGAGGGAGTAAGACAGGTCAGAGCCCCCCCAGCTTCAGGGGCTCCGGGCTAGACCTGGATAGGTGGCGCCTGTCACAGGATCACCAAGGTATCACAGCTTCTAGGGACGCGAACAGATGCACAAAGGAATAAACACTGACTGCGAGAATTACAAGGCATCGATGCTTTTGGCTGTGTTCACACACTATCATGAAGGCATTACAATCGGCCACGCCATAGGTGAAGTCTGTACCCTGCAACGGTAACCTACTGCGCAGGAGAGAGGGGAAAACATTTCAGCTGCAATATGTGAAAGCAGCCTTAAAGGGGCTGTCATCGATAGATCATAGAATGGTAGAGGTGGAAGGGACCTCCTGGGTCCTAGTGTCCAACCCCCTGCTCAAAGCAGGATTCACTAGATCATCTCAGACAGATGTCTGTCCAGCCTCGGTTTCCATTGAAGGAGAACTCACCACCTCTCGTGGCCGCCTGTTCCTCTCATTGATCTCCTCACTGTCAAAAAGATTTTTCTAATATCTAATCTGTCTCCTCCCATTCTGTTTCCTCCCATTGCTTCTAGTCTTTCCTTGTGCAAATGAGAATAAGGATGATCCCTCTACAATGTGACAGCCCTTGAGATTTGTAGACGGCTATTAAGTCTCCTCTCAGTCTTCTTTTTTACAAGCTAAACATTCCCAAATCCTGTAACCGTTCCTCATAGGACATGGTTTGCAGACCGGTCACCATTCTGGTCGCTCTGAACTTGCTCCAGTTTCTTCATGTCTTTTTTAAAATGTGGCGCCCAAAACTGGACGCAGTATTCCAGATGAGGTCTGACCAAAGAGGAGTAAAGACCGATAATGACTTCACGTGATCTAGACTGTATGCTTCTGTTAATGCAGCCCAGAATTGTATTTGCCTTTTTTGCTGCAGCATCACACTGTTGACTCCTGTGCAGCCTGTGATCTATTAGTATACCTAAGTCTTTTTCACAAGTGCTGTTGCTTAGCTCTATTCCTGACATTTTGTAGATGCTTTTTTCATTTTTATTGCCCAGATGTAGGACTTTGCATTTCTCCCTGTTATAAACCATTCTCTGTTAGTTGCTGCCCGCTGCTCCAGTTTATTTAGGTCTTATTTGAATCCTCTCTCTCTTCTCTAGTATTAGCTATCCCTCCGAGCTTTGTGTCATCAGCAAATTGAATGAGTTTACCCTCAATTCCTTCATCTAAATCATTGAGATTTAGATGATACACCGGGTAGATCTGATCGCCGGGAATAAACTGGACAAACGTGCCAGTACGTGTGGTGACATGACATCATACATGTGCGTCAAGGACGATCATGTGATTGCACAGAGGTGACATCACAAGTCGTTGTCCTTCAGATAATAGCCAACACGTGCACGGTGCACCGAGGTGCAGGCAGCCACACAAGGCTCTTATGGGGGGCGCCCTGACTGCTCTACCATAATGCACCGCAGCACGTGGCAGGCGACGGAATCACATCGCTCTAGTGACAGATTAACAGCCTGTTTTAGCCACCTAACCCCGGTCTGTGGCAGACGGAGGACGCGTTATTTTATTTTTCGTCTTCCAGGATCAGCCCATCGCAGCGCAGTAATGTCTGGATTACAACTCTGCCCCGATCAAGTGAAGGCAGCTGCAATACCCCACGCAACCCATGGTCAAGAGTGGCGCTGGTTCTGAAAGCAGCCACGTCCTTTAAGATCAGATTTACATGTGTGAGCAGCGCACGGACCGGCCACAGGTCTCCTGTATATGCAGCCGATGAGTTCAGGTCAGGAGACTGCGGTGCAAAGACGCATGTGTGAACCCGGCCCAGTACAGCTCAGCAGTGACACTTGCGCTGCCCGGGTCCGGCACTAGCCTGGTCCTCCACTAGGCCCAGCAGGTAAGACGCCCGTTGTAATGTCATGGGGTATCGTAAAAGACGGGTGCAGAAACTAAGAATGAACTGAATGCCGGACAAGGGCGGTGAGAACCGGATTGCTATACATTGCTTTCTACCCTGGACAATCCCTTTAAGGGGGTACTCCGGACTCTAAGGACAGGAACCTGAGCGACGGATGAAGGCTGCACTGCGGGTCATCACAGCTGATCGCGCCGTCCAAGCACTGAAGAAAGGCGAGTGCAACGCTACAACCTTCCCCGGAGTGACGGGAGGCCTGACCGCTGCCTCCTCCACTCAGGATCTATGGGTCTGATAGAGATGAGAGGGGGGCAGCCATTGCTGCTCGACCACCGATCCGTTCAATCCTGGAGGATCTAGGAGGTCGCAGCCATCACACATGTATCATCCAGCCTGAAAATTAAATCCATTTTCTTACAGCGCCTCCCCTGTCTTCAGGCAATGCCCGGTACTGCAGCTAATCTTCACTCACTCAATAAGGAGTTATAAAGATCAAACACACCCCGCAACAGTTTATAAAAAAACTAAAAACAAACCCCTAATTGTACAGACCCCCAGGAGTCTGTGGTTACATCTACCATCTACTACACAGAGCTTCTGCCCCCGGCGACACCATGTATAGGGGGAGGTTATGGCGGCCGGATAACGTGTCCTCGGGCCGGTCTATAAAAGCACAGAAGACTATATAAGCCTCATAAATGCAGAAGTGTTCACTCACAAAGGTCCTGTCACCACAACTCCCAGCATGCGGAACTACTACTCACAGAACCCTGGAGGAGGGGGACGGGGAAAGAGGGGGGATCAGGAGAGGGGACAGGGGGGGGGGGGATCAGGAGAGGGGACAGGGGGGGGGGGGGATCAGGAGAGGGGACAGGGGGGATCAGGAGAGGGGACAGGGGGGATCAGGAGAGGGGACAGGGGGGATCAGGAGAGGGGACAGGGGGGATCAGGAGAGGGGACAGGGGGGATCAGGAGAGGGGACAGGGGGGATCAGGAGAGGGGACAGGGGGGATCAGGAGAGGGGACAGGGGGGATCAGGAGAGGGGACAGGGGGGATCAGGAGAGGGGACAGGGGGGATCAGGAGAGGGGACAGTAGGAGGGAGAATGGGGGGGTGACAGGGATCAGGAGAGGGGACGGTAGGAGGGAGAATGGGGGGGACAGGAGAGGGGACGGTAGGAGGGACAGGAGAGGGGACGGTAGGAGGGACGGTAGGAGGGACACTGGGGGGGGGACAGGAGAGGGGACAGGGGGGATCAGGAGAGGGGACGGTAGGAGGGAGAATGGGGGGGTGACAGGGGTCAGGAGAGGGGACGGTAGGAGGGACAATGGGGGGGGGGGGACAGGAGAGGGGACGGGGGGGACAGGAGAGGGGACGGGGACGGGGCAGGAGAGGGGACGGCAGGAGGGACAGGAGAGGGGACGGCAGGAGGGACAGGAGAGGGGACGGCAGGAGGGACAGGAGAGGGGACGGCAGGAGGGACAGGAGAGGGGACGGCAGGAGGGACAGGAGAGGGGACGGCAGGAGGGACAGGAGAGGGGACGGCAGGAGGGACAGTTGAGGGGACGGCAGGAGGGACAGGAGAGGGGACGGCAGGAGGGACAGGAGAGGGGACGGCAGGAGGGACAGGAGAGGGGACGGCAGGAGGGACAGGAGAGGGGACGGCAGGAGGGACAGGAGAGGGGACGGCAGGAGGGACAGGAGAGGGGACGGCAGGAGGGACAGGAGAGGGGACGGCAGGAGGGACAGGAGAGGGGACGGCAGGAGGGACACTGGGGGGGGGGCAGGAGAGGGGACGGTAGGAGGGACACTGGGGGGGGGGGGCAGGAGAGGGGACGGTAGGAGGGACACTGGGGGGGGGGCAGGAGAGGGGACGGTAGGAGGGACACTGGGGGGGGACAGGAGAGGGGACGGTAGGAGGGACAGGAGAGGGGACGGTAGGAGGGACACTGGGGGGGGGACAGGAGAGGGGACGTAGGAGGGACACTGGGGGGGGGGGGACAGGAGAGGGGACGTAGGAGGGACACTGGGGGGGGGGGGACAGGAGAGGGGACGGTAGGAGGGACACTGGGGGGGGGGGGGGACAGGAGACGGGACGGTGGGAGGGACACTGGGGGGTGGGGGACAGGAGAGGGGACGGTAGGAGGGACACTGGGGGGGGGGGGGACAGGAGAGGGGACGGTAGGAGGGACACTGGGGGGGGGGGGGGGGGGGACAGGAGAGGGGACGGTAGGAGGGAGACAGGGGGGGCCCAGGAGAGCAAGTCCTACAGAAGCGGGAGGGGCCTAGGAAATGATTGACAGGAAGGATGAGTGCCCGGGGGCACAAAGTTGTGACCCACAGAGCTGGAGAGGTCACACGGTAACGGACACCGGTGACCTCAGGTCCCTGACAACCGACCCCAAACCAGCCTAACAACTTATTAAAGGGGCGCTCTATAGTAAGAGGGCCATTCTATAGCCCATGGGGTGAGTGATCTGACAACCTGCCTCCTCTACCATCAGGGTAGACATTGGGGTTGTCAGCCAGCTTCCCCAGCAGAAGACACATTCTATAAGTAGAAGAAAGGGTTAATACCTGGGAGCTGTGTGGGGAATGGACCTGCCCTTTAAGGGGGTGACCACAGCCGGGGGCAGAGCACCCAGGCCGGGCACGGCACAGCAGCTGCACGTTCTGTGGCAGCACACGTGACCTGCGCCCACTCTGAGGGGCAGCACACCCGCCCCGACCCCCTCTGCCCCCCGCTCCCCGCAGACCACGTTACCTCAGCGCGGCGCCGGCAGCAGTTCTCCCTCTTCTTGCCTCGCCTCAACTGACGCCCCAGCCTTCAGGCCGCGCCGACCGAACACTCCCTCAGCCGGCGGCCACGCCCAGCTCTGCGCTGAATGGACGAACGCTCGTGACGTCATGGAACAGGCAAGAAAACTCCGCCCTGTGATTGGATGATCTACTGGTACATGAAGGAGTGGACCACACCCATCCGTTACCGGGGGGGGGGGGAGCCGGGCGGGAGACAACGTAGAATGCTGGGTAATGGGAGGATGAATGATGAGGAGTCGGGACGGGGACGAAGGAGCGAAGGATTATGGGATGGTTGCCTCGGCAACGGCATCAAGAGCAGCCACCTAGCGGGAGGATTGTGTCCTCAGATAACTATGGTGAGCGGGAGATGATGGGAGTCACTGCTGTCACGGAGCAGCGTGCAGGAAATAACGGACTATAACACAGAGCGACCGCTCGTTACCCATAACCAACCCACGTTACCCAGGGCGACCCGTTACTGATAGCGACCCCCTCATTAACCCATAGCGACCCCACGTTACACCTCATTAACCCATAACGAGCCCACTCTACCCTATAACACCCCCACGTTACCCCATAGCGCCCCCTATTTTCCCCATAGCGCCCCCTCGTTTCCCCATAGCGACCCCTCGTTTCCCCATGGGTTGGCAAGAAAGTATTCTGCGTGCACTTAACCCTTCAGCCATGATCAGATTTGCTGCCCATCGGAAAGTTTGGGGCTTATTCAACTTTGCACAAAGTGCATCAGGATATTTTGTTGGCGTCCCCAGGTAGATTAGGAGCAGGCTGCTTGTGATCACCAAGGATGAGGACTGTGTGACCACTGTAACCCCCTAACCCTAAAAAAGAAGGTGTAGTGACAGACCCCAAAATATACATGGAGGACAGGTAGAGAGTGACAGACCCCATACTAGACATGGAGGACAGGTAGAGAGTGACAGACCCCAAAATATACATGGAGGACAGGTAGAGAGTGACAGACCCCACACTACACATAGAGGACAGGTAGAGAGTGACAGACCCCATACTAGACATGGAGGACAGGTAGAGAGTGACAGACCCCAAAATATACATGGAGGACAGGTAGAGAGTGGCAGACCCCGCACTACACATAGAGGACAGGTAGAGAGTGACAGACCCCGCACTACACATGGAGGACAGGTAGAGAGTGACAGACCCCGCACTACACATAGAGGACAGGTAGAGAGTGGCAGACCCCGCACTACACATAGAGGACTGGTAGAGAGTGGCAGACCCCGCACTACACATAGAGGACAGGTAGAGAGTGACAGACCCCGCACTACACATGGAGGACAGGTAGAGAGTGACAGACCCCGCACTACACATGGAGGACAGGTAGAGAGTGACAGACCCCACACTACACATAGAGGACAGGTAGAGAGTGGCAGACCCCGCACTACACATAGAGGACAGGTAGAGAGTGGCAGACCCCGCACTACACATAGAGGACAGGTAGAGAGTGACAGACCCCACACTACACATAGAGGACAGGTAGAGAGTGACAGACCCCACACTACACATAGAGGACAGGTAGAGAGTGACAGACCCCACACTACACATAGAGGACAGGTAGAGAGTGGCAGACCCCGCACTACACATAGAGGACAGGTAGAGAGTGGCAGACCCCGCACTACACATAGAGGACAGGTAGAGAGTGGCAGACCCCGCACTACACATAGAGGACAGGTAGAGAGTGACAGACCCCACACTACACATAGAGGACAGGTAGAGAGTGACAGACCCTGCACTACACATAGAGGACAGGTAGAGAGTGACACACCCCACACTACACATAGAGGACAGGTAGAGAGTGACAGACCCCACACTACACATAGAGGACAGGTAGAGAGTGGCAGACCCCGCACTACACATAGAGGACAGGTAGAGAGTGGCAGACCCCGCACTACACATGGAGGACAGGTAGAGAGTGACAGACCCCCCACTACACATAGAGGACAGGTAGAGAGTGACAGACCCCACACTACACATAGAGGACAGGTAGAGAGTGGCAGACCCCGCACTACACATAGAGGACAGGTAGAGAGTGGCAGACCCCGCACTACACATAGAGAATAGGTAGAGAGTGGCAGACCCCGCACTACACATAGAGGACAGGTAGAGAGTGACAGACCCCACACTACACATAGAGGACAGGTAGAGAGTGACAGACCCCACACTACACATAGAGGACAGGTAGAGAGTGACAGACCCCACACTACACATAGAGGACAGGTAGAGAGTAGCAGACCCCGCACTACACATAGAGGACAGGTAGAGAGTGGCAGACCCCGCACTACACATAGAGGACAGGTAGAGAGTGGCAGACCCCGCACTACACATAGAGGACAGGTAGAGAGTGACAGACCCCACACTACACATAGAGGACAGGTAGAGAGTGACAGACCCCGCACTACACATAGAGGACAGGTAGAGAGTGGCAGACCCCGCACTACACATAGAGGACAGGTAGAGAGTGGCAGACCCCGCACTACACATGGAGGACAGGTAGAGAGTGACAGACCCTGCACTACACATGGAGGACAGGTAGAGAGTGACAGACCCCGCACTACACATGGAGGACAGGTAGAGAGTGACAGACCCTGCAATACACATGGAGGACAGGTAGAGAGTGACAGACCCCGCACTACACATGGAGGACAGGTAGAGAGTGACAGACTGCACTGCACATAGAGGACAGGTAGAGAGTGACAGACCCCACACTACACATGGAGGACAGGTAGAGAGTGGCAGACCCCGCACTACACATGGAGGACAGGTAGAGAGTGACAGACCCCACACTACACATGGAGGACAGGTAGAGAGTGGCAGACCCCACACTACACATGGAGGACAGGTAGAGAGTGACAGACCCCACACTACACATGGAGGACAGGTAGAGAGTGACAGACCCCACACTACACATGGAGGACAGGTAGAGAGTGACAGACCCCACACTACACATGGAGGACAGGTAGAGAGTGACAGACCCCGCACTACACATGGAGGACAGGTAGAGAGTGACAGACCCCACACTACACATGGAGGACAGGTAGAGAGTGACAGACCCCGCACTACACATAGAGGACAGGTAGAGAGTGGCAGACCCCGCACTACACATGGAGGACAGGTAGAGAGTGACAGACCCCGCACTACACATAGAGGACAGGTAGAGAGTGACAGACCCCACACTACACATGGAGGACAGGTAGAGAGTGGCAGACCCCACACTACACATGGAGGACAGGTAGAGAGTGACAGACCACCCCACACTACACATGGAGGACAGGTAGAGAGTGACAGACCCCGCACTACACATGGAGGACAGGTAGAGAGTGACAGACCCCACACTACACATGGAGGACAGGTAGAGAGTGACAGACCCCACACTACACATGGAGGACAGGTAGAGAGTGACAGACCCCACACTACACATGGAGGACAGGTAGAGAGTGACAGACCCCGCACTACACATAGAGGACAGGTAGAGAGTGGCAGACCCCACACTACACATGGAGGACAGGTAGAGAGTGACAGACCCCGCACTACACATAGAGGACAGGTAGAGAGTGGCAGACCCCATACTATACATGGAGGACAGGGAGAGAGTGACAGACCCCGCACTACACATAGAGGACAGGGAGAGAGTGACAGACCCCACACTACACATGGAGGACAGGTAGAGAGTGACAGACCCCACACTACACATAGAGGACAGGTAGAGAGTGACAGACTCTGCACTACACATGGAGGATAGGTAGAAAGTGACAGATCCCACAGTACACATAAAGGACAAGTAGAGAGTGACAGACCCCGCACTACACATGGAGGACAGGGAGAGAGTGACAGACCCCGCACTACACATGGAGGACGGAGAGAGTGACAGACCCCGCACTACACATGGAGGACAGGTAGAGAGTGACAGACCCCTCACTACACATAGAGGACAGGTAGAGAGTGACAGACCCCACACTACACATGGAGGACAGGTAGAGAGTGACAGACCCCACACTACACATGTAGGACAGGTAGAGAGTGACAGACCCCACACTACACATGTAGGACAGGTAGAGAGTGACAGACCCCACACTACACATGGAGGACAGGTAGAGAGTGACAGACCCCACACTACACATGGAGGACAGGTAGAGAGTGACAGACCCCACACTACACATGGAGGACAGGTAGAGAGTGACAGACCCCACACTACACATGGAGGACAGGTAGAGAGTGACGGACCCCACACTACACATGGAGGACAGGTAGAGAGTGACAGACCCCACACTACACATGGAGGACAGATAGAGAGTGACAGACCCCACACTACACATGGAGGACAGGTAGAGAGTGACAGACTGCACGGCACATGGAGGACAGGTAGAGAGTGACAGACCCCGCACTACACATGGAGGACAGGTAGAGAGTGACAGACCCCACACTACACATGGAGGACAGGTAGAGAGTGACAGACCCCACACTACACATGGAGGACAGGTAGAGAGTGACAGACCCCGCACTACACATGGAGGACAGGTAGAGAGTGACAGACTGCACTGCACATGGAGGACAGGTAGAGAGTGACAGACCCCACACTACACATGGAGGACAGGTAGAGAGTGACAGACTGCACTGCACATGGAGGATAGTGTAGTATCGGCGTCTCTGTCCCCTGACAGGCAGAGATGCCGTCCCACTTACCGCCGGGCTCTGTGCCTGGCGTCCTCCAGCGCTCCTGCCTCTGTTGCTGCCTGCACGCGCAGCTTCCCGGGCACTGTGCTTAGGGCGCGCGCTCCCTCCCTCTTAAAGGGTCCGCGCGCGCCGTCCTAAGGAGTCCCCGGCCAATGGCCGGAGGACCTCTCATATAAAGGGCACCTCCTCCAAAATGGAGGTGCCCATGGAAGGTTGTAGCTTTGTGTGTTATACTCTGCTTCAGCCCTCAGGTCCCGCTGCTAGCCTGACTGCAAGTCCAGCCCGCCAACCTGACTACAAGTCCAGCCCGCCAACCTGACTACAAGTGCAGCCCGCCAACCTGACTACAAGTGCAGCCCGCCAACCTGACTACACGTCCAGCCCGCCAACCTGACTACACATCCAGCCCGCCAACCTGACTACAAGTCCAGCCCGCCAACCTGACTACAAGTCCAGCCCGCCAACCTGACTACAAGTCCAGCCCGCCAACCTGACTACAAGTCCAGCCCGCCAACCTGACTACAAGTCCAGCCCGCCAACCTGACTACAAGTCCAGCCCGCCTGCTTGTCTACTCTCCAGTCCGCCAGTCTGTCTATGGGCTCTGTCCGCCTGCTTACCTGGAAGCACCTGCCCATTACCTGCCGTGCCTGCCAGCCCACTTACCTGGAAGCACCTGCCTGTTACGTGCCTTGCCTACCAGCCAGCCTACCTGGAAGCTCCTGCCTGTTGTAACGGGTCTGGGAGGCGGAACCTCTGAGCAACTATACAAGGGGGCGGTCCTTGTAAGGAAGCGGGTGGCGCCCAGGGAAGATGGGCAGGTAGTCACAGCAAGTGACCGGGGCAGTCTCTGGGTAACGGGCAGGTGGTCACGGCAAGTGACCGGGACAGTCTCTGGAAAACGGGCAGGTGGTCACGGCAAGTGACCGGGACAGTCTCTGGGTAACGGGCCGGTGGTCACGGCAAGTGACCGGGGCAGTCTCTGGGTAAAGGGCAGGTACGACCTGTGACGGCTGAGCCTCCAGGTAGGCTAGCAGGCGAGTAGCAGATGTGTGCTCCCAGGTGAGCAGGCGAGAGTCTCTGGACAGGCAGGTGGTCACAGCACGTGACGGCGGAGCCTCCAAGTAGGCTAGCAGGCGAGTAGCAGATGTGTGCTCCCAGGTGAGCAGGCGAGAGTCTCTGGACAGGCAGGTGGTCACAGCACGTGACGGCGGAGCCTCCAGGTAGGCTAGTAGATGAGCGCTCCCAGGTGAGCGGGCAAGAGTCTCTGGACTGGCAGGTGGTCACAGCACGTGACGACGGAGCCTCCAGGTAGGCTAACATGCAGGTAGCAGATGAGCGCTCCCAGGTGAGCGGGCAAGCTGGTCCATAGACAGACTGACTGGTGTCGGAAGGCAGACCGTCGGACCTCAGGCTAGCAAGCAGGTAAGCGGATAACAGGCAGGAAACAGACAGCAAACTGGCAGGTAACTGGAAACGGGACCTGAGGGCTGAAGCAGAGTAGTGAACAGTGCAACAACATTGCTCGGGCACCTCCATTTTGGAGGAGGTGCCTTATATATCGAGGGATCCTCCGGCCATTGGCCGGGGACTCCTTAGGGCGGCGCGCGCAGCCCCTTTAAGAGAGGGGGAGCGCGCGCGCGCCCTAAGCACAGTGACCGGGGGAGAGCGCGCGCTGCAAGCAGAGCGGGAGGAAGCCGCCGGGCACGGAGCAGAGAGGTGAGGGGAACAGCGTCCCTGCCTAGCAGGAGGCAGGGACGCCGACGCTACAGTACCCCCCCCTTTAGGCCCCCCCTTTTTTAGGCCAGACAGAAATTTACCAAGGATGAGAGGGGCATGGATGTTCTCCCGGGGCTCCCACTTTCTCTCCTCAGGACCAAACCCCTTCCAATCCACTAGAAAAAAGGTCTTTCCTCTTACCCTTTTGGTGGCCAGAATGTTCTCTACCTCAAACTCGTCTTCAGCAGAAACCGGAGCAGGGGGCGTACCTGTAGACTTGGAAAAGGAGTTAAGTACCACGGGTTTGAGGAGAGATACATGGAAGGAGTTAGGGATCCGTAAGTTGGCCAGAAGTTTCAATTTATAGGCCACCGGGTTGATCTGTTTGATAACCTCCAGTGGGCCGATGAACCGAGGCCCTAACTTATAGGAAGGAATCTTGAGCCGGACATATTTGGATGAGAGCCAGACTTTATCTCCGGGACGAAATTGTGGGGAATCCAGGCGTTTTTTGTCGGCGTGTCTCTTCATCCGCTCGGACGACTGAAGGAGTGCGGATCGGGTACTCTCCCAAATGGAGGAAAATTTGCTAACGAGAGATTCCGCAGCCGGGTTGTCCACAGAGGTGGAGACAGGAAAAGGGATCCGAGGATGCTGACCGAAGACTACAAAAAACGGGGATTTAGAGGAAGATTCGCTCTCGTGATTGTTGTAAGAGAACTCGGCCCATGGTAGGAGATCCACCCAGTCTGAATGGTGGGCATTAACGAAGTGCCGGAGGTAACTGGTCAGATTCTGATTGATCCGCTCCACTTGACCATTGGACTGTGGGTGGTAAGCGGAGGAGAAGTCCAGGGTGACGTCGAGCAGTTTACATGTGGCTCTCCAGAAGCGTGAGGTGAACTGAACCCCACGATCCGACACGATGTGGAGAGGCAGACCATGGAGACGGAATATGTGGCGGATAAAGTCTTTAGCTAGCTCGGGTGCAGACGGGAGGCCTGGCAGGGGAATGAAATGAGCCATTTTGCAAAAGCGGTCAGCGACCACCCAAATGACCGTACAACCGGCAGAGACGGGGAGATCTGTTATGAAGTCCATAGCTATATGCTGCCACGGGGCAGCAGGTACTGGCAGAGGGAGAAGGCGGCCGGCAGGCAGGTGTCTCGGAACTTTGTTGCGGGCGCAGGACACACAGGCAGAAACAAAGTCTATTACGTCCTTGTGCAGGGTAGGCCACCAGTAGTGCCGGGTAATAAGCTGGAGGGTCTTTTTCTGACCGGCGTGCCCAGCTAGCTTAGACGAGTGACCCCAGTGTAGAATCTTCTCCCGATCGGACACCGTTACGAACGTCTTACCGGGAGGGAGACGATTTAGACTCACGGGGGCTACCTGCATTACTCTGGCGGGATCGATGATGTGTTTAGGCTCCTCCTCAAGATCAGACACCAGAAAGGATCGGGACAGGGCGTCAGCTTTGATGTTTTTGTCAGCCGGGCGAAAATGAAGAATGAAATCAAAGCGGGCAAAAAACAAGGACCACCGGGCTTGGCGCGGGTTAAGTCTCTGGGCGCTCTGGAGATATGCCAAGTTCTTGTGGTCAGTGTAAATTATTACCGGGTGAAGAGCCCCCTCGAGCAGGTAACGCCACTCCTCCAGTGCCATCTTAATGGCCAACAATTCACGGTCTCCTATAGAATAGTTGCGCTCAGAAGAGGAGAAAAGTTTGGAGAAAAAAACGCAGGTTACCTTTCTTCCGGAAGATGACTTTTGGGTAAGTACCGCCCCAGCTCCGGAGGAGGAGGCGTCAACTTCTAGGAAGAATTGTTTGTTGCCGTCCGGACGATGCAGCACCGAGGCGGAGGAGAAGGCCTGTTTTAAGGAAAGAAAGGCCTCCTCTGCTTCGGGCGGCCATTCTCTGGGGTTCGTACCTTTACGGGTGACCGCATAGATAGGGGCGGTCCGGGAAGAGAAGTGCGGTATGAACAGGCGGTAATAGTTGGCGAAGCCCAGGAACCGCTGAATAGCCTTCAACCCCTCTGGTCGGGGCCACTTCTGGATGGCAGACAGTTTCTCAGGATCCATTTGTAGACCTGTCTGAGAGATTATGTAGCCCAGAAATGGAAGAGAGGTCTGCTCAAAGATGCACTTCTCATATTTAGCGTAGAGGTGGTTCTGCCTGAGCCTGAGCAGGACCTGACGAACGTCCCTCCGGTGAGTAGGAAGATCCGGCGAGAAGACCAAGATGTCGTCCAGGTACACCACCACGCAGGAGTAGAGAAGATCACGGAAGATGTCATTGACCAACTCTTGAAAGACGGCAGGAGCGTTACAGAGACCGAAGGGCATCACAAGGTACTCATAGTGGCCGTCCCGGGTGTTGAATGCCGTCTTCCACTCATCCCCCTGACGGATACGGACCAGGTTATACGCCCCACGGAGATCCAGTTTGGTGAAGATTCTAGCCCCCCTCAGACGGTCAAATAATTCAGGAATGAGCGGAAGGGGGTATTTATTTTTCACAGTAATCTGGTTTAGGCCTCTATAGTCTATACATGGACGGAGTGAGCCGTCCTTCTTTTTGACAAAGAAGAAGCCTGCTCCCGCCGGGGAGGTAGATTTCCGGATAAATCCCCGGGCCAGGTTCTCCTCAATATATTCAGACATGGACCGGGTCTCTGCAGCAGACAAAGGGTAGATTCGCCCACGGGGAGGAGTAGAGCTGGGCATCAGGTCGATTGGGCAGTCGTATGGTCTATGAGGAGGTAAAGTCTCTGCCTCTTTTTTATTGAAGACATCCGCATAAGACCAATAGGGAACCGGAAGACCGGGCAGATTGGCTGGGGTAGGAGAAGGACGGGCAGGACGAACGGGAACTAGACAACTCTTATGGCAGTCCTGTCCCCAGCGAAGGACTTCTCCGGTCTGCCAGTCAAGCACGGGTGCATGTTTCTGGAGCCAAGGCAGGCCAAGCAATAGTGCGTGAGAGAGTCCAGGCAGAACATGAAAGGAGATGCTCTCAGAATGCAGCATTCCCACCTGTAGAGTCAGAGATTCGGTGATGAGTTGGATGGGATGTGGTAAGAGGCCCCCATCCACGGCGGCTACAGATAAAGGTACGGCCAGAGGTTTGGTGGGAATGCGGTATTTTTCTACCAGGGATTGAGAGATGAGATTTCCAGCAGCTCCTGAGTCAAGTTGAGCCAGTTCAAAATATCGGTTCTCTCCGCAGAAGATAGAGACAGACAGCATCAGGGATGGAGAGGGTTTACTTTTGTCTAGGGCGACCTCTCTGAGCGATCCTAGACACAGGCGTTTCCCGACTTCTCTGGGCAGGAACGGATCCGGTGCTCCTTACTGCCATAGTAGAAACAGCTCCCCTCGGCACGGCGTAAGTCTTGACGGGTCTTGACCATCTTGGTCTGGTCGACCTGCATAGGCTCAGGTGAGTGTGCCTGGGGAGTAGCAGAGGGAGTGACCGGTCTCTGGAAGGTAGGGGCTAGACGTGGAAACCTCCTCTCACGGGTGACCTCCTTGGCGCGCTCCTGGAACCGGATGTCAATCTGGGTGGCAAGTGTAATTAAGTCGTCGAGAGTGGTAGGAATGTCCCGACCGGCGAGTTCATCTTTAATACGGCCGGACAGACCCTCCCAGAAGACGGACACCAGGGCGTCGTTATCCCAGGCCAGCTCCGAAGCAAGGGTACGGAACCGTATGGCATATTGGCCCACGGTGAGACTCCCTTGGTGGAGGCGTAGCAGAGATGAGGCGGATGAGGTCTTCCGTCCGGGTTCGTCGAAGACCTTCCGGAAAGCCGTGAGAAAGGCTGGCAGGTCGGACACCAGGGGATCTCCTCTCTCCCATAGAGGATTTAGCCAAGCCAGTGCCTCCCCCGTGAGATGGGACATGATGAAGGCTACCTTGGCCCGGTCGGAATTAAACTGGTGGGACAGGAGTTCAAAGTGCAGGGTGCACTGGTTTATGAAGCCCCGAGCTTGAGCGGAGTCGCCTCCGAAGCGAGGAGGTGCAGAAAGCCGTGTTCCGGAGCAGGATACCATGGTATTTCTTGGACAGCGGAGCAGCCGGGCTGCGAGTCATGACACTAGCGGTGGTTGCTGGCGGAGCAGTCAAAGTGTCCAGGCGAGAATTGACATTCCGCAGGTGACCCAGGATGGACTCCTGTTGGGACCTCTGTCGGGACAGTTCATGACAAAGGTCCGAGAGCGAGGGAGCTTGGGTGCCACCGGGTTCCATAGCCCGAGCAAACTGTAACGGGTCTGGGAGGCGGAACCTCTGAGCAACTATACAAGGGGGCGGTCCTTGTAAGGAAGCGGGTGGCGCCCAGGGAAGATGGGCAGGTAGTCACAGCAAGTGACCGGGGCAGTCTCTGGGTAAACGGGCAGGAGGTCACGGCAAGTGACCGGGACAGTCTCTGGGTAACGGGCAGGTGGTCACGGCAAGTGACCGGGACAGTCTCTGGGTAACGGGCAGGTGGTCACGGCAAGTGACCGGGGCAGTCTCTGGGTAAAGGGCAGGTGGGCACGGCAAGTGACCGGGGCAGTCTCTGGGTAAAGGGCAGGTACGACCTGTGATGGCTGAGCCTCCAGGTAGGCTAGCAGGCGAGTAGCAGATGTGTGCTCCCAGGTGAGCAGGCGAGAGTTTCTGGACAGGCAGGTGGTCACAGCACGTGACAACGGAGCCTCCAGGTAGGCTAGCAGGCGAGTAGCAGATGTGTGCTCCCAGGTGAGCAGGCGAGAGTCTCTGGACAGGCAGGTGGTCACAGCACGTGACGGCGGAGCCTCCAGGTAGGCTAGTAGATGAGCGCTCCCAGGTGAGCGGGCAAGAGTCTCTGGACTGGCAGGTGGTCACAGCACGTGACGACAGAGCCTCCAGGTAGGCTAACAGGCAGGTAGCAGATGAGCGCTCCCAGGTGAGCGGGCAAGCTGGTTCATAGACAGACTGACTGGTGTCGGAAGGCAGACCGTCGGACCTCAGGCTAGCAAGCAGGTAAGCGGATAACAGGCAGGAAACAGACAGCAAACTGGAAGGAAACTGGCAGGTAATTGGCAGGTAACTGGAAACGGGACCTGAGGGCTGAAGCAGAGTAGTGAACAGTGCAACAACATTGCTCGGGCACCTCCATTTTGGAGGAGGTGCCTTATATATGGAGGGATCCTCCGGCCATTGGCCGGGGACTCCTTAGGGCGGCGCGCGCGGCCCGTTTAAGAGAGGGGGAGCGCGCGCGCCCTAAGCACAGTGACCGGGGGAGAGCGCGCGCTGCAAGCACAGCGGGAGGAAGCCGCCGGGCACGGAGCAGAGAGGTGAGGGGAACAGCTTCCCTGCCTAGCAGGAGGCAGGGACGCCGACGCTACACCTGTTACCTGCCGTGCCTGCCAGCCAGCCTACCTGGAGGCTCCTTCCTGTTACCTGCCGTGCCTACCAGCCAGCCTACCTGGAGGCTCCTGCCTGTTACCTGCCGTGCCTGCCAGCTCGCTTTCCTAGAAGCACCTGCCTGTTACCTGCTGTGCCTGCCAGCTCGCTTTCCTACAAGCACCTGCCTGTTACCTGCTGTGCCTACCAGCCAGCCTACCTGGAGGCTCCTAGCTGTTACCTGCCGTGCCTGCCAGCTCGCTTACCTAGAAGCACCTGCCTGTTACCTGTTGTGGCTACCAGCCAGCCTACCTGAAGGCTCCTGCTTCTTACCTGCCGTGCCTGCCAGTCCGTCTGCCCGGATCTCCCGTTAGCCTGCCTGCCGTGCTCATCTGCTGTACCGGTCAGTCCCTGCCTTCTGACCCGTGGGAGTCACTTGCTCTCATACAAGGTCGGTTCCCAGAGTAGCACCTGGTCCCTCTGCTCAGTCCTTCCCTGGTCACGGAGTTGATTGAGCCGCCGTACGACCTTGGTCGGTCCGAGTTGATACCTAGTTACGCCCCTCTGGTCCCTCCTTGCACCGCAGCACAGAGGTTCCACCACCCGGATCCGTAACAGATAGGTAGAAAGTGACAGACCCCGAACTACACATAGAGGGAAGGTAAAGCGTGACAGATCTCACAATACACATAGAGGACAGGTAGAGAGTGACAGACCCCACTCTACACATAGAAGGAAGGTAAAGCGTGACAGATCTCACAATACACATAGAGGACAGGTAGAGAGTGACAGACCCCACTCTACACTTAGAAGGAAGGTAAAGCGTGACAGATCTCACAATACACATAGAGGACAGGTAGAGAGTGACAGACCCCACTCTACACATGGATGGCAAGAAAATAATGTAATGCACACTTTCTTGTATTCTGGACCAGACTCCGCTCCATTCCCTTATAGCCGCTGCCCTTTTTTTGCTCCACATCTGATCTCACAATTGGCCTGGCTTTCCTTAGTGGCATCATCTCCCAAGGCCTTATAAGGCCCACTAGGACACACACCTGAGTCTGACTAGTGAGACTGTAATATGTTCAGTTGCCATTTGGAGTTTTCCACCATCCAATTTCTTCTGTTGCCATCATCTCCTCACACTCCTGTGATTACTATAGTTTGCACCTACTGTTTCTAGACCTGCTGGTTAGCCCATCATTTGCTGTAAGCATTATGAACTGTTATTAGCCTGTTCACATTACGTTGCAATCTTCTGAGGATTCTACAACTTAAATCTACTGCTTCTGTGATCTGCTGATCAACCCATCATTTGCTATAAGCATTGTGAACTGGTATTAGAATCTGTTCACATTGTGCTATAACTTGTGGATTCTACCACATATATCTAAGTTCTGCTTCAGATCTGGTGGCTTCTGCATATCCTGCCTCACTTGTCTGTTGTCCAGCCTGTTGGTCTGTTGTCCTGGTCTTTACTGGTCCACATGCTTTCCAGCCTGCTGTCCAATGCCCTGGATCTCTATGTCCACCCTGACCTGCCGCTTCGTGAATCCACCTCGACAGGTGAGCTCTAGTAGACCGTGGATTCCACAATATCGTTGGATACGAAGGATTTTTTCTGGACAGGTCGTGCAGTTTGCAGTGAGCCAACGGGAGCCCGTCCAGGCTATGTGTGGCCCCTCGGCAAATATGAACGCTCTGCCTCAAGCTGCTGCAGACCCTCCTCTGACTGTCACTGCATTTTATCAGTGACCTGATGATCGAGAATTGCCCTGTAAAGGTTCTCCCTGGTTGACATCTTTGCGTTGTGATATAACTGCAGATTAGTTGACAGAAGCACTTGTGATGTCACTGCAGATCACCTGATAGAAGCACTTGTGATGTCACTGCGGATCACCAGATAGAAGCACTTGTGATGTCACTGCGGATCACCTGAGAGAAGCACTTGTGATGTCACTGCGGATCACCTGATAGAAGCACTTGTGATGTCACTGCGGATCACCTGATAGAAGCACTTGTGATGTCACTGCCGATCACCTGATAGAAGCACTTGTGATGTCACTGCGGATCACCTGAGAGAAACACTTGTGATGTCACTGCCGATCACCTGATAGAAGCACTTGTGATGTCACTGTGGATCACCTGATAGAAGCACTTGTGATGTCACTGCCGATCACCTGATAGAAGCACTTGTGATGTCACTGCCGATCACCTGATAGAAGCACTTGTGATGTCACTGTGGATCACCAGATAGAAGCACTTGTGATGTCACTGCGGATCACCTGATAGAAAAACTTGTGATGTCACTGCGGATCACCAGATAGAAGCACTTGTGATGTCACTGCAGATCACCTGATAGAAACACTTGTGATGTCACTGCGGATCACCTTATAGAAGCACTTGTGATGTCACTGCCGATCACCTGATAGAAGCACATGTGATGTCACTGCGGATCACCTGATAGAAGCACTTGTGATGTCACTGCGGATCACCAGATAGAAGCACTTGTGATGTCACTGCGGATCACCTGATAGAAGCACTTGTGATGTCACTGCGGATCACCTGATAGAAGCACTTGTGATGTCACTGCGGATCACCTGATAGAAGCACTTGTGATGTCACTGCCGATCACCTGATAGAAGCACTTGTGATGTCACTGCCGATCACCTGAGAGAAACACTTGTGATGTCACTGCGGATCACCTGATAGAAGCACTTGTGATGTCACTGCGGATCACCTGATAGAAGCACTTGTGATGTCACTGCGGATCACCTGATAGAAGCACTTGTGATGTCACTGCGGATCACCTGATAGAAGCACTTGTGATGTCACTGCGGATCACCTGATAGAAACACTTGTGATGTCACTGCGGATCACCTTATAGAAGCACTTGTGATGTCACTGCGGATCACCTGATAGAAGCACTTGTGATGTCACTGCGGATCACCTGATAGAAACACTTGTGATGTCACTGCGGATCACCTGATAGAAGCACTTGTGATGTCACTGCGGATCACCTGATAGAAGCACTTGTGATGTCACTGCCGATCACCTGATAGAATCACTTGTGATGTCACTGCGGATCACCTGATAGAAACACTTGTGATGTCACTGCCGATCACCAGATAGATGCACTTGTGATGTCACTGCCGATCACCAGATAGATGCACTTGTGATGTCACTGCCGATCACCTGATAGAAACACTTGTGATGTCACTGCCGATCACCTGATAGAAGCACTTGTGATGTCACTGCGGATCACCTGATAGAAGCACTTGTGATGTCACTGCGGATCACCTGATAGAAGCACTTGTGATGTCACTGCGGATCACCAGATAGAAGCACTTGTGATGTCACTGCGGATCACCTGATAGAAGCACTTGTGATGTCACTGCGGATCACCTTATAGAAGCACTTGTGATGTCACTGCCGATCACGTGATAGAAGCACTTGTGATGTCACTGCCGATCACCTGATAGAAGCACTTGTGATGTCACTGCCGATCACCTGATAGAAGCACTTGTGATGTCACTGCCGATCACCTGATAGAAGCACTTGTGATGTCACTGCCGATCACCTGATAGAAGCACTTGTGATGTCACTGCGGATCACCAGATAGAAGCACTTGTGATGTCACTGCGGATCACCTGATAGAAAAACTTGTGATGTCACTGCGGATCACCAGATAGAAGCACTTGTGATGTCACTGCGGATCACCTGATAGAAGCACTTGTGATGTCACTGCGGATCACCTTATAGAAGCACTTGTGATGTCACTGCCGATCACCTGATAGAAGCACATGTGATGTCACTGCCGATCACCTGATAGAAGCACTTGTGATGTCACTGCGGATCTCCAGATAGAAGCACTTGTGATGTCACTGCGGATCACCTGATAGAAACACTTGTGATGTCACTGCGGATCACCTGATAGAAGCACTTGTGATGTTACTGCGGATCACCTGATAGAAACACTTGTGATGTCACTGCGGATCACCTGATAGAAGCACTTGTGATGTCACTGCGGATCACCTGATAGAAACACTTGTGATGTCACTGCAGATCACCTGATAGAAGCACTTGTGATGTCACTGCGGATCACCTGATAGAAGCACTTGTGATGTCACTGCGGATCACGTGATAGAAGCACTTGTGATGTCACTGCGGATCACCAGATAGAAGCACTTGTGATGTCACTGCGGATCACCTGATAGAAGCACTTGTGATGTCACTGCGGATCACGTGATAGAAGAAGCACTTGTGATGTCACTGCGGATCACCAGATAGAAGCACTTGTGATGTCACTGCGGATCACCTGAGAGAAACACTTGTGATGTCACTGCAGGATGTCTGAGAGAATCCCATGTCAGAGCTGCTGATCTGTCCGATCCGGGGATCCTCCTATCGATCATATAAGACAATTCTCTGATTATCCTGCAGCATTTTGTTTCCCGCGTGTCATTTCTCTTTCTCGTAGGAGTGAATGTGGAGATTTAGACAGAATATCAAGAAAACATTGGGATGGTTTCTGCTGTGATTTCTTTCTTTTTACTTTTTGACCCGGGTGGATTTCCTCCCTCGGCACCACGGTAATTCCATGTCTGAGACGGACACAGATACCAGGGCCCCTGAAGCCTCCACAGTCCAATGTGGCCCCGGGGCGCACAGCGCAGGTTCTGGATGATGAGGGTGACGTCGCTGTGATGAAGTCTGCTATGATAACAGACAGACTTAGTAAGACAAATAGAGAAGAGCCGGCTCCGCCGCAGAGCCGACAAGTACTGCAGCGTAGAGAGTATGCAAAATGAAGAACGGGAGACATGGAAATAACACCCCATTCCCTGCAGACACTCCTTTCCCTGCAGACACTCCTTTCTCTGCAGACACTCCTTTCTCTGCAGACACTCCTTTCTCGGCAGACACTCCTTTCTCGGCAGACGCCCCTTTCCCGGCAGACACTCCTTTCCCTGCAGACACCCCTTTCTCTGCAGACACCCCTTTCCCTGCAGACACCCCTTTCCCTGCAGACACCCCTTTCCCTGCAGACACCCCTTTCCCAGCAGACACTCCTTTCTCTGCAGACACCCCTTTCCCTGCAGACACTCCTTTCTCTGCAGACACTCCTTTCTCTGCAGACACCCCTTTCTCGGCAGACGCCCCTTTCCCGGCAGACACTCTTTTCCCGGCAGACACTCCTTTTCCTGCAGACACCCCTTTCTCTGCAGACACCCCTTTCTCTGCAGACACTCCTTTCCCTGCAGACACCCCTTTCCCTGCAGACACCCCTTTCCCTGCAGACACCCCTTTCCCTGCAGACACTCCTTTCTCGGCAGACATCCCTTTCTCTGCAGACACCCCTTTCTCTGCAGACACTCCTTTCCCTGCAGACACCCCTTTCCCTGCAGACACCCCTTTCCCTGCAGACACCCCTTTCCCTGCAGACACCCCTTTCCCTGCAGACACCCCTTTCCCTGCAGACACCCCTTTCTCTGCAGACACCCCTTTCTCTGCAGACACCCCTTTCCCTGCAGACACCCCTTTCTCTGCAGACACCCCTTTCTCTGCAGACACTCCTTTCTCGGCAGACACCCCTTTCCATGCAGACACCCCTTTCCATGCAGACACCCCTTTCCATGCAGACACCCCTTTCCCTGCAGACATCCCTTTCCCGGCAGACTCCCGCCTCCTATGGTGATTTGCACAGCGGGCTGTGTGCCAGCCTTCATTAGGAAATATTTCTTGATCCCCTCTGTGATTTATGGGCTTGGGGTGGATTTCTCATTGTCTCCGTGTCTGTGCCGCTAATCCTTGTGATATTTTGCATTTTTGGGGTTTTCTCATCTTCTAAATTAGGTAAAATTACGAAGTGATTGTAAAAACCAACAACTCTGCAATTGACCTCTCATTAAAAATTCTCTCTGTCCTCGAGAATGGATGGACTTCTACAGTTTACTGCTGATTGCCTTGGTCTCGGGCCACCTCTGAAGCTGCCGGTGCCTGCAGCGTCGGAAAGCGCACAGTCGAAGCCAGCGGTGCAACAGCGCCGCCCGCCAGCCCGAACTGTCAGTCTTCAGGAGCACCCCACCCCATGGCAAGCCAGAGCGTGAGAATCACTTAAGTCCTATTTAAAGGGAACCCGTCACCACAATTTGACCTCCCAAGTCCATCTGAGATGACAAAACTTTTGTAAAGTCGCCCCCATACCGCTACTCTTGGTTCCCAAACTTTTACAGCTTATTGAGTCCATTGGGCGATTTTCTGAGGGTTTGAGGCCAGAATTCTGCGTTTTGATTCGCTGATTTGATTGACAGCCACCCCCCGCTGCCTAAAATTCCCGTTAATCAGAGAACAAGGCTCTGCGCCCACAGCCGGAAATAGAATTGGCGCACAGGATTTTGGGGATCTTTACTCTTGTTTTAGAGGGAGAACTGGAGGCCACAGGATCATTGTAGGGTTGAGCGCTGCCCCGGTCCGCCATCAGTCTCGTCAGTGATTTTTGCATAAATTTTTCCAGAGAAAATGATTTCCAGGAAGAGCTTAGGGAGGAACGGGGAGGAGGCTTATGAAACGGAGCCACTTCCTGTAGCGGTCTTTATCTGCTATCATGAAAGAATAGCATTTCCAGGGATGTGTGAAGGGGGCTGTCTGATGCTCATTGTCTGTCTCTACATGATAGAGAAGGGGACTGACTTAGCGGATGAAATCAGCCAGCCCCCTTCACCCGCAGCTCAATACGGGGTCTGCAAGGAGCGGAGCTTGTAGCTGAAGATCTGCGGACCTGCCAGTAAGTCGTGTAAGGGGTAAAGTGTCTCTTTAGAGAGCGCCACCTTGGGGTGGGGAGACTTGTAGACCGGACGCTCCCCTGAGAAGTTACGTATTTATATACAGCAGTGAGTAGCAGAATTTATCCACATTTCCCTGGGTTGTATTCATTCGCCTCTTCCTCTTGATTGCCGTCACGGTTTGATGAATCGGCCGCACGGATCTGTGCAATATCCTGCAGAGATGTCGCAATCAGTGCGATAACCGTGTGTATAAGTCCCTGTATGGAGGACGCCGCATTGCGAGAAACCGGAAGCGCTGAGCACCGCGCGAGGGGAAGTTCAGATGTGGCCGCCAGGTCCGGAGGCAGATTAACCCATTATGGCCTTTTACCATCAATCTTAGTTATTACTTATATAGCGCCAACTTATTCCGCAGCGCTGCACAGACTTCATCATCACTGTCCCCATTGGAGCTCACAATCCACATTCCCTTTCACTACGTCTATGGGAGGAAAATCGAGAACCCGGAGGAAACCCACGGGGAGAGCATGCAAACTCCTTGCAGATGTCGTGCTCAGCGGGATTTGAACTCAGCACTCCAGCTCTGCAAATCAACAGTGCTAATCATTGAGCCACCGCCTGCTCACCACTAAGCCACCGCCTGCTCACCACTAAGCCACCGCCTGCTAGCCACTAAGCCACCGCCTGCTAACCACTGAGCCACTGCCTGCTAACCACTGAACCACTGCCTGCTAACCACTGAACCACTGCCTGCTAACCACTGAGCCACCGCCTGCTAGCCACTGAACCACCGCCTGCTAGCCACTGAACCACCGCCTGCTAGCCACTGAACCACCGCCTGCTAACCACTGAGCCACCGCCTGCTAACCACTGAACCACCATATGCTAACCACTGAGCCACCGCCTGCTAACCACTGAGCCACCACATGCTAACCACTGAACCACCGCCTGCTATTCACCGAGCCACCACCTGCTAACCACTGAGCCAACGTGCTAACCACTGAACCACCATGTGATAACCAATTAGCAATTGCCTGCTAACAACTGGACCATCACCTCCTAACCACTGGATCACCATGTGCTAACCACTGAGCCACTGCCTCTTAACCACTGACCCACCCTGCTTCCATTCTCAATATAATCTCACAGCAGTGATAGGATTTGCGCTATTGATACAGAGCTCTAAATCCCCAGCACGGACAGAGATTTATAGATCAATATCCTGGCAACTAGAGGAATATGGGGGGATTCTGGAGGTAACAATGCATCACCTATCTACTGGATAGTAATAGCAGCTAGATCGGTGGGGGTCTCAATGCTGGGACCCTAACTACTCTACTATTAAAAGAGTGGTCACCTATGTTGCATTCACGTATCTGATGATGGGGTCCCACTGGTCGGACCCCACCGATACGACATCCTGAAAAATGTCGAGATCATTTTCTGGTCAGTCTTCAAGGTGCAGAGGCCATACAACTAGAAAAAAGACGTACATGTCTCCAGACAGGGACAGGAAGGGGTTAACAGCGAGCTGTTGAGTAAACAAAGCGGTTTCCATAGCCGGAATATCGAGTTCGCAGATACGAGGCGGCTTCCACCGCGCAGGTATTGTGTCTCAGGTACAAGATCCACCTACTGGAGTGAGCAGTAACCGGCGGGCATCGTCATTACCAGGAGGCTTGTGCAGTTGTCTGGGAATCAGGAGTTTCCGCTCTCAAGGCTGCACATCCTGTCACAATCATAACCTGAAGCACACTGGGTGTGGGTACGTGCACACTCGTGTTAACTGCTGCCGACAGTCTGCAAGGTGCAAAACTGGCTCCAAATCGCGCAGGTTTCATTGTGCTATCCCACGAATTTACTGCAGCTTTTACCATCAAAAGCTTTCATCAGAGGGGATAAATGTAAAGTCACCGGGACCCCCACCCATCACTGGAATATGTGGGGGGCTTGTGCTACTAATGGTGCATTCAGAAGGTTTCTATGTCCCTGAGCCATTTTTTTTATGTATTTTACTCACTTATATAGCGCCATTAATTCCACAGACTTTATCATCGCTGTCCCCATTGGGGCTCACAATCTAAATTCCCTATCAGTAAATCTCTGGAGTGTGGGAGGAAACCGGAGAACCCGCAGGAAACCGACACAAACACGGGGACAACATACAGACTCCTTGCAGATGTTGTCCTTGGTGGGATATGAGCCCAGGACCCCAGCGCTGCAAGGCTGCAGTGCTAACCACTGAGCCAGCATGCTGCCATTGAATGTGCGTCTGTGGGGTCCCCAGCTATCTTACACTTATCACCTGTCTTGTGGATAGGCAAGAAACAATTTTAGTTGAATGGCCTTTTGAGGAGGACACCATTGGCCTCTCAACATTGCTAAAGCCCCCATCGGATGACTGTCGGCTGAATGATGCTTTGGCCGATCGGCCGACTTTCCCATTACACAGGAGCACCCGTTCGGCAGAGCGCACTGTATTCTCTAAGGCGCTGGCGGACTCACCCCCCGGGAGAACAATGCAATGGGTGGTCTGAAATCAAAACCAACAGGAGGCTTTTAGATATTGATGTCTCTCTCCTGACGCCCCCCCAACTCTCAGCTGAGTGGCTCCTGAGCCAGGCTGATTCCTGCCGGACAGGAGGAGCGGGTAATTCAATTACAAAGGTTGGAGGTCCCAATTATCCTTTAGATTGTCAGACGATACCGCCGAAATTGGTGGGTTCAACTGACTTTAATGTGAATGTGGACCTTTAGGATAGGTCATCAATATCAGACTGATGGGGGTGTCAGGAGTCAGACCAAGCACCGTAGCATTGATGAAAACAACATAGCACTTTAATTTGAATCGATTTTCTAAAGTGCGACACCTGTTCCAAATTAGCCTGCCACTATCAGATGGCAGTGACGCACCGGTGCCGCGCTGCGCTACAGAACAATCCGGGAGATTACGCCCCATGGCACAGGAGCGTTTATATATCCTGCTGCCCTTTAATGAATGTATTAGGTCCTCCCGGGGGCAGATCGGTCTTGTGCAGGTGTTTGCGGTTTCATGAGCTAGGAGAAGACACGCCGCAAGACGTCTTCATCCTCCACGGCCGCAGGAATGCGCACAGGGCACCGGGCGGTGCTCGCTGTTATTCTGTGGGTACGATGCTTCCTACTTCATTTGCAAGAGAAGAGCAGGCGGTATCTGCAGTTCACCCCGCGCCATGCGTTAACATGCACCTGTCTGCGGAAATCCTTCCAATCTGCCAAGTGTGAACTCACCTAAGCGCGCTCTCTGTCCTCTGTGCACAGCCTTTGGAGAACACAGAGCAGAGACGACACAGGTCACTGTCCTCTGAAAATGCATCAGCATGATGAGTCTGGTCTGGCTGTGTCATGCACAAGAATCCTTCCAGAAGTGCTGCTTATCTCAAGGATATGCCTTCACAACCTCCTTAGAAGCAGAGGACGTATCCCAGAGATATGCAACCACTTTATGAGATGCCTGTGTGCATTGATGTCACCTAACAGGAGTTCTCACTTCATATCAGTAGGCTCAGTGCGCCCCCTACTGCAGGATAGAGGAACAGAACTTGAGTTTGGAAATAAGGTTCCAGAGTTTGGAGAGAGTGCACACCTATAGGTTAGTAGTGTCGGCTTTACACTCGTGTACATTGCGGCAGTATATACTCTCCTCAATATTGACATTGCAACACCGAGAAGGAAAAGCTGTGCAATTCTGGAAATCACAGAACTGTAAGTGATGGAAAAATGGCAACAACATTATCACAACCTCTAGATGTGACCAGTCCGGAGTCTTAGCCTCTTGCAGAAATCCCGACACTTCCAGCCTTGGCTGCTATCACTGAGGTTATTAATGGTCGTCTGAGGAAGGTTCTGCCGCTGATTGTACAAATCATCAGGATCAGCTGCCGGCAGCTCCTGTGTAATCACCGACCAATGACGTCCCCGATGTGCTCGAGGGAGACTCTGCCGGCAGCTCCTGTGTAATCACCAACCAATGACGTCCCCTATTGTCACGGTCTGACTGTGGGATATCAAATGGGTTCCCACACTGTTCCTCAGTCTAGAGTTCCATAGCTATCCCTGTCCTCAGGATTACCCCTGATGGTGGGGACGCCTGGGTCTCATTCCTCACTATGCTCCTGAGTAGCACTTATCTGCTAAGTGTATGGGGAGAACATAAACAAGACAGAGAAAAACAGAAGCCTTGTCACACAGCACATTCACAGGGAAAAACACTGCAAAAGTGTACAGCCTGTGAGGCAACAAAGTGACAAAAAGACACCAAGGGAAAAGGAAAGGTTTCACCAAACACTGCTCGCAACAACTTTGTAATGAATAACCAGCAGTTATTCAGGATGTGTCCACCTCCCAGACCAGGATAGACTAACTATATCTGGCATTACCCGCATAGTAAAGCCAGCATGTAAAGGAGAGCGGGCATGACTGGTTCTCCCACAGCATGTGACTAAATGAGATTTACAAGTTTAACCCAGCAAAGATTTAACTCTTGCTAACCTGCCTAGAAGCTGCAGCTTTTAGAGTCGATGCCCGAGTCACCTTGCTCTGATCATAGCTATCAATGAAATTAGAAGGAAGAGTGTAAGACTCTGTGGATGGCATAGACCCTGGCGCCACCATGAGAGTTGCAAAAACTTCGTTGTGACACCGATGTGCTCAATGGAGACAAGTCCGGAGACGCTGCAGCCACCGGAGCAGGTTTATGCCCCGCAGGCGGCTCACAGTAGTGCGAGGAACATGGGGCCTGGGAATGTTGTGCTGAAAAATGCCTCCTGGGACACTGGAGTAATGGCCGATTGCTGGTAATGTCATGGATGATGAGGTCTGTTGTTCGGAGTCTGGATGGTCCCGTTCATGAGCACTACTTGGGTATTATTTTGGGGCGTCCTGTAGATTAGTAGCTTGTCCTGTCTTCTACCCTCTGTAGGTCCCTACACAGTTAATAACACAGGCGGACACTTGGGAAATCTCTTTATTATAGGGATTTATTGCTTTTCTCTTAGAATTGTCGCATTTTGTCATCAGTGAATTATGTTCTTAATGGTGACGTTTATGGAAACGTTCTTTCTCTTTCTGCTCCTGGGTTTTCCTCCGTGCCCCCGAAGCCGCCATATATAATGGTGGTTCATGGGCCGGCGTGGACGGCTCCTGGTATCATCGGCTGCGGCTTCATCCTCACCCCCCTGTGCTCGGCAGATGGGGGGCAGCGACCTTCAGCTTTGATTTGAACCTTGTTTTTGCGTTCGCTGAAATACAAAGAAATAACATGTGACATAGAAATGGGTGCGGAGACCTCCTGGTAACACAACTAGTGATGCCAGTGAGATATTACCGGTCTTACCAGGGGCCGCAGTTATAGGCCCGCAGGTATAGGGCTGCAGTTATAGGGCCGCAGGTATAGGGCTGCAGTTATAGGGCCGCAGGTATAGGGCTGCAGTTATAGGCCCGCAGGTATAGGGCTGCAGTTATAGGGCTGTAGTTATAGGCCCGCAGGTATAGGGCTGCAGTTATAGGGCTGTAGTTATAGGGCCGCAGGTATAGGGCTGAAGTTATAGGCCCGCAGGTATAGGGCTGCAGTTATAGGCCCGCAGGTATAGGGCTGCAGTTATAGGGCCGCAGGTATAGGGCTGCAGTTATAGGCCCGCAGGTATAGGGCTGCAGTTATAGGCCCGCAGGTATAGGGCTGGAGTTAGAGGACTGCATGTACAGGACCCCAGGTATAGGACCCCAGGTATAGGGCTGCAGTTATAGGGCCGCAGGTATAGGGCTGCAGCTAGAGGACTGCATGTATAGGACCCCAGGTATAGGACTGCAGGTATAGGGCTGTTGGTATAGAATCGCCGCAGGTATAGGGCTGCAGTTATAGGCCCGCAGGTATAGGGCTGCAGTTATAGGCCCGCAGGTATAGGGCTGCAGGTATAGGCCCGCAGGTATAGGGCTGCAGGTATAGGCCCGCAGGTATAGGGCTGCAGTTATAGGCCCGCAGGTATAGGGCTGCAGGTATAGGCCCGCAGGTATAGGGCTGCAGTTATAGGCCCGCAGGTATAGGGCTGCAGGTATAGGCCCGCAGGTATAGGGCTGCAGTTATAGGCCCGCAGGTATAGGGCTGCAGGTATAGGCCCGCAGGTATAGGGCTGCAGTTATAGGCCCGCAGGTATAGGGCTGCAGTTATAGGCCCGCAGGTATAGGCCCGCAGGTATAGGGCTGCAGTTATAGGGCTGCAGGTATAGGCCCGCAGGTATAGGGCTGCAGTTATAGGCCCGCAGGTATAGGGCTGCAGTTATAGGCCCGCAGGTATAGGGCTGCAGTTATAGGCCCACAGGTATAGGGCTGGAGTTAGAGGACTGCATGTATAGGACCCCAGGTATAGGACTGCAGGTATAGGGCTGCAGTTATAGGCCCGCAGGTATAGGGCTGCAGTTATAGGGCCGCAGGTATAGGGCTGCAGTTATAGGCCCGCAGGTATAGGGCTGGAGTTAGAGGGCTGCATGTACAGGACCCCAGGTATAGGACCCCAGGTATAGGGCTGCAGTTATAGGGCCGCAGGTATAGGGCTGCAGTTAGATGACTGCATGTATAGGACCCCAGGTATAGGACTGCAGGTATAGGGCTGTTGGTATAGAATCGCCGCAGGTATAGGGCTGCAGTTATAGGCCCGCAGGTATAGGGCTGCAGGTATAGGCCCGCAGGTATAGGGCTGCAGTTATAGGCCCGCAGGTATAGGCCCGCAGGTATAGGGCTGCAGTTATAGGCCCGCAGGTATAGGGCTGCAGGTATAGGGCCGCAGGTATAGGGCTGCAGTTATAGGCCCGCAGGTATAGGGCTGCAGGTATAGGCCCGCAGGTATAGGGCTGCAGTTATAGGCCCGCAGGTATAGGGCTGGAGTTAGAGGACTGCATGTATAGGACCCCAGGTATAGGACTGCAGGTATAGGGCTGCAGGTATAGGGCTGCAGTTATAGGCCCGCAGGTATAGGGCTACAGTTATAGGCCCGCAGGTATAGGGCTGGAGTTAGAGGACTGCATGTACAGGACCCCAGGTATAGGGCTGCAGTTATAGGGCCGCAGGTATAGGGCTGCAGTTAGATGACTGCATGTATAGGACCCCAGGTATAGGACTGCAGGTATAGGGCTGTTGGTATAGAATCGCCGCAGGTATAGGGCTGCAGTTATAGGCCCGCAGGTATAGGGCTGCAGTTATAGGCCCGCAGGTATAGGGCTGCAGGTATAGGCCCGCAGGTATAGGGCTGCAGGTATAGGCCCGCAGGTATAGGGCTGCAGTTATAGGCCCGCAGGTATAGGGCTGCAGGTATAGGCCCGCAGGTATAGGGCTGCAGTTATAGGCCCGCAGGTATAGGGCTGCAGGTATAGGCCCGCAGGTATAGGGCTGCAGTTATAGGCCCGCAGGTATAGGGCTGCAGGTATAGGCCCGCAGGTATAGGGCTGCAGTTATAGGCCCGCAGGTATAGGCCCGCAGGTATAGGGCTGCAGTTATAGGCCCGCAGGTATAGGGCTGCAGGTATAGGCCCGCAGGTATAGGGCTGCAGTTATAGGCCCGCAGGTATAGGGCTGCAGTTATAGGCCCGCAGGTATAGGGCTGCAGTTATAGGCCCACAGGTATAGGGCTGGAGTTAGAGGACTGCATGTATAGGACCCCAGGTATAGGACTGCAGGTATAGGGCTGCAGTTATAGGCCCGCAGGTATAGGGCTGCAGTTATAGGGCCGCAGGTATAGGGCTGCAGTTATAGGCCCGCAGGTATAGGGCTGGAGTTAGAGGGCTGCATGTACAGGACCCCAGGTATAGGACCCCAGGTATAGGGCTGCAGTTATAGGGCCGCAGGTATAGGGCTGCAGTTAGATGACTGCATGTATAGGACCCCAGGTATAGGACTGCAGGTATAGGGCTGTTGGTATAGAATCGCCGCAGGTATAGGGCTGCAGTTATAGGCCCGCAGGTATAGGGCTGCAGGTATAGGCCCGCAGGTATAGGGCTGCAGTTATAGGCCCGCAGGTATAGGCCCGCAGGTATAGGGCTGCAGTTATAGGCCCGCAGGTATAGGGCTGCAGGTATAGGGCCGCAGGTATAGGGCTGCAGTTATAGGCCCGCAGGTATAGGGCTGCAGGTATAGGCCCGCAGGTATAGGGCTGCAGTTATAGGCCCGCAGGTATAGGGCTGGAGTTAGAGGACTGCATGTATAGGACCCCAGGTATAGGACTGCAGGTATAGGGCTGCAGGTATAGGGCTGCAGTTATAGGCCCGCAGGTATAGGGCTGCAGTTATAGGCCCGCAGGTATAGGGCTGGAGTTAGAGGACTGCATGTACAGGACCCCAGGTATAGGGCTGCAGTTATAGGCCCGCAGGTATAGGGCTGCAGTTAGATGACTGCATGTATAGGACCCCAGGTATAGGACTGCAGGTATAGGGCTGTTGGTATAGAATCGCCGCAGGTATAGGGCTGCAGTTATAGGCCCGCAGGTATAGGGCTGCAGGTATAGGCCCGCAGGTATAGGGCTGCAGTTATAGGCCCGCAGGTATAGGGCTGCAGGTATAGGCCCGCAGGTATAGGGCTGCAGTTATAGGCCCGCAGGTATAGGGCTGCAGGTATAGGGCCGCAGGTATAGGGCTGCAGTTATAGGGCCACAGGTATAGGGCTGCAGTTATAGGCCCGCAGGTATAGGGCTGCAGTTATAGGGCCGCAGGTATAGGGCTGGAGTTAGAGGACTGCATGTACAGGACCCCAGGTATAGGACCCCAGGTATAGGGCTGCAGTTATAGGGCCGCAGGTATAGGGCTGCAGCTAGAGGACTGCATGTATAGGACCCCAGGTATAGGACTGCAGGTATAGGGCTGTTGGTATAGAATCGCTACAGGTATAGGGCTGCAGTTATAGGCCCGCAGGTATAGGGCTGCAGGTATAGGCCCGCAGGTATAGGGCTGCAGTTATAGGCCCGCAGGTATAGGGCTGCAGGTATAGGCCCACAGGTATAGGGCTGCAGTTATAGGCCCGCAGGTATAGGGCTGCAGGTATAGGCCCGCAGGTATAGGGCTGCAGTTATAGGCCCGCAGGTATAGGGCTGCAGTTATAGGCCCGCAGGTATAGGGCTGCAGGTATAGGCCCGCAGGTATAGGGCTGCAGGTATAGGCCCGCAGGTATAGGGCTGCAGGTATAGGCCCGCAGGTATAGGGCTGCAGTTAGAGGACTGCATGTATGGACCCCAGGTATAGGACTGCAGGTATAGGGCTGCAGTTATAGGCCCGCAGGTATAGGGCTGCAGTTATAGGCCCGCAGGTATAGGGCTGCAGGTATAGGCCCGCAGGTATAGGGCTGCAGGTATAGGCCCGCAGGTATAGGGCTGCAGTTAGAGGACTGCATGTATGGACCCCAGGTATAGGACTGCAGGTATAGGGCTGCAGTTATAGGCCCGCAGGTATAGGGCTGCAGTTATAGGCCCGCAGGTATAGGGCTGCAGGTATAGGCCCGCAGGTATAGGGCTGCAGGTATAGGCCCGCAGGTATAGGGCTGCAGTTAGAGGACTGCATGTATGGACCCCAGGTATAGGACTGCAGGTATAGGGCTGCAGTTATAGGCCCGCAGGTATAGGGCTGCAGTTATAGGGCCGCAGGTATAGGGCTGCAGTTATAGGCCCGCAGGTATAGGGCTGGAGTTAGAGGACTGCATGTACAGGACCCCAGGTATAGGACCCCAGGTATAGGGCTGCAGTTATAGGGCCGCAGGTATAGGGCTGCAGTTAGATGACTGCATGTATAGGACCCCAGGTATAGGACTGCAGGTATAGGGCTGTTGGTATAGAATCGCCGCAGGTATAGGGCTGCAGTTATAGGGCTGCAGGTATAGGCCCGCAGGTATAGGGCTGCAGTTATAGGCCCGCAGGTATAGGGCTGCAGGTATAGGCCCGCAGGTATAGGGCTACAGTTATAGGCCCGCAGGTATAGGGCTGCAGTTATAGGCCCGCAGGTATAGGGCTGGAGTTAGAGGACTGCATGTATAGGACCCCAGGTATAGGACTGCAGGTATAGGGCTGCAGTTATAGGCCCGCAGGTATAGGGCTGCAGTTATAGGCCCACAGGTATAGGGCTGCAGTTAGAGGACTGCATGTATGGACCCCAGGTATAGGACTGCAGGTATAGGGCTGCAGTTATAGGCCCGCAGGTATAGGGCTGCAGTTATAGGGCCGCAGGTATAGGGCTGCAGTTATAGGCCCGCAGGTATAGGGCTGCAGTTATAGGGTCGCAGGTATAGGGCTGCAGTTATAGGCCCGCAGGTATAGGGCTCCAGTTATAGGGTCGCAGGTATAGGGCTGCAGTTATAGGCCCGCAGGTATAGGGCTGCAGTTATAGGCCCGCAGGTATAGGGCTGCAGTTAAAGGACTGCATGTATAGGACCCCAGGTATAGGACTGCATGTATAGGACCCTAAGTATAGGACTGCAGGTATAGGGCTGCAGGTATAGAATCGCCACAGGTATAGGGCCGCAGGTATAGGACCTCAGGTATAGGACCGCAGTTATAGGGCTGCAGTTATAGGGCCGCAGGTATTAGGCTGCAGTTACAGGGCCGCAGGTATAGGGCTGCAGTTAGAGGACTCCATGTACAGGACCCCAGGTATAGGACTGCAGGTATAGGGCTGCAGTTATAGGCCCGCAGGTATAGGGCTGCAGTTATAGGCCCGCAGGTATAGGGCTGCAGTTAGAGGACTGCATGTATAGGACCCCAGGTATAGGACTGCAGGTATAGGGCCACAGGTATAGGGCTGCAGTTATAGGCCCGCAGTTATAGGGCCGCAGGTATAGGGCTGCAGTTATAGGGCCGCAGGTATAGGGCTGCAGTTAAAGGACTGCATGTATAGGACCCCAGGTATAGGACTGCATGTATAGGACTGCAGGTATAGGGCTGCAGGTATAGAATCGCCACAGGTATAGGGCCGCAGGTATAGGACCTCAGGTATAGGACCGCAGGTATAGGGCTGCAGGTATAGAATCACCACAGGTATAGGACCCCAGGTATAGGACCGCAGGTATAGGGCCCCAGGTATAGGGCTGCAGGTATAGGACCGCAGGTATAGGGCTTCAGATACAGGACCCCAGGTATAGCACTGCAGGTATAGGGCCGTATGTATAGGACCGCAGGTACAGAACTGCCGGTATAGGACCGCCGGTTTAGAACTGCAGGTATAGCACCTCAAGTATGGGGCTGCAGGTATACGGCCTCATGTATAGAACTGCAGGTATAGGACCGCAGGTATAGAACTACTGGTATAGGACCGCAGGTATAGGGCTGCAGGTATAGCATCGCAGGTATAGGGCTGCAGGTATAGCATCGCAGGTATAGGGCTGCAGGTATAGCATCTCAGGTATAGGACCACAGGTATAGGACCCCAGGTATAGGGCTGCAGGTATAGGGCCGTATGTATAGAACTGCAGGTATAGGACCGCTGGTATAGAACCCCAGGTATAGGGCTGCAGGTATAGGCCCGCAGGTATAGGGCTGCAGGTATAGGACCACAGGTATAGGGCTGCAGGTATAGGACCCCAGGTATAGGGCTGCAGGTATAGAATCGCCACAGGTATAGGACCGCAGGTATAGGGCCCCAGGTATAGGGCTGCAGATATAGGACCCCAGGTATAGGGCTGCAGGTATAGGACCCCAGGTATAGCATCGCAGGTATAGGGCCGCAAGTATAGAACTGCTGGTATAGGACCCCAGGTATAGGACCGCAGGTATAAGACCACAGGCATGGGGCCGCAGTTATAGGACACCAGGTATAGGACCGCAGGTATTGGACCGCAGGTATAGGATCCCAGGTATAGGACCCCTGGTTTAGGGCTGCAGGTATAGGACCCTTTATTTAGGGCCGCATGTATAGGACCCCAGGTATAGCACCGCAGATTTAAGACCACAGGCATGGGGCCGCTGGTATAGGACACCTGGTATAGGACCGTAGGTATAGGATCATAGGTATAGGACCCCAGATATAGGGCCGCAGGTATAGGACTGCATGCATAGGACCCCAGATATACAGCCGCAGGTATAGGACTGCATGTATAGGACCCCAGATATAGGGCCGCAGGTATAGGACTGCATGTATAGGACCCCAGATATAGGGCCGCATGTATAGGACCCCAGATATAGGGCCGCAGGTATAGGACTGCAGGTATAGGGCAGCAGGTATAGGACCACAGGTTTAGGGCTGCAGGTATTGGACCCCAGATATAGGCCGCAGGTATAGGACCCCAGGTATACGGCTGCAGGTATAGGACCCCAGGTTTAGGGCCGCAGGTTTAGGACCGTAGGTGTAGGGTCGCAGGTATAGGACCACAGGTATAGGGCTGCAGGTTTAGGACCCTAGGTATAGGGCTGCATTTATGGAACCCCAGATATAGGACTGCAGGTATAGGGCTGCAGGTATAGGACCACAGGTTTAGGGCTGCAGGTATAGGACCCCAAGTATAGGATCGCAAGTATAGGACTGCAGGTATAGGACCCCAGGTATAGGACCCCAGGTATAGGGCTGCAGGTATAGGACCACAGGTATAGGGCTGCAGGTATAGGACCACAGGTATTGGACCGCCGGTGTAGAACGCCATGTGTAAAGCTGCAGGTATAGGACTCCAGATATAGGGCCACAGGTATAGGACTGCAAGTATAGGGCTACAGGTATAGGACCGCAAGTATAGGGCTGCAGGTATACAGTAGGACCCCAGGTATAGGACCCCAGGTATAGGACCGCCAGTATAGGACCCCAGGTATAGGGCCGCAGGTATAGGACCAGAGGTATAGGACGCCATGTGTAAAGCTGCAGGTATAGGACCCCATGCATAGGACTCCAGATATAGGGCCACAGGTATAGGACCGCAAGTATAGGGCTGCAGGTATAGGACCCCAAGTATAGGGCCGCAGGTATAGGACAACAGGTATAGGAGCACAGGTATAGGGCTGCAGGTATAGCATCGCAGGTATAGGACCCCAGGTATAGGGCTGCAGGTATAGGACCACAGGTTTAGGGCTGCAGGTATAGGACCCCAGGTATAGGATCGCAAGTATAGGGCTGCAGGTATAGGACCCCAGGTATAGGGCTGCAGGTATAGGACCCCAGGTATAGGGCTGCAGGTATAGGACCGCAAGTATAGGGCTGCAGGTATAGGACCCCGGGTATAGGACCGCAAGTATAGGGCTGCAGGTATACAGTAGGACCCCAGGTATAGGACCACAGGTATAGGACCGCCAGTATAGGACCCCAGGTATAGGGCCGCAGGTATAGGACCAGAGGTATAGGACGCCATGTATAAAGCTGTAGGTATAGGACACCACGCATAGGACTCCAGATATAGGGCCACAGGTATAGGACCGCAAGTATAGGGCTGCAGGTATAGGACCCCAAGTATAGGGCCGCAGGTATAGGACCCCAAGTATAGGGCCGCAGGTATAGGACCACAGGTATAGGGCTGCAGGTATAGGAACCCAGGTATAGGGCTGCAGGTATAGGAACCCAGGTATAGGGCTGCAGGTATAGGACCACAGGTTTAGGGCTGCAGGTATAGGATCGCAAGTATAGGGCTGCAGGTATAGGACCCCAGGTATAGGGCTGCAGGTATAGGAACCCAGGTATAGGGCTGCAGGTATAGGACCGCCGGTGTAGAACGCCATGTGTAAAGCTGCAGGTATAGGACTCCAGATATAGGGCTGCAGGTATAGGACTCCAGATATAGGGCCACAGGTATAGGACCGTAAGTATAGGGCTGCAGGTATAGGACCCCGGGTATAGGACCGCAAGTATAGGGCTGCAGGTATAGGACCCCAGGTATAGGGCTGCAGGTATAGGACCCCCAGGTATAGGGCTGCTGGTATAAGACCACAGGTATAGGACCGCCGGTGTAGAATGCCATGTGTAAAGCTGCTTGTAAAGGACTCCAGATATAGGGCCACAGGTATAGGACCGCAAGTATAGGGCTGCAGGTATAGGACCCCGGGTATAGGACCGCAAGTATAGGGCTGCAGGTATACAGTAGGACCCCAGGTATAGGACCACAGGTATAGGACCGCAGGTATAGGACCCCAGGTATAGGGCCGCAGGTATAGGACCAGAGGTATAGGACGCCATGTATAAAGCTGCAGGTATAGGACCCCACGCATAGGACTCCAGATATAGGGCCACAGGTATAGGACCGCAAGTATAGGGCTGCAGGTATAGGACCCCAAGTATAGGGCCGCAGGTATAAGACCCCAAGTATAGGGCCGCAGGTATAGGAGTGCAGGTATAGGACCCCAGGTATAGGGCTGCAGGTATAGCATCGCAGGTATAGGGCTGCAGGTATAGGACCCCAGGTTTAGGGCTGCAGGTATAGGACCCCAGGTATAGGGCTGCAGGTATAGGATCGCAAGTATAGGGCTGCAGGTATAGGACCCCAGGTATAGGGCTGCAGGTATAGGACCCCAGGTATAGGGCTGCAGGTATAGGACCCCAAGTATATGGCCGCAGGTATAGGACCGCAGGTATAGGACCCCACGTATAGGATTCCAGGTATAGGGCCACATAACATGGTGCAGGAAAGATAACACAAGAATAATAGGGGCTCAGCGGTAACTGCTGTGTGTTAGGGGGCTGCATCTCAAGGGACGGTGGGCGCTCTAGGCGTTATTTCATTGAGAAAAGTAGGGTACATTGTGGGCACCAGGTGTGAACAGCATTGTAGTGGGGGCACAGAGTGCTCTCCGGGGGCAGCCTGGCACTGTACGGGCTCTATATGGCTTTGTGGGGTGCCATCTGGCAGTATAGGCGCAGAGATTCTCTGTAGGGGGCACCCTGGTATCATGCATTCAGAGTATGACACTTAATGGGTAATGTTTGGTTTTATACGGACAAAGTATATGTGGGCGCTATATGGACCGTCGGGGCAGGAACGAGGCGCTGTATGTCACTGAGCGTCACCACATAGCCGCCTCTGGGCAACGTGTGCACGTTATCCGGCACAGTATGGCGCTATACACTATGTATACAAGTGTATAGGGCAGGGTGCCGCCCCCCTCTGGCCAGCAGGAGGCAGCGCAGCCATAGACTCAGTTGATGGCTTTTCCTGTTATTACACTGTATACTGTACCTGTTCTCCAGGCAGAGGTGGCATTCATTCCCGTACGTGGATCCGTCCGTGCCGCACACCGGCTTATTCTCATACGGACATAGATCGCCGTCATACCTGGAACACAAAGGCTGCTCCGGCGTCATTACAGGGCGGTATACCGGGCTGCTGACCCCCGTATTCTGACCTGTGCTGCTGTCCCCCGTATTCTGACCTGTGCTGCTGTCCCCCGTATTCTGACCTGTGCTGCTGTCCCCCGTATTCTGACCTGTGCTGCTGTCCCCCCGTATTCTGACCTGTGCTGCTGTCCCCCCGTATTCTGACCTGTGCTGCTGTCCCCCGTATTCTGACCTGTGCTGCTGTCCCCCGTATTCTGACCTGTGCTGCTGTCCCCCCGTATTCTGACCTGTGCTGCTGTCCCCCGTATTCTGACCTGTGCTGCTGTCCCCCCGTATTCTGACCTGTGCTGCTGTCCCCCGTATTCTGACCTGTGCTGCTGTCCCCCGTATTCTGACCTGTGCTGCTGTCCCCCGTATTCTGACCTGTGCTGCTCTCCCCCGTATTCTGACCTGTGCTGCTGTCCCCCCGTATTCTGACCTGTGCTGCTGTCCCCCGTATTCTGACCTGTGCTGCTGTCCCCCCGTATTCTGACCTGTGCTGCTGTCCCCCGTATTCTGACCTGTGCTGCTGTCCCCCGTATTCTGATCTGTGCTGCTGTCCCCCGTATTCTGACCTGTGCTGCTGTCCCCCGTATTCTGACCTGTGCTGCTGTCCCCCGTATTCGGACCTGTGCTGCTGTCCCCCCGTATTCTGATCTGTGCTGCTGTCCCCCGTATTCTGACCTGTGCTGCTGTCCCCCGTATTCTGACCTGTGCTGCTGTCCCCCGTATTCTGACCTGTGCTGCTGTCCCCCCGTATTCTGACCTGTGCTGCTGTCCCCCCTATTCTGACCTGTGCTGCTGTCCCCCGTATTCTGACCTGTGCTGCTGTCCCCCGTATTCTGACCTGTGCTGATGTCCCCCGTATTCTGACCTGTGCTGATGTCCCCCGTATTCTGACCTGTGCTGCTGTCCCCCGTATTCTGACCTGTGCTGCTGTCCCCCCGTATTCTGACCTGTGCTGCTGTCCCCCGTATTCTGACCTTTGCTGATGTCCCCCGTATTCTGACCTGTGCTGCTGTCCCCCCGTATTCTGACCTGTGCTGCTGTCCCCCGTATTCTGACCTGTGCTGCTGTCCCCCGTATTCTGACCTGTGCTGCTGTCCCCCCGTATTCTGACCTGTGCTGCTGTCCCCCGTATTCTGACCTGTGCTGCTGTCCCCCCGTATTCTGACCTGTGCTGATGTCCCCCGTATTCTGACCTGTGCTGATGTCCCCCGTATTCTGACCTGTGCTGCTGTCCCCCGTATTCTGACCTGTGCTGCTGTCCCCCCGTATTCTGACCTGTGCTGCTGTCCCCCGTATTCTGACCTGTGCTGCTGTCCCCCGTATTCTGACCTGTGCTGCTGTCCCCCGTATTCTGACCTGTGCTGCTGTCCCCCGTATTCTGACCTGTGCTGCTGTCCCCCGTATTCTGACCTGTGCTGCTGTCTCCCGTATTCTGACCTGTGCTGCTGTCCCCCGTATTCTGACCTGTGCTGCTGTCCCCCCGTATTCTGACCTGTGCTGCTGTCCCCCGTATTCTGACCTGTGCTGCTGTCCCCCCGTATTCTGACCTGTGCTGCTGTCCCCCGTATTCTGACCTGTGCTGCTGTCCCCCGTATTCTGACCTGTGCTGCTGTCCCCCGTATTCTGACCTGTGCTGCTGTCCCCCCGTATTCTGACCTGTGCTGCTGTCCCCCGTATTCTGACCTGTGCTGCTGTCCCCCGTATTCTGACCTGTGCTGCTGTCCCCCGTATTCTGACCTGTGCTGCTGTCCCCCGTATTCTGACCTGTGCTGCTGTCCCCCGTATTCTGACCTGTGCTGCTGTCCCCCCGTATTCTGACCTGTGCTGCTGTCCCCCCGTATTCTGACCTGTGCTGCTGTCCCCCGTATTCTGACCTGTGCAGATCATTATATGACATTGCAGGATATTACATTTAAAGGGAATGTCCAATTTAGTAACTTAGTATTGATTAATTTTTTTTATTTTTTATTTCTTCAATGCCTCTAAAAGAATGTAGCAGACAATGTGGATTAATAATTAATTATAATTATTATCGATTATAATAATATAATAGTAATTGGCCGTCTTGTGCCTGCAGCACTTCTGCGGACCTATGTGTCTCCATAGTCAGAAACAACCCTACATAATTCTGCCATCATGTCGTTCCTCTATTTATCCCCTATGTTTTCTGTAAGGTAGAAACACATGACCACGGTTTGTTTGTATCCTGTAACCATGGAGACACATAGATCTGCATAACTGCTGTATACACAAGCTAGAATTGTGGTCAGGGATACCTGCCTCATGTTCTGCTGTAGACACATATCAGGGACCCCCGGGGGGGCTTCATCTTACCTCCCATGTCTTCTTCACGTTCGGTGCAGCTAAGACGATGCCTGCGGACAGAAAATTAGAATCTGTATATCGCACTCTGTATACCGCAGCCTGTATATCGCAGTCTGTATATCGCAGCCTGTATATCTCAGTCTGTATATCACAGCCTGTATATCGCAGTCTGTATATCGCAGTCTGTATATCGCAGCCTGTATATCATAGTCTGTATATCGCAGTCTGTATATCTCAGTCTGTATATCGCAGCCTGTATATCTCAGTCTGTATATCGCAGCCTGTATATCGCAGCCTGTATATCGCAGTCTGTATATCGCAGTCTGTATATCGCAGCCTGTATATCGCAGTCTGTATATCGCAGTCTGTATATCGCAGTCTGTATATCGCAGCCTGTGTATCTCAGTCTGTATATCGCAGTCTGTATATCGCAGTCTGTATATCGCAGCCTGTATATCGCAGTCTGTATATCGCAGCCTGTATATCGCAGCCTGTATATCGCAGTCTGTATATCGCAGCCTGTATATCGCAGCCTGTATATCGCAGCCTGTATATCGCAGCCTGTATACCGCAGCCTGTATATCGCAGCCTGTATACCGCAGCCTGTATATCGCAGCCCGTATATCTCAGTCTGTATATCGCAGTCTGTATATCACAGTCTGTATATCGCAGTCTGTATATTGCAGCCTGTATACCGCAGCCTGTATACCGCAGCCTGTATATCGCAGCCTGTATATCGCAGCCTGTATACCGCAGCCTGTATACCGCAGCCTGTATACCGCAGCCTGTATATCGCAGCCTGTATATCGCAGCCTGTATACCGCAGCCTGTATACCGCAGCCTGTATACCGCAGCCTGTATATCGCAGCCTGTATATCGCAGTCTGTTTATCGCAGCCTGTATACCACAGTCTGTATACTACAGTCTGTATACCGCAGCCTGTATACCGTAGTCTGTATACTACATTCTGTATACCGCAGCCTGTATACCACAGCCTGTATACTACTGTCTGTATACCGCAGTCTGTATATTGCAGTCTGTATACTGCAGTCTGTATACCACAGCCTGTATACTGCAGCCTGTATACCGCAGTCTGTATACTACAGTCTGTATACCGCAGCCTGTATACCGTAGTCTGTATACTACAGTCTGTACACCGCAGCCTGTATACCGCAGTCTGTATACTACAGTCTGTATACTACAGTTTGTATATTTGCTATAGCGTCACCCCAGGTTAATAGATCACATGCAGACCTCTCCATATACAGTATGGTGGTCGGTATATCGCAGCCTGTATATCGCAGCTTGTATACCGCAGTCTGTATATCGCAGCCTGTATACCGCAGTCTGTATACCGCAGCCTGTATATCGCAGCCTGTATATCTCAGCCTGTATATCGCAGTCTGTATATCGCAGCCTGTATACCACAGTCTGTATACTATAGTCAATATACCGCAGCCTGTATACCGTAGTCTGTATACTACATTCTGTATACCGCAGCCTGTATACCACAGCCTGTATACTACTGTCTGTATACCGCAGTCTGTATATTGCAGTCTGTATACTGCAGTCTGTATACCACAGCCTGTATACTGCAGCCTGTATACCGCAGTCTGTATACTACAGTCTGTATACCGCAGCCTGTATACCGTAGTCTGTATACTACAGTCTGTACACCGCAGCCTGTATACCGCAGTCTGTATACTACAGTCTGTATACTTCAGTCTGTATACTTCAGTCTGTATATCACAGTCTGTATACTACAGTTTGTATGTTTGCTATAGCGTCACCCCAGGTTAATATATCACATGCAGACCTCTCCATATACAGTATGGTGGTCGGTATATCGCAGCCTGTATATCGCAGCTTGTATACCGCAGTCTGTATATCGCAGCCTGTATACCGCAGTCTGTATACCGCAGTCTGTATACCGCAGCCTGTATATCTCAGTCTGTATATCACAGCCTGTATATCGCAGCCTGTATATCGCAGCCTGTATATCACAGCCTGTATATCTCAGCCTGTATATCGCAGCCTGTATATCGCAGCCTGTATATCACAGCCTGTATATCGCAGCCTGTATATCGCAGTCTGTATATCGCAGCCTGTATATCGCAGTCTGTATACCGCAGCCTGTATATCGCAGCCTGTATATCACAGCCTGTATATCTCAGCCTGTATATCGCAGCCTGTATACCGCAGCCTGTATACCGCAGTCTGTATATCGCAGCCTGTATATCACAGCCTGTATATCGCACTCTGTATACTACAGTCTGTATACCACAGCCTGTATACCGTAGTCTGTATACTACATTCTGTATACCGCAGCCTGTATACCACAGCCTGTATACTACTGTCTGTATACCGCAGTCTGTATACTGCAGTCTGTATACCACAGCCTGTATACTGCAGCCTGTATACCGCAGTCTGTATACTACAGTCTGTATACCGCAGCCTGTATACCGTAGTCTGTATACTACAGTGTGTACACCGCAGCCTGTATACCGCAGTCTGTATACTACAGTCTGTATACTTCAGTCTGTATACTTCAGTCTGTATATCACAGTCTGTATACTACAGTTTGTACATTTGCTATAGCGTCACCCCAGGTTAATATATCACATGCAGACCTCTCCATATACAGTATGGTGGTCGGTATATCGCAGCCTGTATATCGCAGCTTGTATACCGCAGTCTGTATATCGCAGCCTGTATACCGCAGTCTGTATACCGCAGTCTGTATACCGCAGCCTGTATATATCAGTCTGTATATCACAGCCTGTATATCGCAGCCTGTATATCGCAGCCTGTATATCGCAGTCTGTATATCACAGCCTGTATATCGCAGTCTGTATACCGCAGCCTGTATATCGCAGCCTGTATATCACAGCCTGTATATCTCAGCCTGTATATCGCAGCCTGTATACCGCAGCCTGTATACCGCAGTCTGTATATCGCAGCCTGTATATCACAGCCTGTATATCGCACTCTGTATACTACAGTCTGTATACCACAGCCTGTATACCGTAGTCTGTATACTACATTCTGTATACCGCAGCCTGTATACCACAGCCTGTATACTACTGTCTGTATACCGCAGTCTGTATACTGCAGTCTGTATACCACAGCCTGTATACTGCAGCCTGTATACCGCAGTCTGTATATCTCAGCCTGTATATCGCAGCCTGTATATCGCAGCCTGTATATCGCAGCCTGTATATCGCAGCCTGTATATCGCAGTCTGTATATCGCAGTCTGTATACCGCAGCCTGTATATCAGAGCCTGTATATCGCACTCTGTATACTACAGTCTGTATACCACAGCCTGTATACCGTAGTCTGTATACTACATTCTGTATACCGCAGCCTGTATACCACAGCCTGTATACTACTGTCTGTATACCGCAGTCTGTATACTGCAGTCTGTATACCACAGCCTGTATACTGCAGCCTGTATACCGCAGTCTGTATATCACAGCCTGTATATCGCAGCCTGTATATCGCAGCCTGTATATCGCAGTCTGTATATCGCAGCCTGTATATCGCAGTCTGTATACCGCAGCCTGTATATCGCAGCCTGTATATCACAGCCTGTATATCTCAGCCTGTATATCGCAGCCTGTATACCGCAGCCTGTATACCGCAGTCTGTATATCGCAGCCTGTATATCACAGCCTGTATATCGCACTCTGTATACTACAGTCTGTATACCACAGCCTGTATACCGTAGTCTGTATACTACATTCTGTATACCGCAGCCTGTATACCACAGCCTGTATACTACTGTCTGTATACCGCAGTCTGTATACTGCAGTCTGTATACCACAGCCTGTATACTGCAGCCTGTATACCGCAGTCTGTATACCGCAGCCTGTATACCGTAGTCTGTATACTACAGTCTGTACACCGCAGCCTGTATACCGCAGTCTGTATACTACAGTCTGTATACTTCAGTCTGTATACTTCAGTCTGTATATCACAGTCTGTATACTACAGTTTGTATATTTGCTATAGCGTCACCCCAGGTTAATATATCACATGCAGACCTCTCCATATACAGTATGGTGGTCGGTATATCGCAGCCTGTATATCGCAGCTTGTATACCGCAGTCTGTATATCGCAGCCTGTATACCGCGGTCTGTATACCGCAGTCTGTATACCGCAGCCTGTATATCTCAGTCTGTATATCACAGCCTGTATATCGCAGCCTGCATATCGCAGCCTGTATATCGCAGTCTGTATATCGCAGCCTGTATATCGCAGTCTGTATACCGCAGCCTGTATATCGCAGCCTGTATATCACAGCCTGTATATCTCAGCCTGTATATCGCAGCCTGTATACCGCAGCCTGTATACCGCAGTCTGTATATCGCAGCCTGTATATCGCAGCCTGTATATCGCAGCCTGTATATCACAGCCTGTATATCGCACTCTATATACTGCAGTCTGTATACCACAGCCTGTATACCATAGTCTGTATACTACATTCTGTATACCGCAGCCTGTATACCACAGCCTGTATACTACTGTCTGTATACCGCAGTCTGTATACTGCAGTTTGTATACCACAGCCTGTATACTGCAGCCTGTATACCACAGTCTGTATACTACAGTCTGTATACCGCAGCCTGTATACCGTAGTCTGTATACTACAGTCTGTACACCGCAGCCTGTATACCGCAGTCTGTATACTATAGTCTGTATACTTCAGTCTGTATACTTCAGTCTGTATATCACAGTCTGTATACTACAGTTTGTATATTTGCTATAGCGTCACCCCAGGTTAATATATCACATGCAGACCTCTCCATATACAGTATGGTGGTCGGTATATCGCAGCCTGTATATCGCAGTCTGTATACCGCAGTCTGTATACTGCAGTCTGTATATCACAGCCTGTATACTGCAGTCTGTATACTGCAGTCTGTATACTACAGTCTGTATACTGCGGTCTGTATACAGCAGCCTGTATATCGCACTCTGTATATCGCACTCTGTATACTACAGTCTGTATACTGCAGTCTGTATGCTACAGTCTGTACACTGCAGCCTGTATATCGCACTCTGTATATCACAGTCTGTATATCGCAGTCTGTATACTACAGTCTGTATACCGCAGTCTGTATACTACAGTCTGTATACTGCAGTCTGTATACCGCAGTCTGTATACCGCAGTCTGTATACTACAGTCTGTATACTGCAGTCTGTATATCGCAGTCTGTATAACGCAGTCTGTATACCGTAGTCTGTATACTACAGTCTGTATACCGCAGCCTGTATACCGTAGTCTGTATACTACAGTCTGTACACCGCAGCCTGTATACCGCAGTCTATATACTACAGTCTGTATACCGCAGCCTGTATACCGCAGTCTGTATACCGCAGCCTGTATATCGCAGTCTGTATACTGCAGTCTGTATACTTCAGTCTGTATACTTCAGTCTGTATACCGCAGTCTGTATACTACAGTTTGTATATTTGCTATAGCGTCACCCCAGGTTAATATATCACATGCAGACCTCTCCATATACAGTATGGTGGTCGGTATATCGCAGCCTGTATATCGCAGCCTGTATACCGCAGTCTGTATACCGCAGTCTGTATACTGCAGTCTGTATATCGCAGCCTGTATACTGCAGTCTGTATACTGCAGTCTGTATACTACAGTCTGTATACTGCGGTCTGTATACAGCAGCCTGTATATCGCACTCTGTATATCGCACTCTGTATACTACAGTCTGTATACTGCAGTCTGTATACTGCAGTCTGTATGCTACAGTCTGTACACTGCAGCCTGTATATCGCACTCTGTATATCACAGTCTGTATATCGCAGTCTGTATACTACAGTCTGTATACCGCAGTCTGTATACTACAGTCTGTATACTGCAGTCTGTATACTACAGTCTGTATACTGCAGTCTGTATACTGCAGTCTGTATTCCGCAGTCTGTATACTGCAGTCTGTATATCGCAGTCTGTATAATGCAGTCTGTATACCGCAGCCTGTATACCGTAGTCTGTATACTACAGTCTGTACACCGCAGCCTGTATACCGCATTCTGTATACTACAGTCTGTATACCGCAGTCTGTATATCACAGTCTGTATACTTCAGTCTGTATACTACAGTCTGTATACCGCAGCCTGTATACCGCAGTCTGTATACTACAGTCTGTATACTGCAGTCTGTATACTACAGTCTGTATATCACAGTCTGTGTACTACAGTTTGTATATTTGCTATAGCATCACCCCAGGTTAATATATCACATGCAGACCTCGCCATATACAGTATGGTGGTCGGTATACGGCAGCCTGTATATCGCAGCCTGTATACCGCAGTCTGTATACCGCAGTCTGTATATCGCAGCCTGTATACCGCAGTCTGTATATCGCAGCCTGTATACCGCAGCCTGTATATCGCAACCTGTATATCACAGCCTGTATACCGCAGCCTGTATACCGCAGCCTGTATACCGCAGCCTGTATATTGCAGCCTGTATATCACAGCCTGTATACCGCAGTCTGTATACTGCAGTCTGTATACTACAGTCTGTATATCACAGTCTGTATACAACAGTTTGTATATTTGCTATAGCATCACCCCAGGTTAATATATCACATGCAGACCTCGCCATATACAGTATGGTGGTCGGTATACCGCAGCCTGTATATCGCAGCCTGTATACCGCAGTCTGTATACCGCAGTCTGTATATCGCAGCCTGTATACCGCAGTCTGTATATCGCAGCCTGTATACCGCAGCCTGTATATCGCAACCTGTATATCGCAGCCTGTATACCGCAGCCTGTATACCGCAGCCTGTATACCGCAGCCTGTATATCGCAGCCTGTATATCACAGCCTGTATACCGCAGTCTGTATACTACAGTCTGTATACCGCAGTCTGTATACTGCAGTCTGTATACTGCAGTCTGTATATCGCAGCCTGTATACTATACTGCAGTCTGTATACTGCAGCCTGTATACCGCAGCCTGTATACTGCAGCCTGTATACCGCGGCCTGTATACCGCAGCCTGTATATCGCAGCTTGTATACCGCAGTCTGTATACTGCAGTCTGTATACTGCAGTCTGTATATCACAGTCTGTATACTGCAGTCTGTATATCGCAGTCTGTATACTACAGTCTGTATACTACAGTCTGTATACCGCAGTCTGTATACTACAGTCTATATACTGCAGTCTGTATACCGCAGTCTGTATACCGCAGTCTGTATATCGCAGTCTGTATATCGCAGTCTGTATATCGCAGTCTGTATACCGCAGCCTGTATACCGTAGTCTGTATACTACAGTCTGTACACCGCAGCCTGTATACCGCAGTCTGTATATCACAGTCTGTATACTTCAGTCTGTATACTTCGGTCTGTATACTTCAGTCTGTATACCGCAGCCTGTATAATGTAGTCTGTATATCACAGTCTGTATACTTCAGTCTGTATACTACAGTCTGTATACCGCAGCCTGTATACCGCAGTCTGTATACCGCAGTCTGTATACTACAGTCTGTATATCACAGTCTGTATACTACAGTTTGTATATTTGCTATAGCATCACCCCAGGTTAATATATCACATGCAGACCTCGCCATATACAGTATGGTGGTCGGTATACGGCAGCCTGTATATCGCAGCCTGTATACCGCAGTCTGTATACCGCAGTCTGTATATCGCAGCCTGTATACCGCAGTCTGTATATCGCAGCCTGTATACCGCAGCCTGTATATCGCAACCTGTATATCACAGCCTGTATACCGCAGCCTGTATACCGCAGCCTGTATACCGCAGCCTGTATATCGCAGCCTGTATATCACAGCCTGTATACCGCAGTCTGTATACTACAGTCTGTATACTGCAGTCTGTATACTACAGTCTGTATATCACAGTCTGTATACTACAGTTTGTATATTTGCTATAGCATCACCCCAGGTTAATATATCACATGCAGACCTCGCCATATACAGTATGGTGGTCGGTATACCGCAGCCTGTATATCGCAGCCTGTATACCGCAGTCTGTATACCGCAGTCTGTATATCGCAGCCTGTATACCGCAGTCTGTATATCGCAGCCTGTATACCGCAGCCTGTATATCGCAACCTGTATATCGCAGCCTGTATACCGCAGCCTGTATACCGCAGCCTGTATACCGCAGCCTGTATACCGCAGCCTGTATATCGCAGCCTGTATACCGCAGTCTGTATACCGCAGTCTGTATACTGCAGTCTGTATATCGCAGCCTGTATACTGCAGTCTGTATACTGCAGTCTGTATACTACAGTCTGTATACTGCGGTCTGTATACAGCAGCCTGTATATCGCACTCTGTATATCGCACTCTGTATACTGCAGTCTGTATATCGCACTCTGTATATCACAGTCTGTATATCGCAGTCTGTATACTACAGTCTGTATACCGCAGTCTGTATACTACAGTCTGTATACTGCAGTCTGTATACTACAGTCTGTATACTGCAGTCTGTATTCCGCAGTCTGTATACTGCAGTCTGTATATCGCAGTCTGTATAATGCAGTCTGTATACCGCAGCCTGTATACCGTAGTCTGTATACTACAGTCTGTACACCGCAGCCTGTATACCGCATTCTGTATACTACAGTCTGTATACCGCAGTCTGTATATCACAGTCTGTATACTTCAGTCTGTATACTACAGTCTGTATACCGCAGCCTGTATACCGCAGTCTGTATACTACAGTCTGTATACTGCAGTCTGTATACTACAGTCTGTATATCACAGTCTGTATACTACAGTTTGTATATTTGCTATAGCATCACCCCAGGTTAATATATCACATGCAGACCTCGCCATATACAGTATGGTGGTCGGTATACGGCAGCCTGTATATCGCAGCCTGTATACCGCAGTCTGTATACCGCAGTCTGTATATCGCAGCCTGTATACCGCAGTCTGTATATCGCAGCCTGTATACCGCAGCCTGTATATCGCAACCTGTATATCACAGCCTGTATACCGCAGCCTGTATACCGCAGCCTGTATACCGCAGCCTGTATATCGCAGCTTGTATATCACAGCCTGTATACCGCAGTCTGTATACTACAGTCTGTATACTGCAGTCTGTATACTACAGTCTGTATATCACAGTCTGTATACTACAGTTTGTATATTTGCTATAGCATCACCCCAGGTTAATATATCACATGCAGACCTCGCCATATACAGTATGGTGGTCGGTATACCGCAGCCTGTATATCGCAGCCTGTATACCGCAGTCTGTATACCGCAGTCTGTATATCGCAGCCTGTATACCGCAGTCTGTATATCGCAGCCTGTATACCGCAGCCTGTATATCGCAACCTGTATATCGCAGCCTGTATACCGCAGCCTGTATACCGCAGCCTGTATACCGCAGCCTGTATATCGCAGCCTGTATATCACAGCCTGTATACCGCAGTCTGTATACTAGTCTGTATACCGCAGTCTGTATACTGCAGTCTGTATACTGCAGTCTGTATATCGCAGCCTGTATACTATACTGCAGTCTGTATACTGCAGCCTGTATACCGCAGCCTGTATACCGCAGCCTGTATACCGCAGCCTGTATACCGCAGCCTGTATATCGCAGCTTGTATACCGCAGTCTGTATACTGCAGTCTGTATACTGCAGTCTGTATATCACAGTCTGTATACTGCAGTCTGTATATCGCAGTCTGTATACTACAGTCTGTATACTACAGTCTGTATACCGCAGTCTGTATACTACAGTCTATATACTGCAGTCTGTATACCGCAGTCTGTATACCGCAGTCTGTATATCGCAGTCTGTATATCGCAGTCTGTATATCGCAGTCTGTATACCGCAGCCTGTATACCGTAGTCTGTATACTACAGTCTGTACACCGCAGCCTGTATACCGCAGTCTGTATATCACAGTCTGTATACTTCAGTCTGTATACTTCGGTCTGTATACTTCAGTCTGTATACCGCAGCCTGTATACTGCAGCCTGTATACCTCAGTCTGTATACTACAGTCTGTATATCACAGTCTGTATACTACAGTTTGTATATTTGCTATAGCATCACCCCAGGTTAATATATCACATGCAGACCTCTCCATATACAGTATGGTGGTCGGTATACCGCAGCCTGTATATCGCAGCCTGTATACCGCAGTCTGTATACCGCAGTCTGTATATCGCAGCCTGTATACCGCAGTCTGTATATCGCAGTCTGTATACCGCAGTCTGTATACCGCAGTCTGTATACTACAGTCTGTATACCGCAGTCTGTATATCGCAGTCTGTATACTACAGTTTGTATATTTGCTATAGCGTCACCCCAGGTTAGTATATCACATGCAGACCTCTCCATATACAGTTTGGTGGTCGGTATACCGCAGCCTGTATATCGCAGTCTGTATACCGCAGTCTGTATACCGCAGTCTGTATTCCGCAGTCTGTATACTACCATTTGTATATTTGCTATAGCGTCACCCCAGGTTAGTATATCACATGCAGACCTCTCCATATACAGTATGGTGGTCGGTATACCGCAGCCTGTATATCGCAGCCTGTATACCGCAGTCTGTATACTACCGTTTGTATATTTGCTATAGCGTCACCCCAGGTTAGTATATCACATGCAGACCTCTCCATATACAGTATGGTGGTCGGTATACCGCAGTCTGTATATCGCAGCCTGTATACCGCAGTCTGTATACCGCAGTCTGTATACCGCAGCCTGTATATCGCAGCCTGTATACCGCAGTCTGTATACCGCAGTCTGTATATCGCAGCCTGTATACCACAGTCTGTATACCGCAGTCTGTATACCGCAGCCTGTATATCGCAGCCTGTATACCACAGTCTGTATATCGCAGCCTGTATACCACAGTCTGTATACTACCGTTTGTATATTTGCTATGGCGTCACCCCAGGTTAGTATATCACATGCAGACCTCTCCATATACAGTATGGTGGTCGGTGTTCACCGCCTCTTACCTGCCACCAGGCCGGGGATCAGGACTCTCAGCAGGACGGTATACATTGTGCTCCGCTCTGCAGCCGTACAGCGCTGGCTGTATATGTACAGCTCTCCCTTATCTATAGCAGAAGTCAGAGCAGATTTATTACCCCGTCAGTCATGTCAGCCCTATGCCGACACTTTTATTGTCTGATATCTGGCAGACGTTGCGTCAGTGGATCTGTGCTGTTACCGTACCCACATCCCGGGTCCATGGTCCTCTATCATGTCAGCAAATGTCACGGGTGGAACTATCAGAGCCAGGATCCGAGCCCCAACCACAGGCCGCCTGGTCCTGATGGTGCCGTACACATTGGATTAATATCATCAAAAGTCGCCATAGCCAAAGGGCCTGTTCACATGCTGCGTTTTTTGCAGCACGTTTTTCAAGGGTAGAAAACACTGCATTTTACATTACCAGTAAACAGTGAGAATGAAGGATATTGCACATCCCCCAATGCACCAATTCATCAAATTGTTTTTGCCAAAAAACTGTAGGAAATATCACAATTTTTTTCTGCAAAAAAACACAGACATGTGAACAGCCACAAAAACTATATGTACAAGTCCGAAAGAACAAAGGATCTCTTACAAAAGTAATAGCAAACTTTATTAAACACATAGTTCACATAAAATCATTAAAGGGGTTTCCACCGCACGTCACAGCTCAGTATCCAGGGCGCTTTCCATCTTTCCTCTGCATTCATTGACGTGCGGTGAAACCCCGCACAGCCCATCAATCATGGGGGTGCGCATCACGGGGTCACTTCTGCGTGAATCCTTAACTTGACGTGACATCAGCGGATGTCAGAGGAGCCTGCAGCCGGGGGTCATGTGATACAGACTGAGCAGTCAGCACCCCCACAGAGGCAACAAGCGGTATTTACCAAAATACTTCTTTCCAGTGTTTAAATCGATGGGGGCGTCATTTATTCTAGTGGACAACATCTTTACATTAGCACTAAGCACTTTATAGGTTGTATGTTGTCAGGGAATCCAGGGGCAACACCGAGGAGATCACACAATATCTGACTGTTCCCGTTACTCTGTCCGTATTTCGTCAGGGATTCGCGAGCACACGATCCCGACTACTCACTACGGAACTATCGTCAAGCGAGAAGAAAGCGTATGGTGTCACACTTCCGGATTCCAAAGCATGGAATATGTGTATACGCCCTGTACGGTTACTGCCAGCTTCACAATAGCCCAATTATTATTATTCGCTGCCACCACCGGCCGAGTTTGAAATATAATACAGGCCTGGCCGGAAGCCTGTGTTCTGGTAGCGAATATGGCTTAGGGGGAGGGAATGATTACAGAGCAAAAGAAAAAGGACTATTACATTTTATATTTAATCCAAAAGAGAGGCAGTGCTTAGGAAAAATATACAAATATTTTACAAAAGAGGACAATACAATACATATACAGTTACACAAAATAATAAGGATTAAAGCAGAAACTTACTATAAGATCGCTGAGACAATTCAATACAGATGGAGGGGAGACACTCTGCTTGATTAGACTGCTATCCTATCGAACAGGATCCTTTGCTATAATAAATATATACTCCCAGCAATGAATATGGATCAGTCTTCAGTTGAATCTTTTATTCTGAAGAGGGGACCTGCCCACACGCCCCTTGTGCTGACATCATGTGGGCTGTGCTCCACCCTTCATATTTTTATTAAAAACTCTAACTTTTTTTGATAACTCCTCACTGGTTGATCATAGAGGCCCGAAAGTGATACCACTTTTTCCGTTATGAATTTACCTTTCCATAGAGACTAAACATGGCATAGTTGAGGTCCGCTATTTTGATACTTTGGTGCCAAAGCCCCCAGGAGGGTCTTACAGCGACGGGAAAATATGCATATTGTTCCCTAGCTGACCCTGTCACTAAAAATATAGGTCAAATTATTATTAGAATTATGGAACTTGAGATATTCCATATTTCGTATCGGCTCCGGCCGTCTGCCAGACCTCTGTTAAATTGCCTTTGACGTCCTGGGAATAGAACTTCCTCAGCTACATGTAAATTGTGGCAAGTCTGTGTCTAATTATCACCTGCCAGGGGGAAATACACTCATATGTTGATTGGGGTTTGTAGCACCTTCTGTGCCAGCATTTGTTTACAAGTCACTTCTGCTGTAGGTGATAATTTGCATACAGACAGATGGTCGATTGTCAGCTCTTGTCTTGTGACAAATGGTGAGCTGAGGCCACGCCCTCTAGTGGGACATGCCCATTGGCCGTCCGCATCACTAAACGGGGCGCGGCCTTGGCTCAATACAAGTGTATGGAGCGAGGCGGCACCGACTGGCCGGGGGTGTGTATATGTCATACATAGCCTCCAGTCCCGCTCAGAAACCGGCGGATCCCTGCAGCGCACAGTGCGCGCCTTGGGGGGGGGGGGGATTCATAAGTCTGCGATCACACAGAGTGACTGAAGATTTATCGGTTTTGACCAGACTACCCCTTTAACACCATTTGATCTTTAGATGGGTCTGCAGGTTTCTTAAAGTCACTGTTTAGTGGGTGTATTATAAATACCCTATTGAAATGCTACAATTCTAGGCACTCCGGCGTCAGTTTTCTTTTGTTCTTCTGTTTACATCACCTTCATGTTTTAATAATTTTATGTAAACTGTGTTTAATAAAGTTTGCTATTATTTCAAATTATTTTTGTAAGAGGTCCTTTGTTCTTTTGGACTTGTGTGTGTGTGTATATATATATATATATATATACAGGTGCTTCTCACAAAATTAGAATATCATCAAAAAGTTAATTTATTTCAGTTCTTCAATACAAAAAGTGAAGCTCCTATATTATATAGAATCATTACACACAGAGGGATCTATTATATAGAGTCATTACACGCAGAGGGATCTATTATATAGAGTCATTACACGCAGAGGGATCTATTATATAGAATCATTACACACAGAGGGATCTATTATATAGAGTCATTACACGCAGAGGGATCTATTATATAGAGTCATTACACGCAGAGGGATCTATTATATAGAGTAATTACACACAGAGGGATCTATTATATAGAGTCATTGCACACAGAGGCATCTATTATATAGAGTCATTACACACAGAAGGATCTATTATATAGAGTAATTACACACAGAGGGATCTATTATATAGTGTCATTACACACAGAGCCATCTATTATATAGAGTCATTACACACAGAGGGATCTATTATATAGAATCATTACACACAGAGGCATCTATTATATAGAGTCATTACACACAGAAGGATCTATTATATAGAGTCATTACACACAGTGATCTATTATATAGAGTCATTACACACAGAAGGATCTATTATATAGAGTCATTACACGCAGAGGGATCTATTATATAGAGTCATTACACACAGAGGGATCTATTATATAGAGTCATTACACGCAGAGGGATCTATTATATAGAGTCATTACACACAGAGGGATCTATTATATAGAGTCATTACACACAGAGGGATCTATTATATAGAGTCATTACACACAGAGCGATCTATTATATAGTCATTACACACAGAGTGATCTATTATATAGAGTCATTACACACAGAGGGATCTATTATATAGAGTCATTACACACAGAGTGATCTATTATATAGAGTCATTACACACAGGGATCTATTATATAGAGTCATTACACGCAGAGGGATCTATTATATAGTCATTACACACAGAGGGATCTATTATATAGAGTCATTACACGCAGAGGGATCTATTATATAGAGTCATTACATGCAGAGGGATCTATTATATGGAGTCATTACACACAGAGGGATCTATTATATAGAGTCATTACACGCAGAGGGATCTATTATATAGAGTCATTACACACAGAGGGATCTATTATATAGAGTCATTACACACAGAGCGATCTATTATATAGAGTCATTACACACAGAGGGATCTATTATATAGAGTCATTACACACAGAGGGATCTATTATATAGTGTCATTACACACAGAGGGATCTATTATATAGAGTCATTACACGCAGAGGGATCTATTATATAGTGTCATTACACACAGAGGGATCTATTATATAGAGTCATTACACACAGAGGGATCTTTTATATAGAGTCATTACACGCAGAGGGATCTATTATATAGAGTCATTACATGCAGAGGGATCTATTATATAGAGTCATTACACGCAGAGGGATCTATTATATAGAGTCATTACACGCAGAGCGATCTATTATATAGAGTCATTACACACAGAGTGATCTATTATATAGAGTCATTACACACAGGGATCTATTATATAGAGTCATTACACACAGAGGGATCTATTATATAGAGTCATTACACACAGAGGGATCTATTATATAGAGTCATTACACACAGAGGGATCTATTATATAGAGTCATTACACACAGAGGGATCTATTATATAGAGTCATTACACGCAGAGGGATCTATTATATAGAGTCATTACACGCAGAGGGATCTATTATATAGAGTAATTACACACAGAGGGATCTATTATATAGAGTCATTACACACAGAGGCATCTATTATATAGAGTCATTACACACAGAAGGATCTATTATATAGAGTCATTACACACAGAGGGATCTATTATATAGAGTCATTACACACAGAGGCATCTATTATATAGAGTAATTACACACAGAGGGATCTATTATATAGTGTCATTACACACAGAGTGATCTATTATATAGAGTCATTACACACAGAGCGATCTATTATATAGAGTCATTACACACAGAGTGATCTATTATATAGAGTCATTACACACAGGGATCTATTATATAGAGTCATTACACACAGAGGGATCTATTATATAGAGTCATTACACACAGAGGGATCTATTATATAGAGTCATTACACACAGAGGGATCTATTATATAGAGTCATTCCACACAGAGGGATCTATTATATAGAGTCATTACACGCAGAGGGATCTATTATATAGAGTCATTACACGCAGAGGGATCTATTATATATAGTCATTACACGCAGAGGGATCTATTATATAGAGTCATTACACACAGAGGGATCTATTATATAGAGTCATTACACGCAGAGAGATCTATTATATAGTCATTACACGCAGAGGGATCTATTATATAGAGTAATTACACGCAGAGGGATCTATTATATAGAGTCATTACACGCAGAGCGATCTATTATATAGAGTCATTACACACAGAGGGATCTATTATATAGAGTCATTACACACAGAGGGATCTATGATATAGAGTCATTACACGCAGAGGGATCTATTATATAGAGTCGTTACACGCAGAGGGATCTATTATATAGAGTCATTACACGCAGAGGGATCTATTATATAGAGTCATTACACGCAGAGTGATCTATTATATAGAGTCATGACACACAGAGGGATCTATTATATAGAGTCATTACACACAGAGGGATCTATTATATAGAGTCATTACACAGAGCGATCTATTATATAGAGTCATTACACAGAGGGATCTATTATATAGAGTCATTACACACAGAGGGATCTATTATAGAGTCATTACACACAGAGGGATCTATTATATAGAGTCATTACACGCAGAGGGATCTATTATATAGAGTCATTACACGCAGAGTGATCTATTATATAGAGTCATTACACACAGAGGGATCTATTATATAGAGTCATTACACACAGAGGGATCTATTATATAGAGTCATTACACACAGAGGGATCTATTATATAGAGTCATTACACACAGTGATCTATTATATAGAGTCATTACACACACAGGGATCTATTATATAGAGTCATTACACACAGAGGGATCTATTATATAGAGTCATTACACACAGAGGGATCTATTATATATAGTCATTACACACAGAGGGATCTATTATATAGAGTCATTACACACAGTGATCTATTATATAGAGTCATTACACACACAGGGATATATTATATAGAGTCATTACACACAGAGGGATCTATTATATAGAGTCATTACACGCAGAGGGATCTATTATATAGAGTCATTACATCCAGAGGGATCTATTATATAGAGTCACTACACGCAGAGGGATCTATCATATAGAGTCATTACACACAGAGGGATCTATTATATAGAGTCATTACACGCAGAGGGATCTATTATATAGAGTCATTACACACAGAGGGATCTATTATATAGAGTCATTACACACAGAGCGATCTATTATATAGAGTCATTACACACAGGGATCTATTATATAGAGTCATTACACACAGAGGGATCTATTATATAGTGTCATTACACACAGAGGGATCTATTATATAGAGTCATTACACACAGAGGGATCTATTATATAGAGTCATTACACACAGAGGGATCTATTATATAGAGTCATTACACACAGAGGGATCTATTATATAGAGTCATTACACGCAGAGGGATCTATTATATAGAGTCATTACACGCAGAGGGATCTATTATATATAGTCATTACACGCAGAGGGATCTATTATATAGAGTCATTACACACAGAGGGATCTATTATATAGAGTCATTACATGCAGAGGGATCTATTATATAGTCATTACACGCAGAGGGATCTATTATATAGAGTAATTACACGCAGAGGGATCTATTATATAGAGTCATTACACGCAGAGCGATCTATTATATAGAGTCATTACACACAGAGGGATCTATTATATAGAGTCATTACACACAGAGGGATCTATGATATAGAGTCATTACACGCAGAGGATCTATTATATAGAGTCATTACACGCAGAGGGATCTATTATATAGAGTCATTACACGCAGAGGGATCTATTATATAGAGTCATTACACGCAGAGTGATCTATTATATAGAGTCATGACACAGAGGGATCTATTATATAGAGTCATTACACACAGAGGGATCTATTATATAGAGTCATTACACACAGAGGGATCTATTATATAGAGTCATTACACACAGAGGGATCTATTATATAGAGTCATTACACACAGAGGGATCTATTATATATAGTCATCACACACAGAGGGATCTATTATATAGAGTCATTACACACAGAGGGATCTATTATATAGAGTCATTACACGCAGAGGGATCTATTATATAGAGTCATTACACGCAGAGGGATCTATTATATAGAGTCATTACACGCAGAGGGATCTATTATATAGAGTCATTACACACAGAGGGATCTATTATATAGAGTCATTACACACAGAGGGATCTATTATATAGAGTCATTACACAGAGCGATCTATTATATAGAGTCATTACACAGAGGGATCTATTATATAGAGTCATTACACACAGAGGGATCTATTATATAGAGTCATTACACACAGAGGGATCTATTATATAGAGTCATTACACGCAGAGGGATCTATTATATAGAGTCATTACACGCAGAGGGATCTATTATATAGAGTCATTACACGCAGAGTGATCTATTATATTGAGTCATTACACACAGAGGGATCTATTATATAGAGTCATTACACACAGAGGGATCTATTATATAGAGTCATTACACACAGGGATCTATTATATAGAGTCATTACACACAGTGATCTATTATATAGAGTCATTACACACACAGGGATCTATTATATAGAGTCATTACACACAGAGGGATCTATTATATAGAGTCATTACACACAGAGGGATCTATTATATAGAGTCATTACACACAGAGGGATCTATTATATAGAGTCATTACACACAGTGATCTATTATATAGAGTCATTACACACACAGGGATCTATTATATAGAGTCATTACACACAGAGGGATCTATTATATAGAGTCATTACACGCAGAGGGATCTATTATATAGAGGCATTACATCCAGAGGGATCTATTATATAGAGTCATTACATGCAGAGGGATCTATTATATAGAGTCACTACACGCAGAGGGATCTATCATATAGAGTCATTACACGCTGAGGGATCTATTATATAGAGTCATTACACACAGGGATCTATTATATAGAGTCATTACACACAGAGGAATCTATTATATAGAGTCATTACACGCAGAGGGATCTATTATATAGAGTCATTACACGCAGAGGGATCTATTATATAGAGTCATTACACACAGAGCGATCTATTATATGAGTCATTACACACAGAGCGATCTATTATATAGAGTCATTACACACAGAGGGATCTATTATATAGAGTCATTACACACAGAGGGATCTATTATATAGAGTCATTACACGCAGAGGGATCTATTATATAGTGTCATTACATGCAGAGGGATCTATTATATAGAGTCATTACACGCAGAGGGATCTATTATATAGTGTCATTACATGCAGAGGGATCTATTATATAGAGTCATTACACACAGAGGGATCTATTATATAGAGTCATTACACGCAGAGGGATCTATTATATAGAGTCATTACACACAGAGGGATCTATTATATAGAGTCATTACACGCAGAGTGATCTATCATATAGAGTCATTACACACAGAGGGATCTATTATATAGAGTCATTACACGCAGAGGGATCTATTATATAGTCATTACACACAGAGGGATCTATTATATAGAGTCATTACACACAGGGATCTATTATATAGAGTCATTACACACAGGGATCTATTATATAAAGTCATCACACACAGAGTGATCTATTATATAGAGTCATTACACACAGAGGGATCTATTATATAGAGTCATTACACACAAAGGGATCTATTATATAGAGTCATTACACGCAGAGGGATCTATTATATAGAGTCATTACACGCAGAGCGATCTATTATGTAGAGTCATTACACGCAGAGGGATCTATTATATAGAGTCATTACACGCAGAGAGATCTATTATATAGAGTCATTACACGCAGAGGGATCTATTATATAGAGTCATTACACGCAGAGGGATCTATTATATAAAGTCATTACACGCAGAGGGATCTATTATATAGTCATTACACGCAGAGAGATCTATTATATAGAGTCATTACACACAGAGCGATCTATTATATAGAGTCATTACGCACAGAGGGATCTATTATATAGAGTCATTACACACAGAGCGATCTATTATATAGAGTCATTACACACAGAGGGATCTATTATATAGAGTCATTACACACAGAGGGATCTATTATATAGAGTCATTACACACAGAGGGATCTATTATATAGTGTCATTACACGCAGAGGGATCTATTATATAGAATCATTACACGCAGAGGGATCTATTACATAGAGTCATTACACACAGAGGGATCTATTATATAGTGTCATTACACGCAGAGGGATCTATTATATAGAATCATTACACGCAGAGGGATCTATTACATAGAGTCATTACACACAGAGGGATCTATTCTATAGAGTCATTACACACAGAGCGATCAATTATATAGAGTCATTACTCACAGAGGGATCTATTATATAGAGTCATTACACACAGAGGGATCTATTATATAGAGTCATTACACACAGAGCGATCTATTATATGAGTCATTACACACAGAGCGATCTATTATATAGAGTCATTACACACAGAGGGATCTATTATATAGAGTCATTACACACAGAGCGATCTATTATATAGAGTCATTACACACAGAGCGATCTATTATATAGAGTCATTACACACAGAGCGATCTATTATATAGAGTCATTACACACAGGGATCTATTATATAGAGTCATTACACACAGAGGGATCTATTATATAGAGTCATTACACGCAGAGGGATCTATTATATAGTGTCATTACATGCAGAGGGATCTATTATATAGAGTCATTACACGCAGAGGGATCTATTATATAGTGTCATTACATGCAGAGGGATCTATTATATAGAGTCATTACACACAGAGGGATCTATTATATAGAGTCATTACACGCAGAGGGATCTATTATATAGAGTCATTACACGCAGAGGGATCTATTATATAGAGTCATTACACGCAGAGTGATCTATCATATAGAGTCATTACACACAGAGGGATCTATTATATAGAGTCATTACACGCAGAGGGATCTATTATATAGTCATTACACACAGAGGGATCTATTATATAGAGTCATTACACACAGGGATCTATTATATAGAGTCATTACACACAGAGGGATCTATTATATAAAGTCATCACACACAGAGTGATCTATTATATAGAGTCATTACACACAGAGGGATCTATTATATAGAGTCATTACACACAAAGGGATCTATTATATAGAGTCATTACACGCAGAGGGATCTATTATATAGAGTCATTACACGCAGAGCGATCTATTATGTAGAGTCATTACACGCAGAGGGATCTATTATATAGAGTCATTACACGCAGAGAGATCTATTATATAGAGTCATTACACGCAGAGGGATCTATTATATAGAGTCATTACACACAGAGGGATCTATTATATAGAGTCATTACACGCAGAGGGATCTATTATATAGTCATTACACGCAGAGAGATCTATTATATAGAGTCATTACACACAGAGCGATCTATTATATAGAGTCATTACGCACAGAGGGATCTATTATATAGAGTCATTACACACAGAGCGATCTATTATATAGAGTCATTACACACAGAGGGATCTATTATATAGAGTCATTACACACAGAGGGATCTATTATATAGAGTCATTACACACAGAGGGATCTATTATATAGTGTCATTACACGCAGAGGGATCTATTATATAGAATCATTACACGCAGAGGGATCTATTACATAGAGTCATTACACACAGAGGGATCTATCATATAGAGTCATTACACACGGAGTGATCTATCATATAAAGTCATTACACACGGAGCGATCTATTATATAGAGTCATTACACACAGAGGGATCTATTATATAGAGTCATTACACACAGTGATCTATCATATAGAGTCATTACACACGGAGCGATCTATTATATAGAGTCATTACACACAGAGGGATCTATTATATAGAGTCATTACACGCAGAGGGATCTATTATATAGAGTCATTACACGCAGAGGGATCTATTATATAGTCATTACACGCAGAGAGATCTATTATATAGAGTCATTACACACAGAGCGATCTATTATATAGAGTCATTACGCACAGAGGGATCTATTATATAGAGTCATTACACACAGAGCGATCTATTATATAGAGTCATTACACACAGAGGGATCTATTATATAGAGTCATTACACACAGAGGGATCTATTATATAGAGTCATTACACACAGAGGGATCTATTATATAGTGTCATTACACGCAGAGGGATCTATTATATAGAATCATTACACGCAGAGGGATCTATTACATAGAGTCATTACACACAGAGGGATCTATTATATAGTGTCATTACACGCAGAGGGATCTATTATATAGAATCATTACACGCAGAGGGATCTATTACATAGAGTCATTACACACAGAGGGATCTATTATATAGAGTCATTACACGCAGAGGGATCTATTATATAGAGTCATTACACGCAGAGGGATCTATTATATAGAGTCATTACACGCAGAGTGATCTATTATATTGAGTCATTACACACAGAGGGATCTATTATATAGAGTCATTACACACAGAGGGATCTATTATATAGAGTCATTACACACAGGGATCTATTATATAGAGTCATTACACACAGTGATCTATTCTATAGAGTCATTACACACACAGGGATCTATTATATAGAGTCATTACACACAGAGGGATCTATTATATAGAGTCATTACACACAGAGGGATCTATTATATAGAGTCATTACACACAGAGGGATCTATTATATAGAGTCATTACACACAGTGATCTATTATATAGAGTCATTACACACACAGGGATCTATTATATAGAGTCATTACACACAGAGGGATCTATTATATAGAGTCATTACACGCAGAGGGATCTATTATATAGAGTCATTACATCCAGAGGGATCTATTATATAGAGTCATTACACGCAGAGGGATCTATTATATAGAGTCACTACACGCAGAGGGATCTATCATATAGAGTCATTACACGCTGAGGGATCTATTATATAGAGTCATTACACACAGGGATCTATTATATAGAGTCATTACACACAGAGGAATCTATTATATAGAGTCATTACACGCAGAGGGATCTATTATATAGAGTCATTACACGCAGAGGGATCTATTATATAGAGTCATTACACACAGAGCGATCTATTATATGAGTCATTACACACAGAGCGATCTATTATATAGAGTCATTACACACAGAGGGATCTATTATATAGAGTCATTACACACAGAGGGATCTATTATATAGAGTCATTACACGCAGAGGGATCTATTATATAGTGTCATTACATGCAGAGGGATCTATTATATAGAGTCATTACACGCAGAGGGATCTATTATATAGTGTCATTACATGCAGAGGGATCTATTATATAGAGTCATTACACACAGAGGGATCTATTATATAGAGTCATTACACGCAGAGGGATCTATTATATAGAGTCATTACACACAGAGGGATCTATTATATAGAGTCATTACACGCAGAGTGATCTATCATATAGAGTCATTACACACAGAGGGATCTATTATATAGAGTCATTACACGCAGAGGGATCTATTATATAGTCATTACACACAGAGGGATCTATTATATAGAGTCATTACACACAGGGATCTATTATATAGAGTCATTACACACAGAGGGATCTATTATATAAAGTCATCACACACAGAGTGATCTATTATATAGAGTCATTACACACAGAGGGATCTATTATATAGAGTCATTACACACAAAGGGATCTATTATATAGAGTCATTACACGCAGAGGGATCTATTATATAGAGTCATTACACGCAGAGCGATCTATTATGTAGAGTCATTACACGCAGAGGGATCTATTATATAGAGTCATTACACGCAGAGAGATCTATTATATAGAGTCATTACACGCAGAGGGATCTATTATATAGAGTCATTACACGCAGAGGGATCTATTATATAAAGTCATTACACGCAGAGGGATCTATTATATAGTCATTACACGCAGAGAGATCTATTATATAGAGTCATTACACACAGAGCGATCTATTATATAGAGTCATTATGCACAGAGGGATCTATTATATAGAGTCATTACACACAGAGCGATCTATTATATAGAGTCATTACACACAGAGGGATCTATTATATAGAGTCATTACACACAGAGGGATCTATTATATAGAGTCATTACACACAGAGGGATCTATTATATAGTGTCATTACACGCAGAGGGATCTATTATATAGAATCATTACACGCAGAGGGATCTATTACATAGAGTCATTACACACAGAGGGATCTATTATATAGTGTCATTACACGCAGAGGGATCTATTATATAGAATCATTACACGCAGAGGGATCTATTACATAGAGTCATTACACACAGAGGGATCTATTCTATAGAGTCATTACACACAGAGCGATCAATTATATAGAGTCATTACTCACAGAGGGATCTATTATATAGAGTCATTACACACAGAGGGATCTATTATATAGAGTCATTACACACAGAGCGATCTATTATATGAGTCATTACACACAGAGCGATCTATTATATAGAGTCATTACACACAGAGGGATCTATTATATAGAGTCATTACACACAGAGCGATCTATTATATAGAGTCATTACACACAGAGCGATCTATTATATAGAGTCATTACACACAGAGCGATCTATTATATAGAGTCATTACACACAGAGGGATCTATTATATAGAGTCATTACACACAGAGGGATCTATTATATAGAGTCATTACATGCAGAGGGATCTATTATATAGTGTCATTACATGCAGAGGGATCTATTATATAGAGTCATTACACGCAGAGGGATCTATTATATAGTGTCATTACATGCAGAGGGATCTATTATATAGAGTCATTACACATAGAGGGATCTATTATATAGAGTCATTACACGCAGAGGGATCTATTATATAGAGTCATTACACGCAGAGGGATCTATTATATAGAGTCATTACACGCAGAGTGATCTATCATATAGAGTCATTACACACAGAGGGATCTATTATATAGAGTCATTACACGCAGAGGGATCTATTATATAGTCATTACACACAGAGGGATCTATTATATAGAGTCATTACACACAGGGATCTATTATATAGAGTCATTACACACAGAGGGATCTATTATATAAAGTCATCACACACAGAGTGATCTATTATATAGAGTCATTACACACAGAGGGATCTATTATATAGAGTCATTACACACAAAGGGATCTATTATATAGAGTCATTACACGCAGAGGGATCTATTATATAGAGTCATTACACGCAGAGCGATCTATTATGTAGAGTCATTACACGCAGAGGGATCTATTATATAGAGTCATTACACGCAGAGAGATCTATTATATAGAGTCATTACACGCAGAGGGATCTATTATATAGAGTCATTACACACAGAGGGATCTATTATATAGAGTCATTACACGCAGAGGGATCTATTATATAGTCATTACACGCAGAGAGATCTATTATATAGAGTCATTACACACAGAGCGATCTATTATATAGAGTCATTACGCACAGAGGGATCTATTATATAGAGTCATTACACACAGAGCGATCTATTATATAGAGTCATTACACACAGAGGGATCTATTATATAGAGTCATTACACACAGAGGGATCTATTATATAGAGTCATTACACACAGAGGGATCTATTATATAGAGTCATTACACACAGTGATCTATCATATAGAGTCATTACACACGGAGCGATCTATTATATAGAGTCATTACACACAGAGGGATCTATTATATAGAGTCATTACACGCAGAGGGATCTATTATATAGAGTCATTACACGCAGAGGGATCTATTATATAGTCATTACACGCAGAGAGATCTATTATATAGAGTCATTACACACAGAGCGATCTATTATATAGAGTTATTATGCACAGAGGGATCTATTATATAGAGTCATTACACACAGAGCGATCTATTATATAGAGTCATTACACACAGAGGGATCTATTATATAGAGTCATTACACACAGAGGGATCTATTATATAGAGTCATTACACACAGAGGGATCTATTATATAGTGTCATTACACGCAGAGGGATCTATTATATAGAATCATTACACGCAGAGGGATCTATTACATAGAGTCATTACACACAGAGGGATCTATTATATAGTGTCATTACACGCAGAGGGATCTATTATATAGAATCATTACACGCAGAGGGATCTATTACATAGAGTCATTACACACAGAGGGATCTATTCTATAGAGTCATTACACACAGAGCGATCAATTATATAGAGTCATTACTCACAGAGGGATCTATTATATAGAGTCATTACACACAGAGGGATCTATTATATAGAGTCATTACACACAGAGCGATCTATTATATGAGTCATTACACACAGAGCGATCTATTATATAGAGTCATTACACACAGAGGGATCTATTATATAGAGTCATTACACACAGAGAGATCTATTATATAGAGTCATTACACACAGAGCGATCTATTATATAGAGTCATTACACACAGAGCGATCTATTATATAGAGTCATTACACACAGAGGGATCTATTATATAGAGTCATTACACACAGAGGGATCTATTATATAGAGTCATTACACGCAGAGGGATCTATTATATAGTGTCATTACATGCAGAGGGATCTATTATATAGAGTCATTACACGCAGAGGGATCTATTATATAGTGTCATTACATGCAGAGGGATCTATTATATAGAGTCATTACACACAGAGGGATCTATTATATAGAGTCATTACACGCAGAGGGATCTATTATATAGAGTCATTACACGCAGAGGGATCTATTATATAGAGTCATTACACGCAGAGTGATCTATCATATAGAGTCATTACACACAGAGGGATCTATTATATAGAGTCATTACACGCAGAGGGATCTATTATATAGTCATTACACACAGAGGGATCTATTATATAGAGTCATTACACACAGGGATCTATTATATAGAGTCATTACACACAGAGGGATCTATTATATAAAGTCATCACACACAGAGTGATCTATTATATAGAGTCATTACACACAGAGGGATCTATTATATAGAGTCATTACACACAAAGGGATCTATTATATAGAGACATTACACGCAGAGGGATCTATTATATAGAGTCATTACACGCAGAGCGATCTATTATGTAGAGTCATTACACGCAGAGGGATCTATTATATAGAGTCATTACACGCAGAGAGATCTATTATATAGAGTCATTACAGGCAGAGGGATCTATTATATAGAGTCATTACACGCAGAGGGATCTATTATATAGAGTCATTACACGCAGAGGGATCTATTATATAGTCATTACACGCAGAGAGATCTATTATATAGAGTCATTACACACAGAGCGATCTATTATATAGAGTCATTACGCACAGAGGGATCTATTATATAGAGTCATTACACACAGAGCGATCTATTATATAGAGTCATTACACACAGAGGGATCTATTATATAGAGTCATTACACACAGAGGGATCTATTATATAGAGTCATTACACACAGAGGGATCTATTATATAGTGTCATTACACGCAGAGGGATCTATTATATAGAATCACTACACGCAGAGGGATCTATTACATAGAGTCATTACACACAGAGGGATCTATCATATAGAGTCATTACACACGGAGTGATCTATCATATAAAGTCATTACACACGGAGCGATCTATTATATAGAGTCATTACACACAGAGGGATCTATTATATAGAGTCATTACACACAGTGATCTATCATATAGAGTCATTACACACGGAGCGATCTATTATATAGAGTCATTACACACAGAGGGATCTATTATATAGAGTCATTACACACAGAGCGATCTATTATGTAGAGTCATTACACGCAGAGGGATCTATTATATAGAGTCATTACACACAGAGGGATCTATTATATAGAGTCATTACACACAGAGGGATCTATTATATAGAGTCATTACACACAGAGAGATCTATTATATAGAGTCATTACACACAGAGCGATCTATTATATAGAGTCATTACACACAGAGTGATCTATTATATAGAGTCATTACACAGAGAGCGATCTATTATATTGAGTCATTACACACAGAGGGATCTATTATATAGAGTCATTACACACAGAGCGATCTATTATATAGAGTCATTACACACAGAGGGATCTATTATATAGAGTCATTACACACAGAGGGATCTATTATATATAGTCATTACACACAGAGGGATCTATTATATAGAGTCATTACACACAGAGGGATCTATTATATAGTGTCATTACACGCAGAGGGATCTATTATATAGAGTCATTACACGCAGAGGGATCTATTACATAGAGTCATTACACACAGAGGGATCTATTATATAGAGTCATTACACACGGAGCGATCTATCATATAAAGTCATTACACACGGAGCGATCTATTATATAGAGTCATTACACACAGAGGGATCTATTATATGAAGTCATTACACACAGTGATCTATCATATAGAGTCATTACACACAGTGATCTATTATATAGAGTCATTACACACAGAGGGATCTATTATATAGAGTCATTACACACAGAGCGATCTATTCTATAGAGTCATTACACACAGAGGGATCTATTATATAGAGTCATTACACACAGAGGGATCTATTATATAGTGTCATTACACGCAGAGGGATCTATTATATAGAGTCATTACACGCAGAGGGATCTATTACATAGAGTCATTACACACAGAGGGATCTATTATATAGAGTCATTACACACGGAGCGATCTATCATATAAAGTCATTACACACGGAGCGATCTATTATATAGAGTCATTACACACAGAGGGATCTATTATATGAAGTCATTACACACAGTGATCTATCATATAGAGTCATTACACACAGTGATCTATTATATAGAGTCATTACACACAGAGGGATCTATTATATAGAGTCATTACACACAGAGCGATCTATTCTATAGAGTCATTACACACAGAGGGATCTATTATATAGAGTCATTACACACAGAGGGTTCTATTATATAGAGTCATTACACACAGAGGGATCTATTATATAGAGTCATTACACGCAGAGGGATCTATTATATAGAGTCATTACACACAGAGCGATCTATTATATAGAGTCATTACACACAGTAGGATCTATTATATAGAGTCATTACACACAGAGCGATCTATTATATAGAGTCATTACACACAGAGCGATCTATTATATAGAGTCATTACACACAGAGGGATTTATTATATAGAGTCATTACACAAAGAGGGATCTATTATACAGAGTCATTACACACAGAGGGATCTATTATATTGTGTCTTTACATGCAGAGCGATCTACTATATAAAGTCATTACACACAGAGGGATCTATTATATAGTGTCATTACACGCAGAGGGATCTATTATATAGAGTCATTACACACAGAGGGATCTATTATATAGAGTCATTACACACAGAGGGATCTATTATATAGAGTCATTACACACAGAGTGATCTATCATATAGAGTCATTACACACAGGGATCTATTATATAGAGTCATTACACACAGAGGGATCTATCATATAGAGTCATTACACACAGAGGGATCTATTATATAGAGTCATTGCACACAGAGGGATCTATTATATAGAGTCATTACACGCAGAGGGATCTATTATATAGAGTCATTACACGCAGAGCGATCTATTATGTAGAGTCATTACACACAGAGGGATCTATTATATAGAGTCATTACACACAGAGGGATCTATTATATTGAGTCATTACACACAGAGGGATCTATTATATAGAGTCATTACACACAGAGCGATCTATTATATAGAGTCATTACACACAGAGCGATCTATTATATAGAGTCATTACACACAGAGCGATCTATTTTATAGAGTCATTACACACAGAGTGATCTATTATATAGATTCATTACACACAGAGCGATCTATTATATAGAGTCATTACACACATAGGGATCTATTATATAGAGTCATTACACACATAGGGATCTATTATATAGAGTCATTACACACAGAGAGATCTATTATATAGAGTCATTACACACAGAGGGATCTATTATATAGAGTCATTACACACAGAGGGATCTATTATATAGAGTCATTACATGCAGAGGGATCTATTATATAGAGTCATTACACGCAGAGGGATCTATTATATAGAGTCATTACACGCAGAGTGATCTATTATATAGAGTCATTACACACAGAGGGATCTATTATATAGATTCATTACACACAGAGGGATCTATTATATAGAGTCATTACACACAGAGGGATCTATTATATAGAGTCATTACACACAGTGATCTATTATATAGAGTCATTACACACACAGGGATCTGTTATATAGAGTCATTACACACAGAGGGATCTATTATATAGAGTCATTACACACAGGGATCTATTATATAGAGTCATTACACACAGAGGGATCTATTATATAGAGTCATTACACACAGTGATCTATTATATAGAGTCATTACACACACAGGGATCTATTATAGAGAGTCATTACACACAGAGGATCTATTATATAGAGTCATTACACGCAGAGGGATCTATTATATAGAGTCATTACACGCAGTGGGATCTATTATATAGAGTCATTACACGCAGAGGGATCTATTATATAGAGTCACTACACGCAGAGGGATCTATTATATAGAGTCATTACACGCAGAGGGATCTATTATATAGAGTCATTACACACAGAGCGATCTATTATATAGAGTCATTACACACAGTAGGATCTATTATATAGAGTCATTACACACAGAGCGATCTATTATATAGAGTCATTACACACAGAGTGATCTATCATATAGAGTCATTACACACAGGGATCTATTATATAGAGTCATTACACACAGAGGGATCTATCATATAGAGTCATTACACACAGAGGGATCTATTATATAGAGTCATTACACACAGAGGGATCTATTATATATAGTCATTACACACAGATGGATCTATTATATAGAGTCATTACACACAGAGCGATCTATTATATAGAGTCATTACACACAGCGATCTATTATATAGAGTCATTACACACAGAGTGATCTATTATATAGAGTCATTACACACAGAGCGATCTATTATATAGAGTCATTACACACATAGGGATCTATTATATAGAGTCATTACACACATAGGGATCTATTATATAGGGTCATTACACACAGAGAGATCTATTATATAGAGTCATTACACACAGAGGGATCTATTATATAGAGTCATTACACACAGAGGGATCTATTATATATAGTCATTACACACAGAGGGATCTATTATATAGAGTCATTACACACAGAGGGATCTATTATATAGTGTCATTACACGCAGAGGGATCTATTATATAGAGTCATTACACGCAGAGGGATATATTACATAGAGTCATTACACACAGAGGGATCTATTATATAGAGTCATTACACACGGAGTGATCTATCATATAAAGTCATTACACACGGAGCGATCTATTACATAGAGTCATTACACACAGAGGGATCTATTATATAGAGTCATTACACACAGTGATCTATCATATAGAGTCATTACACACAGGGATCTATTATATAGAGTCATTACACACAGAGGGATCTATTATATAGAGTCATTACACACAGAGTGATCTATTATATAGAGTCATTACACACAGAGGGACCTATTATATAGAGTCATTACACACAGAGGGTTCTATTATATAGAGTCATTACACACAGATTGATCTATTATATAAAGTCATTACACGCAGAGGGATCTATTATATAGAGTCATTACACACAGAGCGATCAGTTATATAGCGTCATTACACACAGAGGGATCTATTATATAGTCATTACACACAGAGCGATCTATTATATAGAGTCATTACACACAGAGGGATGTATTATATAGAGTCATTACACACAGAGCGATCTATTATATAGAGTCATTACACACAGAGCGATCTATTATATAGAGTCATTACAGACAGAGGGATCTATTATATAGAGTCATTACACGCAGAGGGATCTATTATATAGAGTCATTACACACAGAGGGATCTATTATATAGTGTCGTTACACGCAGAGGGATCTATGATATAGAGTCATTACACACAGAGGGATCTATTATATAGTGTCATTACACGCAGAGGGATCTATTATATAGAGTCATTACACACAGAGGGATCTATTATATAGAGTCATTACACACAGAGGGATCTATTATATAGAGTCATTACACACAGAGTGATCTATCATATAGAGTCATTACACACAGAGGGATCTATTATATAGAGTCATTACACAAAGAGGGATCTATCATATAGAGTCATTACACACAGAGGGATCTATTATATAGAGTCATTACACACAGAGGGATCTATTATATAGAGTCATTACACACAGAGGGATCTATTATATAGAGGCATTACACACAGAGATCTATTATATAGAGTCATTACACACTGAGCGATCTATTATATAGAGTCATTACACACAGAGAGATCTATTATATAGAGTCATTACACACAGAGCGATCTATTATATAGAGTCATTACACACAGAGGGATCTATTATATAGAGTCATTACACACAGAGAGATCTATTATATAGAGTCATTACACACTGAGGGATCTATTATATAGAGTCATTACACACAGAGGGATCTATTATATATAGTTATTACACACAGAGGAATCTATTATATAGAGTCATTACACACAGAGGGATCTATTATATAGTGTCATTACACGCAGAGGGATCTATTATATAGAGTCATTACATGCAGAGGGATCTATTACATAGAGTCATTACACACAGAGGGATCTATTATATAGAGTCATTACACATGGAGTGATCTATCATATAAAGTCATTACACACGGAGCGATCTATTATATAGAGTCATTACACACAGAGGGATCTATTATATAGAGTCATTACACACAGAGTGATCTATTCTATAGAGTCATTACACACAGAGCGATCTATTCTATAGAGTCATTACACACAGAGCGATCTATTATATAGAGTCATTACACACAGAGTGATCTATTATATAGAGTCATTACACACAGAGGGATCTATTATATAGAGTCATTACACACAGATGGTTCTATTATATAGAGTCATTACACACAGATTGATCTATTTTATAGAGTCATTACACACAGAGGGATCTATTATAGAGTCATTACTCACAGAGTGATCTATTATATAGAGTCATTACACACAGAGTTATCTATCAAATAGAGTCATTACACACAGAGGGATCTATTATATAGAGTCATTACACAGAGAGGGATCTATTATATAGAGACATTACACACAGAGGGATCTATTATATAGAGTCATTACACACAGAGGGATCTATTATATAGAGTCATTACACACAGAGGGATCTATTATATAGAGTCATTACACACAGAGCGATCTATTATATAGAGTCATTACACACAGAGCGATCTATTATATAGAGTCATTACACGCAGAGGGATCTATTATATGGAGTCATTACACACAGAGGGATCTATTATATAGAGGCATTACACACAGAGATCTATTATATAGAGTCATTACACACTGAGCGATCTATTATATAGAGTCATTACACACAGAGTGATCTATTATATAGAGTCATTACACACAGAGCGATCTATTATATAGAGTCATTACACACAGAGGGATCTATTATATAGAGTCATTACACACAGAGAGATCTATTATATAGAGTCATTACACACTGAGGGATCTATTATATAGAGTCATTACACACAGAGGGATCTATTATATATATTTATTACACACAGAGGAATCTATTATATAGAGTCATTACACACAGAGGGATCTATTATATAGTGTCATTACACGCAGAGGGATCTATTATATAGAGTCATTACACGCAGAGGGATCTATTACATAGAGTCATTACACACAGAGGGATCTATTATATAGAGTCATTACACATGGAGTGATCTATCATATAAAGTCATTACACACGGAGCGATCTATTATATAGAGTCATTACACACAGAGGGATCTATTATATAGAGTCATTACACACAGAGTGATCTATTCTATAGAGTCATTACACACAGAGCGATCTATTCTATAGAGTCATTACACACAGAGCGATCTATTATATAGAGTCATTACACACAGAGTGATCTATTATATAGAGTCATTACACACAGAGGGATCTATTATATAGAGTCATTACACACAGATGGTTCTATTATATAGAGTCATTACACACAGATTGATCTATTTTATAGAGTCATTACACACAGAGGGATCTATTATAGAGTCATTACTCACAGAGTGATCTATTATATAGAGTCATTACACACAGAGTGATCTATCAAATAGAGTCATTACACACAGAGGGATCTATTATATAGAGTCATTACACAGAGAGGGATCTATTATATAGAGACATTACACACAGAGGGATCTATTATATAGAGTCATTACACACAGAGGGATCTATTATATAGAGTCATTACACACAGAGGGATCTATTATATAGAGTCATTACACACAGAGCGATCTATTATATAGAGTCATTACACACAGAGCGATCTATTATATAGAGTCATTACACGCAGAGGGATCTATTATATGGAGTCATTACACACAGAGGGATCTATTATATAGAGTCATTACATGCAGAGCGATCTATTATATAGAGTCATTACACGCAGAGGGATCTATTATATAGAGTCATTACACACAGAGCGATCTATTATATAGAGTCATTACACACAGAGGGATCTATTATATAGAGTCATTACACACAGAGGGATCTATTATATAGTGTCATTACACACAGAGGGATCTATTATATAGAGTCATTACACGCAGAGGGATCTATTATATAGTGTCATTACACGCAGAGGGATCTATTATATAGAGTCATTACACACAGAGGGATCTATTATATAGTCATTACACGCAGAGGGATCTATTATATAGAGTCATTACACGCAGAGGGATCTATTATATAGAGTCATTACACGCAGAGGGATCTATTATATAGAGTCATTACACGCAGAGCGATCTACTATATAGAGTCATTACACACAGAGTGATCTATTATATAGAGTCATTACACACAGAGGGATCTATTATATAGAGTCATTACACACAGAGGGATCTATTATATAGTCATTACACACAGAGGGATCTATTATATAGAGTCATTACACGCAGAGGGATCTATTATATAGAGTCATTGTTAGAACCTTGCTCTTAGGTTTTTTCCTTTGCTGGTCACATGACCTTGTTGGCCTATTTAATCCTGCTCCGCCCTTCTGGCTTTGCTGGACTTCATTGTATAACTACTTTCTAGCTAGCCTGTGCTCTGTATCTACTCTGTTAGTTTGCTTGGTCTACGGACCTCTGTGTTCTTTATATTTTGTTTGTTCGTCTGTCTGCTACTATTTCTGTTAGGAGGTGTCCCATTTTCCTCCCAGTCCTTAGTACTTGTTGGGATTCCTTCCCCACATCTATAGGTCTCCGTACAGACTAGCTTAGGACTTTAGCAGGTCTGATCGCAGGATCAGGTTCCCTGTTACATCGTAGGGATTCAGCTGAGTTCTATCGTAGGGACAGATCTCCTCTCTTTCCTTAGCTCTGGTAGCAGAACATAACAGTAAGTCCAGCCTGCAAATTCTCTAAGGAAAGATTTTTCTGTTCCATCATGGTGTCGGTTCAGGATTTGGCTCATCGCCTGCAGGGACTCTCTCTGGAGGTGGCCGAGCTCCGTCAGCACGTGAGTAACTGTCCTGGAGCACATTTCTTGGAGCCTAAGGTATGTTTGCCGGATTTATTTTTTGGTGAACACCGAGAATTTTTTTCATTTAAAAATGCTTGCTTATTGTATTTTCGTTTGAGACCCAAGTCCTCTGGGGATGAATCCCAGCGCATAGGGTTCATAATGTCACTTTTGCGCAAAGAGCCTCAGGAGTGGGCCTTTTCTTTGCAACCTAGTGATAAATGCTTCAGATCAGTGGATAGTTTTTTTTCTACTTTGGGGCTATTATATGATGATCCTGACCGTGTCGCATCAGCTGAGACTGAGTTAAGACGTTTGAGACAGGGATCAGGTAATGTGGAAAAATATTGTACTCATTTCCGTCGTTGGTCTACTCAAACAGGGTGGAACGATTCTGCTCTGAAAAGTCTATTTCTTGCTGGGCTCAATGAAAGGGTTAAAGACCTGCTAATTGCTTATCCTACACCTGAAGATTTGCAACAGGCTATGCAATTAGCTATACGGGTGGATAGGAGACTGCGTGCAAGGGTTAATGAGAGCAAATCCTCTGCTATGTCAGTTTCTGGTTATGAGAATGTGTGTACTAACAGTGGTGAACCGATGGAGATTGGATCGGTGGCACCTCGCTCTCAAGAAAAAGACCGTAGATTTTCTGAAGGCTTGTGTTTCTATTGCGGAAAATCTGGTCATTTGATTAAAGGCTGTGAGCTTCGTATGAAGAAAGAAAAAAAAAAGGTCAGTCATGCCCGTATTGCCTGTTTAAATTCCAAGGGTGTATTTTTAGCTGCTTCCACGATTGCTCAGGAAAAATTAATGGAATTTCGGGTGTTTGTTGATTGTGGGTCTACTCTGAATGTGATTGATGGGGGATTCTTGGAAAGACTCAATTTAAAACCCGAACCTTTATCATCCCCCATTGCTGTGGTTTCTGTGGATGGTTCCCCTTTGAAGAATATTACTCTCAAGGTCTGTGAATTTCCTCTCACTATTAATGGTGTTCACCATGAGAAATTGGATTTGGTAGTTTTGAATAACTTGCCTTCTCCAGTAATATTGGGATTGCCCTGGTTAAAATTTCACAATCCTGTACTGGATTGGTCTACCAGTGAAATTAAATCCTGGAGCCATAAATGTTATGACAAGTGTTGTAACGGGCGTATTGCAGCTTTGGATAGGGGAGAATTGCCTGTTCCTATTCAGGATTTTTGGAGAGTTTTTTCTGAGAAGGAATCGCAGGTTTTGCCTCCCCATAGAGACTATGATTGTACCATTGAATTTGTCCCTGGAGCGACTCTTCCTAAAAGTCGTTTATTTAACCTTACTATTCCTGAGAGGAAGGCTTTGGAGGAATACATACAGACAAGTTTGGCCACCGGTCACATTAGGCCTTCCAAGTCTCCTGTGGCGGTTGGATTTTTTTTTGTAAAAAAAAAGGACGGCGGTTTACGTCCTTGTCTGGATTTTCGTGAGATTAACAAAATTACGGTACGCAATCCTTACCCACTGCCATTGATTCCTGATCTGTTTAACCAGTTAATGGGGGCCAAGTGGTTCTCTAAAATTGACCTTAAGGGGGCATACAATCTGTTGCGCATGAAGGAGGGTGACGAATGGAAGACTGCTTTTAACACTCCTGTGGGTCATTTTGAGAATCTGGTTATGCCTTTTGGTCTTACTAATGCTCCTGCATTTTTTCAGAATCTTATTAATGACATCCTTAGACCTTTGATCGGCAAAAATGTGGTTGTGTATTTGGATGACATTTTGATTTATTCGCCGGATCTGGAGTCTCATTGGCGGAGCGTACGTGAGGTATTACAGTTATTAATGGACAATTCGCTTTTTGCTAAGCTGGAGAAATGTGAGTTCGCTGTACAGAGAATTAGTTTTTTGCGTTACATTATCTCCAGCGAAGGTTTTGAGATGGACCCGATTAAAGTTCAAGCTGTGCAGGAATGGCCTAGGCCTATTGGTTTGAAATCGATACAGAGGTTTTTAGGTTTCGCCAATTATTACAGAAAATTCATAAAAAATTTTTCTAGTATTGTCAAACCTCTGACTGATCTCACCAGGAAAGGTGCTGATGCGGTTCAGTGGTCTTCTGAGGCCATTGAAGCTTTTGTGTATCTCAAGGAGAGGTTCACCTCTGCTCCCATCCTTATGCAGCCTGATGTTACTAGGCCGTTTTTGGTTGAGGTTGATGCTTCCTCTGTGGGGGTTGGCGCAGTATTGTCTCAGGATAACGGGGATGGATTACATCCCTGTGCCTTTTTTTCAAAAAAATTTTCGGAGACTGAACTGAATTACGATATTGGTAATCGGGAATTATTGGCTATTAAACTCGCATTTGAACACTGGCGCCACTTCTTGGAAGGTGCGGAATTTCCCGTTCAGGTTCTTACGGATCATAAAAATCTGATATATCTTGATGCTGCCAAGCGCCTGAATGCCCGTCAGGCTAGGTGGGCACTGTTTTTCTCGCGGTTTAATTTCTCCGTTACTTACATTCCTGGTACTAAGAATGTTAAGGCGGATGCCTTGTCTCGCAGTTTTTCTCCCATAGTCGGTGCTGAGAAAGAGGAGAACATTTTACAAGAAGGTGTTGTGATAGCTGCTTTGGACTCCGTTTTGGAAGATGAGATTCTTAAAGCTCAGGAGAATGCCCCATCTAACACTCCTCATGGGAGGTTGTTTGTGCCTGGGACCTTTAGGAGAGATTTGTTTGTTGAGTGTCACGAATCTCGGTTGGCAGGTCATCCCGGAATCTCTGAGACCAAGAGACTGGTGGGTCGCAGTTTTTGGTGGCCTGGATGGCAGAAGGAAGTCATTAAGTGGGTGCGTCAATGTACTATATGTGCTAGATCTAAGTCCTCACATACTCCTGCTGCGGGGTTGCTTTGTCCTTTGGAGGTTCCCAGTGCTCCTTGGACACATTTGGCTATGGACTTTATAACTGACCTTCCCCCCTCTGAGGGTTTTACTGTCATCTGGGTGGTCGTGGACCGTTTTAGCAAGATGTGTCACTTGGTTCCCTTCGTCAAACTGCCCTGCGCTAAAACTCTCGCTAAGGCCTTTGTCAAGGAAATTGTCAGACTTCATGGCGTTCCTACTGACATTGTTTCTGATAGGGGTCCTCAGTTCGTGGCTCGTTTTTGGCGTGCCTTTTGTGACAGGTTGGGAGTTCATTTGTCGTTCTCGTCCGGATATCATCCTGAATCTAATGGCCAGACAGAAAGGAAAAACCAGGATGTTGAGCAGTTCTTGCGTTGTTTTGTGGCAGACAATCAAGAGGGGTGGTCTGAGTTTCTGCCACTTGCTGAATTTGCTCTTAACAACCATACATCTTCTTCTGCTGGGTGTTCGCCTTTTTTTTGTTGTTCTGGGAGACATCCGTCGTTTGGGTCGTTCTCCAAGTTGGGATCTGCCGTGCCTGAGGAGGAGAATTTTTCCGGTGATTTAGAAAGAGTTTGGACGGATGTGCGTTGTAATCTTCAGGAGGCCAACAGAAAATCTAAAGACTACTTTGATAGGAAACGACAGGAGGTTTTGTTCGCTGTTGGTGACATGGTTTGGTTGTCCTCTAGGAATCTGCGGTTGAGGATTCCTTCTAAGAAATTGGGTCCCAAGTTTGTAGGGCCCTTTAAGGTGCTTCAGGTTGTCAACCAATCTGCTGTTAGGTTGGAGGTTCCTACCTCCTGGAGAATTAATCCGGTATTTCATGTCTCTCTGTTGAAAAAAGCGGTTGTATCGGATTGTGACGCCTCTGCCTCTGTTCCTCCGGTGGTGGAGGACGGGGAATATGAAATTTCTCGCATCCTTAACTCTAGACGGTATAGAGGTAGTTTGCAGTATCTTGTGGCCTGGAAAGGTTTCGGACCCGAGGATAACTCTTGGGTGAGGTCTGATGATGTTTCCGCGTCCAGACTTATCAGAGCGTTTCACAGGAGATTTCCTGATAAGCCTGGTCCTAGGGGATCCAGAGGATCCTCTTAGAAGGGGGGGTACTGTTAGAACCTTGCTCTTAGGTTTTTTCCTTTGCTGGTCACATGACCTTGTTGGCCTATTTAATCCTGCTCCGCCCTTCTGGCTTTGCTGGACTTCATTGCATAACTACTTTCTAGCTAGCCTGTGCTCTGTATCTACTCTGTTAGTTTGCTTGGTCTACGGACCTCTGTGTTCTTTATATTTTGTTTGTTCGTCTGTCTGCTACTATTTCTGTTAGGAGGTGTCCCATTTTCCTCCCAGTCCTTAGAACTTGTAGGGATTCCTTCCCCACATCTATAGGTCTCCGTACAGACTAGCTTAGGACTTTAGCAGGTCTGATCGTAGGATAAGGTCCCCTGTTACATCGTAGGGATCAAGCTGAGTTCTATCGTAGGGACAGATCTCCTCTCTTTCCTTAGCTCTGGTAGCAGAACATAACAGTCATTACACGCAGAGGGATCTATTATATAGAGTCATTACACGCAGAGGGATCTATTATATAGAGTCATTACACGCAGAGGGATCTATTATATAGAGTCATTACACGCAGAGGGATCTATTATATAGAGTCATTACACGCAGAGGGATCTTTTATATAGAGTCATTACACACAGAGCGATCTATTATATAGAGTCATTACACGCAGAGGGATCTATTATATAGAGTAATTACACGCAGAGGGATCTATGATATAGAGTCATTACACGCAGAGGGATCTATTATATAGAGTCATTACACGCAGAGGGATCTATTATATAGAGTCATTACACTCAGAGGGATCTATTATATAGAGTCATTACACACAGAGGGATCTATTATATAGAGTCATTACACACAGAGGGATCTATTATATAGAGTCATTACACACAGAGGGATCTATTATATAGAGTCATTACACACAGAGGGATCAATTATATAGAGTTATTACACACAGAGGGATCTATTATATAGAGTCATTACACACAGAGGGATCTATTATATAGAGTCATTACACACAGAGGGATCTATTATATAGAGTCATTACACACAGAGGGATCTATTATATAGAGTCATTACACACAGAGGGATCTATTATATAGTGTCATTACACGCAGAGGGATCTATTATATAGAGTCATTACACGCAGAGGGATCTATTATATAGAGTCAATACACACAGTGATCTATTATATAGAGTCATTACACGCAGAGGGATCTATTATATAGAGTCATTACACACAGAGGGATCTATTATATAGAGTAATTACACGCAGAGGGATCTATTATATAGAGTCATTACACACAGAGGGATCTATTATATAGAGTCATTACACACAGAGGGATCTATTATATAGAGTCATTACACACAGAGGGATCTATTATATAGAGTCATTACACACAGAGGGATCTATTATATAGAGTCATTACACACAGAGGGATCTATTATATAGAGTCATTACACACAGTGATCTATTATATAGAGTCATTACACGCAGAGGGATCTATTATATAGAGTCATTACACACAGAGGGATCTATTATATAGAGTCATTACACGCAGAGGGATCTATTATATAGAGTCATTACACGCAGAGGGATCTATTACATAGAGTCATTACACACAGGGATCTATTATATAGAGTCATTACACACAGAGGAATCTATTATATAGAGTCATTACACACAGAGGGATCTATTATATAGAATCATTACACGCAGAGGGATCTATTATATAGAGTCATTACACGCAGAGGGATCTATTATATAGAGTCATTACACACAGGGCGATCTATTATATAGAGTCATTACACACAGAGCGATCTATTATATAAAGTCATTACACACAGAGCGATCTATTATATAGAGTCATTACACACAGAGCGATCTATTATATAGAGTCATTACACACAGAGGGATCTATTATATAGAGTCATTACACACAGAGGGATCTATTATATAGAGTCATTACACACAGAGGGATCTATTATATAGAATCATTACACACAGAGGGATCTATTATATAGAGTCATTACACACAGATTGATCTATTATATAGAGTCATTACACGCAGAGGGATCTATTATATAGAGTCATTACACAAAGAGCGATCTATTATATAGAGTCATTACACACAGTGGGATCTATTATATAGAGTCATTACACACAGAGCGATCTATTATATAGAGTCATTACACACAGAGCGATCTATTATATAGAGTCATTACACACAGAGGGATCTATTATATAGAGTCATTACACACAGAGGGATCTATTATACAGAGTCATTGCACACAGAGGGATCTATTATATAGTGTCATTACACGCAGAGGGATCTACTATATAGAGTCATTACACACAGAGGGATCTATTATATAGTGTCATTACACGCAGAGGGATCTATTATATAGAGTCATTACACACAGAGGGATCTATTATATAGAGTCATTACACACAGAGGGATCTATTATATAGAGTCATTACACACAGAGGGATCTATTATATATAGTCATTACACACAGAGTGATCTATCATATAGAGTCATTACACACAGGGATCTATTATATAGAGTCATTACACACAGAGGGATCTATCATATAGAGTCATTACACACAGAGGGATCTATTATATAGAGTCATTACACACAGAGGGATCTATTATATAGAGTCATTACACGCAGAGGGATCTATTATATAGAGTCATTACACGCAGAGCGATCTATTATGTAGAGTCATTACACACAGAGGGATCTATTATATAGAGTCATTACACACAGAGGGATCTATTATATAGAGTCATTACACACAGAGGGATCTATTATATAGAGGCATTACACACAGAGATCTATTATATGGAGTCATTACACACAGAGCGATCTATTATATAGAGTCATTACACACAGAGTGATCTATTATATAGAGTCATTACACACAGAGCGATCTATTATATAGAGTCATTACACACATAGGGATCTATTATATAGAGTCATTACACACAGAGAGATCTATTATATAGAGTCATTACACACAGAGTGATCTATTATATAGAGTCATTACACACAGAGGGATCTATTATATATAGTCATTACACACAGAGGGATCTATTATATAGAGTCATTACACACAGAGGGATCTATTATATAGTGTCATTACACGCAGAGGGATCTATTATATAGAGTCATTACACGCAGAGGGATCTATTACATAGAGTCATTACACACAGAGGGATCTATTATATAGAGTCATTACACACGGAGTGATCTATCATATAAAGTCATTACACACGGAGCGATCTATTATATAGAGTCATTACACACAGAGGGATCTATTATATAGAGTCATTACTGTAACGGGTCTGGGAGGCGGAACCTCAGAGCTACTATACAAGGGGGCAGTCCTTGTAAGGGAGCGGGTGGCGACCAGGGAAGATGGGCAGGAGGTCACAGCAGGTGACCGGGACAGTCTCTGAGTGAACGGGCTGGAGGTCACGGCAAGTGACCGGGGCAGTCTCTGGATGAACGGGCTGATGGTCACGGCAAGTGACCGGGGCAGTCTCTGAGTGAACGGGCAGATGGTCACGGCAAGTGACCGGGGCAGTCTCTGGATGAACGGGCAGATGGTCATGGCAAGTGACCGGGGCAGTCTCTGGATGAACGGGCAGATGGTCACGGCAAGTGACCGAGGCAGTCTCTAGGTAAAGGGTTGGTACGACCTGTGGCGGCTTGACGATAGACGTGAGCTCCCAGGTGAGCAGGCGAGAGTCTCTGGACAGGCGGGTGGTCACAGCACGTGACGGCAGAGCCTCCAGGTAGGCTAGCAGACAGGCAGCAGATGAGCGCTCCCAGGTGAGCGAGCAGGAGTCACTGGACAGGCAGGTGGTCACAGCACGTGACGGCGGAGCCTCCAGGTAGACTAGCAGGCAGGTAGCAGGTGTGTGCTCCCAGGTGAGCGGGCAAGCTGGTCCATAGACAGACTGACAGGAGTTGGAAGGCAGACCGTCGGACCTCGGGCAAGCAGGCAGGTGGCTGATGTGCGCTCCCAGGTGAGCGGGCAGACTGGTCCTTAGACAGTCTGACAGGAGTAGTAAGGCAGACCGTCGGACCTCAGACTAGCAAGCAGGTAGCAGATAATCAGGCAGGAATCTGGCAGGTAACTGGCAGGTAACTGGCAACGGGACCTGAGGGGTGAAGCAGAGTAGTAAACAGTGCAACAACATTGCTCGGGCACCTCCATTTTGGAGGAGGTGCCTTAAATATGGTGAAGTCCTCCGGCCATTGGCCGGGGACTCCTTAGGACGGCGCGCGCGGCCCCTTTAAGAGGGAGGGAGAGCGCGCGCGCCCTAAGCACAGTGGACGGGAAGGAGCGCGCGCTGCCAGCAGAGCGGGAGGAGGACGCCGCGCACGGAGCAGGGAGGTGAGGGGAACAGCGTCCCTGCCTAGCAGAGGGCAGGGACGCCGGCGCTACAGTACCCCCCCCCTTTAGGCCCCCCCTTTTTTAGGCCAGACAGAAATTTAGCTAGGATAAGAGGGGCATGGATGTTTTCCCGGGGCTCCCACGTTCTCTCCTCAGGACCAAACCCCCTCCAATCTACTAGAAAAAAGGTCTTTCCTCTTACCCTTTTGGTGGCAAGAATGTTCTCTACCTCAAACTCGTCCTCAGCAGAAACCGGAGCAGGAGGCGTACCTGTAGACTTGGAAAAAGAGTTAAGTACCACAGGTTTGAGGAGAGATACATGGAAGGAGTTAGGGATCCGTAAGTTGGCCGGGAGTTTTAATTTATAGGACACCGGGTTGATCTGACTGATGACCTCCAGAGGACCGATGAACCGAGGCCCTAACTTGTAAGAAGGTATCTTGAGTCGGACATATTTAGACGAGAGCCAGACTTTATCTCCAGGACGAAATTGTGGAGGATCCAGGCGTTTTTTGTCAGCGTGTCTTTTCATCCGTTCGGACGACTGGAGGAGTGCGGATCGGGTACTCTCCCAAATGGAGGAAAATTTGCTAACGAGAGATTCCGCAGCCGGGTTGTCCACAGAGGTGGAGACAGGAAAAGGAATCCGAGGATGCTGACCGAAGACTACAAAAAACGGGGATTTGGAAGAGGATTCGCTCTCGTGATTGTTATAGGAGAACTCGGCCCATGGTAGGAGATCCACCCAGTCAGAATGATGGGCATTAACGAAGTGCCGGAGGTAACTGGTCAGGTTCTGATTGATCCGCTCCACTTGACCATTAGACTGTGGGTGGTAAGCGGAGGAGAAGTCCAGGGTGACGTCTAGCAGTTTACAAGTGGCTCTCCAGAAACGTGAGGTGAACTGTACCCCACGATCCGACACGATGTGGAGGGGCAGGCCATGAAGACGGAAGATGTGGCGGATAAAGTCTTTAGCCAGCTCGGGTGCAGATGGGAGGCCAGGCAGGGGAATAAAGTGAGCCATCTTGGAAAAGCGGTCAGCGACCACCCAAATGACCGTACAACCGGCAGAGACGGGGAGATCAGTTATGAAGTCCATAGCAATATGCTGCCAGGGGGCAGCAGGCACAGGAAGCGGAAGAAGGCGACCGGCTGGCAGGTGTCTCGGGACTTTGTTGCGGGCGCAGGACACACAGGCAGAAACAAAGTCTATTACGTCCTTGTGCAGGGTAGGCCACCAGTAGTGCCGGGCAATAAGCTGGAGGGTCTTTTTCTGACCGGCGTGGCCAGCTAGTTTAGACGAGTGACCCCAGTGTAGGATCTTCTCCCGATCAGGTACTGATACGAACGTCTTACCGGGAGGGAGACGATTAAGGCTCACGGGAGCCACCTGCATTACTCTGGCGGGATCGATGATATGTTTAGGTTCTTCCTCGAGATTGGACACTAGAAAGGATCGGGACAAGGCATCTGCTTTGACGTTTTTGTCAGCCGGGCGAAAATGAAGAACAAAATCAAAGCGAGCAAAAAACAAGGACCACCGGGCTTGGCGCGGGTTAAGTCTCTGGGCATGCTGGAGGTAAGCCAAGTTCTTGTGGTCAGTGTAAATTATTACCGGGTGAAGAGCCCCCTCGAGTAGGTAACGCCACTCCTCCAATGCCAGTTTGATGGCCAATAACTCTCGGTCTCCTATGGAATAGTTGCGCTCAGAAGAGGAGAAGAGTTTGGAGAAGAAGCCACAAGTTACCATTCTCCCGGAAGATGATTTTTGAGTAAGTACCGCTCCGGCTCCAGAGGAGGAGGCGTCAACTTCCAGGAAGAACTGCTTGTTGCCGTCCGGGCGATGCAGCACCGGGGCGGAAGAGAAGGCCTGTTTTAGGGAAAGAAAGGCCTCCTCTGCTTCGGGCGGCCACTCTTTGGGATTAGTACCCTTACGGGTGAGCGCGGAAATTGGGGCAGTCCGGGAAGAGAAGTGTGGTATGAAGAGGCGGTAGTAGTTGGCGAAGCCCAGGAATCGCTGAATGGCCTTCAACCCCTCCGGTCGAGGCCATTTCTCGATGGCAGACAGTTTCTCCGGATCCATTCGTAGGCCGGTCTGAGAAATAATGTAGCCCAAAAACGGAAGCGAGGTCTGCTCAAAGAGGCATTTCTCGTATTTAGCGAAGAGGTGATTCTGCCTGAGCCTGAGCAGGACCTGACGAACGTCCCTCCGGTGAGTCTGGAGATCCGGAGAGAAGACCAAGATGTCGTCCAGGTACACCACTACGCAGGAGTAGAGAAGGTCCCGGAAGATGTCATTGACCAACTCTTGAAAGACGGCAGGAGCGTTACAGAGACCAAAGGGCATTACCAGGTATTCATAGTGGCCGTCCCGGGTGTTGAATGCCGTCTTCCATTCATCCCCCTGACGGATACGAACCAGGTTGTACGCCCCACGGAGGTCCAGTTTGGTGAAGATTCTAGCCCCCCTTAGACGATCAAATAACTCCGGAATGAGCGGAAGGGGGTACTTATTCTTCACCGTGATCTGGTTAAGGCCTCTATAGTCTATACAGGGACGGAGAGAGCCGTCCTTCTTTTTGACGAAAAAGAAGCCTGCTCCCGCCGGGGAGGTAGATTTCCGGATGAATCCCCTGGCCAGATTCTCCTCAATATATTCGGACATCGACCGGGTCTCAGCAGCGGATAAAGGATAAATACGCCCACGGGGAGGAGTAGTACCAGGTAACAGGTCGATAGGGCAGTCGTATGGTCTATGAGGAGGTAGTGTCTCTGCTTCCTTTTTATTAAAGACATCAGCATAAGACCAATAAGGAATCGGAAGTCCAGGTAGATTAGCTGGGGTAGGAGAAGGACGGACGGGATGGACGGGAACCAGACAGGTATTATGGCAGTCCTGTCCCCAGCGAAGGACTTCTCCGGTCTGCCAGTCAAGCACGGGTGCATGTCTCTGGAGCCAAGGTAGGCCTAGCAAGAGGGCGTGAGAGAGTCCAGGCAGAACATGAAAGGAGATACTCTCAGAATGCAGCATTCCCACCTGCAGAGTAATGGATTCGGTGATGAGTTGGATGGGGCGTGGTAAGAGGCCCCCATCCACGGCAGCAACAGACAAGGGTACAGCCAGAGGTTTGGTGGGGATGTGGTATTTCTCTACCAGGGACTGTGAAATAAGATTCCCGGCTGCTCCAGAGTCAAGTTGGGCTAGTTCGAAATAACGGTTCTCCCCGCAGACGATTGAGACTGACAGCAGCAGAGATGGAGAGGATTTATTCTTGTCTAGGTTGACCTCTCTGAGCGAACCTAGACACAGGCGTTTCCCGACCTCTCCGGGCAGGCACGGATCCGGTGCTCCTTAATGCCACAGTAGAAGCAGCTCCCTTCGGCACGGCGTAAGTCCTGACGGGTTTTGACCATCTTGGTCTGGTCAACCTGCATAGACTCAGGAGAGTGTACCTGGGTAGAGACGGAGGGAGTGACGGGTTTCTGAAAAGTAGGAGCTAGACATGGTAACCTCCTCTCACGGGTGACCTCTTTGGCACGCTCCTGGAACCGTAGGTCAATCCGGGTGGCAAGAGTTATTAGGTCATCGAGAGTGGTAGGAATGTCCCGACCGGCAAGTTCATCTTTAATACGGCCGGACAGACCCTACCAGAAGACGGATACCAGAGCGTCGTTATCCCAGGCCAGCTCCGAGGCAAGGGTACGGAACCGTATGGCATATTGGCCCACGGTGAGACTTCCCTGACGGAGGCGTAGCAGTGATGATGCGGATGAGGTCTTCCGTCCGGGTTCGTCGAAGACTTTCCGGAAAGCCATGAGAAAAGCAGGCAAGTTGGACACCAGGGGGTCTCCTCTCTCCCATAGAGGATTTAGCCAGGCCAGGGCCTCTCCGGTGAGATGGGACATGATGAATGCAATTTTGGCCCGGTCGGAGTTAAACTGGTGGGACAATAGTTCAAAGTGCAGGGTGCACTGATTTATGAAGCCCCGAGCCTGGGCGGAGTCGCCTCCGAAGCGAGGAGGTGCAGAAAGCCGGGGTCCGGGGTAGGATACCATGGTATTAGTGGGCAGCGGAGCTGCCGGATTGCGAGACATGGCACTGGCGGAGGTTGCTGGTGGAGCAGTCAGAGTGTCCAGGCGAGTATTGACATTTCGCAGGTGACCCAGGATGGACTCCTGTTGGGACCTTTGACGGGACAGTTCATGACACAGGTCCGAGAGCGAGGGAGCTTGGGTGCCACCGGGTTCCATGGCCCGAGCAAACTGTAACGGGTCTGGGAGGCGGAACCTCAGAGTTACTATACAAGGGGGCAGTCCTTGTAAGGGAGCGGGTGGCGACCAGGGAAGACGGGCAGGAGGTCACAGCAGGTGACCGGGACAGTCTGTGAGTGAACGGGCTGGAGGTCACGGCAAGTGACCGGGGCAGTCTCTGAGTGAACGGGCAGATGGTCACGGCAAGTGACCGGGGCAGTCTCTGGATGAACGGGCTGATGGTCACGGCAAGTGACCGGGGCAGTCTCTGAGTGAACGGGCAGATGGTCACGGCAAGTGACCGGGGCAGTCTCTGGATGAACGGGCAGATGGTCACGGCAAGTGACCGGGGCAGTCTCTGGATGAACGGGCAGATGGTCACGGCAAGTGACCGGGGCAGTCTCTAGGTAAAGGGTTGGTACGACCTGTGGTGGCTTGACGATAGACGTGAGCTCCCAGGTGAGCAGGCGAGAGTCTCTGGACAGGCGGGTGGTCACAGCACGTGACGGCAGAGCCTCCAGGTAGGCTAGCAGACAGGCAGCAGATGAGCGCTCCCAGGTGAGCGAGCAGGAGTCACTGGACAGGCAGGTGGTCACAGCACGTGACGGCGGAGCCTCCAGGTAGACTAGCAGGCAGGTAGCAGGTGTGTGCTCCCAGGTGAGCGGGCAAGCTGGTCCATAGACAGACTGACAGGAGTTGGAAGGCAGACCGTCGGACCTCGGGCAAGCAGGCAGGTGGCTGATGTGCGCTCCCAGGTGAGCGGGCAGACTGGTCCTTAGACAGACTGACAGGAGTAGTAAGGCAGACCGTCGGACCTCAGACTAGCAGGCAGGTAGCAGATAATCAGGCAGGAATCTGGCAGGTAACTGGCAGGTAACTGGCAGGTAACTGGCAACGGGACCTGAGGGCTGAAGCAGAGTAGTAAACAGTGCAACAACATTGCTCAGGCACCTCCATTTTGGAGGAGGTGCCTTAAATATGGTGAAGTCCTCCGGCCATTGGCCGGGGACTCCTTAGGACGGCGCGCGCGGCCCCTTTAAGAGGGAGGGAGAGCGCGCGCGCCCTAAGCACAGTGGACGGGAAGGAGCGCGCGCTGCCAGCAGAGCGGGAGGAGGACGCCGGGCACGGAGCAGGGAGGTGAGGGGAACAGCGTCCCTGCCTAGCAGAGGGCAGGGACGCCGGCGCTACAATTACACACAGTGATCTATCATATAGAGTCATTACACACAGTGATCTATTATATAGAGTCATTACACACAGAGGGATCTATTATATAGAGTCATTACACACAGAGTGATCTATTATATAGAGTCATTACACACAGAGGGATCTTTTATATAGAGTCATTACACACAGAGGGTTCTATTATATAGAGTCATTACACACAGATTGATCTATTATATATAGTCATTACACACAGAGGGAGCTATTATATAGAGTCATTACACACAGAGTGATCTATTATATAAAGTCATTACACACAGAGTGATCTATTATATAGAGTCATTACACACAGAGGGATCTATTATATAGAGACATTACACACAGAGGGATCTATTATATAGAGTCATTACACACAGAGTGATCTATTATATAGAGTCATTACACACAGAGGGATCTATTATATAGAGTCATTACACACAGAGGGTTCTATTATATAGAGTCATTACACACAGATTGATCTATTATATAGAGTCATTACACACAGATTGATCTATTATATAGAGTCATTACACGCAGAGGGATCTATTATATAGAGTCATTACACACAGAGCGATCTGTTATATAGAGTCATTACACACAGAGGGATCTATTATATAGAGTCATTACACACAGAGCGATCTATTATATAGAGTCATTACACACAGAGGGATCTATTATATAGAGTCATTACACACAGAGCGATCTATTATATAGAGTCATTACACACAGAGCGATCTATTATATAGAGTCATTACACGCAGAGGGATCTATTATATAGAGTCATTACACGCAGAGGGATCTATTATATAGAGTCATTACACACAGAGGGATCTATTATATAGTGTCATTACACGCAGAGGGATCTATGATATAGAGTCATTACACACAGAGGGATCTATTATATAGTGTCATTACACGCAGATGGATCTATTATATAGAGTCATTACACACAGAGGGATCTATTATATAGAGTCATTACACACAGAGGGATCTATTATATAGAGTCATTACACACAGAGTGATCTATCATATAAAGTCATTACACACAGAGGGATCTATTATATAGAGTCATTACACACAGAGGGATCTATCATATAGAGTCATTACACACAGAGGGATCTATTATATAGAGTCATTACACAAAGAGGGATCTATCATATAGAGTCATTACACGCAGAGGGATCTATTATGTAGAGTCATTACACGCAGAGCGATCTATTATGTAGAGTCATTACACACAGAGGGATCTATTATATAGAGTCATTACACACAGAGGGATCTATTATATAGAGTCATTACACACAGAGGGATCTATTATATAGAGGCATTACACACAGAGATCTATTATATAGAGTCATTACACACAGAGCAATCTATTATATAGAGTCATTACACACAGAGTGATCTATTATATAGAGTCATTACACACAGAGCGATCTATTATATAGAGTCATTACACACAGAGGGATCTATTATATAGAGTCATTACACACAGAGAGATCTATTACAGAGTCATTACACACAGAGGGATCTATTACATAGAGTCATTACACACAGAGGGATCTATTATATATAGTCATTACACACAGAGGGATCTATTATATAGAGTCATTACACACAGAGCGATCTATTATATAGAGTCATTACACACAGAGGGATCTATTATATATAGTCATTACACACAGAGGGATCTATTATATAGCGTCATTACACACAGAGGGATCTATTATATAGTGTCATTACACGCAGAGGGATCTATTATATAGAGTCATTACACACGGAGTGATCTATCATATAAAGTCATTACACACGGAGCGATCTATTATATAGAGTCATTACACACAGAGGGCTCTATTATATAGAGTCATTACACACAGTGATCTATCATATAGAGTCATTACACACAGTGATCTATTATATAGAGTCATTACACACAGAGGGATCTATTATATAGAGTCATTACACACAGAGTGGTCTATTATATAGAGTCATTACACACAGAGGGATCTTTTATATAGAGTCATTACACACAGAGGGTTCTATTATATAGAGTCATTACACACAGATTGATCTATTATATAGAGTCATTACACACAGAGGGATCTATTATATAGAGTCATTACACGCAGAGCGATCTATTATGTAGAGTCATTACACACAGAGGGATCTATTATATAGAGTCATTACACACAGAGGGATCTATTATATAGAGTCATTACACACAGAGGGATCTATTATATAGAGACATTACACACAGAGGGATCTATTATATAGAGTCATTACACACAGAGTGATCTATTATATAGAGTCATTACACACAGAGGGATCTATTATATAGAGTCATTACACACAGAGGGTTCTATTATATAGAGTGATTACACACAGATTGATCTATTATACAGAGTCATTACACGCAGAGGGATCTATTATATAGAGTCATTACACACAGAGCGATCTGTTATATAGAGTCATTACACACAGAGGGATCTATTATATAGAGTCATTACACGCAGAGGGATCTATTATATAGAGTCATTACACGCAGAGGGATCTATTATATAGAGTCATTACACGCAGAGCGATCTATTATGTAGAGTCATTACACACAGAGGGATCTATTATATAGAGTCATTACACACAGAGGGATCTATTATATAGAGTCATTACACACAGAGGGATCTATTATATAGAGACATTACACACAGAGGGATCTATTATATAGAGTCATTACACACAGAGTGATCTATTATATAGAGTCATTACACACAGAGGGATCTATTATATAGAGTCATTACACACAGAGGGTTCTATTATATAGAGTCATTACACACAGATTGATCTATTATACAGAGTCATTACACGCAGAGGGATCTGTTATATAGAGTCATTACACACAGAGCGATCTGTTATATAGAGTCATTACACACAGAGGGATCTATTATATAGAGTCATTACACGCAGAGGGATCTATTATATAGAGTCATTACACGCAGAGCGATCTATTATGTAGAGTCATTACACACAGAGGGATCTATTATATAGAGTCATTACACCCAGAGGGATCTATTATATAGAGTCATTACACACAGAGGGATCTATTATATAGAGGCATTACACACAGAGATCTATTATGTAGAGTCATTACACACAGAGCGATCTATTTTATAGAGTCATTACACACAGAGTGATCTATTATGTAGAGTCATTACACACAGAGCGATCTATTATATAGAGTCATTACACACATAGGGATCTATTATATAGAGTCATTACACACAGAGAGATCTATTATATAGGGTCATTACACACAGAGGGATCTATTATACATAGTCATTACACACAGAGGGATCTATTATATAGAGTCATTACACACAGAGGGATCTATTATATAGTGTCATTACACGCAGAGGGATCTATTATATAGAGTCATTACACGCAGAGGGATCTATTACATAGAGTCATTACACACAGAGGGATCTATTATATAGAGTCATTACAGACGGAGTGATCTATCATATAAAGTCATTACACACGGAGCGATCTATTATATAGAGTCATTACACACAGAGGGATCTTTTATATAGAGTCATTACACACAGAGGGTTCTATTATATAGAGTCATTACACACAGATTGATCTATTATATAGAGTCATTACACACAGAGGGATCTATTATATAGAGTCATTACACACAGAGTGATCTATTATATAAAGTCATTACACACAGAGTGATCTATTATATAGAGTCATTACACACAGAGGGATCTATTATATTAAGTCATTACACACATAAGGATCTATTATATAGAGACATTACACACAGAGGGATCTATTATATAGAGTCATTACACACAGAGTGATCTATTATATAGAGTCTGTAACGGGTCTGGGAGGCGGAACCTCAGAGCTACTATACAAGGGGGCAGTCCTTGTAAGGGAGCGGGTGGCGACCAGGGAAGACGGGCAGGAGGTCACAGCAGGTGACCGGGACAGTCTCTGAGTGAACGGGCTGGAGGTCACGGCAAGTTACCGGGGCAGTCTCTGGATGAACGGGCTGATGGTCACGGCAAGTGACCGGGGCAGTCTCTGAGTGAACGGGCAGATGGTCACGGCAAGTGACCGAGGCAGTCTCTGGATGAACGGGCAGATGGTCACGGCAAGTGACCGGGGCAGTCTCTGGATGAACGGGCAGATGATCACGGCAAGGGACCGGGGCAGTCTCTAGGTAAAGGGTTGGTACGACCTGTGGCGGCTTGATGATAGACGTGAGCTCCCAGGTGAGCAGGCGAGAGTCTCTGGACAGGCGGGTGGTCACAGCACGTGACGGCAGAGCCTCCAGGTAGGCTAGCAGACAGGCAGCAGATGAGCGCTCCCAGGTGAGCGAGCAGGAGTCACTGGACAGGCAGGTGGTCACAGCACGTGACGGCGGAGCCTCCAGGTAGAATAGCAGGCAGGTAGCAGGTGTGTGCTCCCAGGTGAGCGGGCAAGCTGGTCCATAGACAGACTGACAGGAGTTGGAAGGCAGACCGTCGGACCTCGGGCAAGCAGGCAGGTGGCTGATGTGCGCTCCCAGGTGAGCGGGCAGACTGGTCCTTAGACAGACTGACAGGAGTAGTAAGGCAGACCGTCGGACCTCAGACTAGCAGGCAGGTAGCAGATAATCAGGCAGGAATCTGGCAGGTAACTGGCAGGTAACTGGCAGGTAACTGGCAACGGGACCTGAGGGCTGAAGCAGAGTAGTAAACAGTGCAACAACATTGCTCGGGCACCTCCATTTTGGAGGAGGTGCCTTATATATGGTGAAGTCCTCCGGCCATTGGCCGGGGACTCCTTAGGACGGCGCGCGCGGCCCCTTTAAGAGGGAGGGAGAGCGCGCGCGCGTGCCCTAAGCACAGTGGCCGGGAAGGAGCGCGCGCTGCCAGCAGAGCGGGAGGAGGACGCCGGGCACGGAGCAGGGAGGTGAGGGGAACAGCGTCCCTGCCTAGCAGAGGGCAGGGACGCCGACGCTACAGTACCCCCCCCTTTAGGCCCCCCCTTTTTTAGGCCAGACAGAAATTTAGCTAGGATAAGAGGGGCATGGATGTTCTCCCGGGGCTCCCACGTTCTCTCCTCAGGACCAAACCCCCTCCAATCTACTAGAAAAAAGGTCTTTCCTCTTACCCTTTTGGTGGCAAGAATGTTCTCTACCTCAAACTCGTCCTCAGCAGAAACCGGAGCAGGAGGCGTACCTGTAGACTTGGAAAAAGAGTTAAGTACCACAGGTTTGAGGAGAGATACATGGAAGGAGTTAGGGATCCGTAAGTTGGCCGGGAGTTTTAATTTATAGGCCACCGGGTTGATCTGACTGATGACCTCCTGTTAGAACCTTGCTGTTAGGTTTTTTTTCCTTTGCTGGTCACATGACCTTGTTGGCCTATTTAATCCTGCTCCGCCCTTCTGGCTTTGCTGGACTTCATTGTATATCTACTTTCTAGCTAGCCTGTGCTCTGTATCTAACTCTGTTAGTTTGCTTGGTCTACGGACCTCTAGGTTCTATCTATTTTGTTTGTTCGTCTGTCTGCTACTATTTCTGTTAGGAGGTGTCCCATATTCCTCCCAGTCCTTAGTACTTGTAGGGATTCCCTCCCCAAATCTATAGGTCTCCGTACAGACTAGATTAGGACTTTAGCAGGTCTGATCGCAGGATCAGGTTCCCTGTTACATCGTAGGGATTCAGCTGAGTCTTATAGTAGGGACAGATCTCCTCTCTTTCCTTAGCTTTGGTAGCAGAACATAACAGTAAGTCCAGCCTGTAAATTCTCTAAGGAAAGATTTTTTTTTTTGTTCCATCATGGTGTCGGTTCAGGATTTGGCTAAACACCTGCAGGGACTCTCTCTGGAAGTGGCCGAGCTCCGTCAGCACGTGAGTAACTGTCCTGGAGCATATTTCTTGGAGCCTAAGGTATGTTTGCCGGATTTATTTTTTGGTGAACATCGAGAATTTTTTTCATTTAAAAATGCTTGCTTATTGTATTTTCGTTTGAGACCCAAGTCCTCTGGGGATGAATCCCAGCGCGTAGGGTTCATAATGTCACTTTTGCGCAAAGAGCCTCAGGAGTGGGCCTTTTCTTTGCAACCTAGTGATACATGCTTCAGATCAGTGGATAGTTTTTTTTCTGCTTTAGGACTATTATATGATGATCCTGACCGTGTGGCATCAGCTGAGACTGAGTTGAGACGTTTAAAACAAGGATCAGGTAATATGGAAAAATATTGTACACATTTTCGTCGTTGGTCCACTCAAACAGGGTGGAACGATTCTGCTCTGAAAAGTCTATTTCTTGCTGGGCTCAGTGAAAAGGTTAAAGACCTGCTAATTGCTTATCCTACACCTGAGGATTTGCAACAGGCTATGCAATTAGCTATACGGGTGGACAGAAGACTGCGTGCTAGGGTTAATGAGAGCAAATCCTCTGCTATGTCAGTTTCTGGTTATGATAATGTGTGTACTAACAGTGGTGAACCGATGGAGATTGGATCGGTGGCACCTCGCTCTCAAGAAAAACACCGTCGTTTTTCAGAAGGCTTGTGTTTCTATTGCGGGAAATCTGGTCATTTGATTAAAGGCTGTGAGCTTCGTATGAAGAAAGAAAAAAAAATGGTCAGTCACGCCCGTATTGCCTGTTTAAATTCCAAGGGTATATTTTTAGCTGCTTCCACGATTGCTCAGGAAAAATTAATGGAATTTCGGGTGTTTGTTGATTGCGGGTCTACACTGAATGTTATTGATGGGGGATTCGTGGAAAAACTCAATTTAAAACCTGAACCTTTATCATCCCCCATTGCTGTGGTTTCTGTGGATGGTTCCCCTTTGAAGAATATTACTGTCAAGGTCAGTGAATTTCCTCTCACTATTAATGGTGTTCACCATGAGAAATTGGATTTGGTAGTGTTGAATAACTTGCCTTCTCCAGTAATATTGGGTTTGCCCTGGTTAAAATTTCACAATCCTGTACTGGATTGGTCTACCAGTGAAATTAAATCCTGGAGCCATAAATGTTATGACAAGTGTTGTAACGGGCGTATTGCAGCTTTGGATAGGGGAGAATTGCCTGTTCCTATTCAGGATTTTTGGAGAGTTTTTTCTGAGAAAGAATCGCAGGTTTTGCCTCCCCATAGAGACTATGATTGTTCTATTGAATTTGTCCCTGGAGCGACTCTTCCTAAAAGTCGTTTATTTAACCTTACTATTCCTGAGAGGAAGGCTTTGGAGGAATACATACAGACAAGTTTGGCCGCCGGTCACATTAGGTCCTCTAAGTCTCCTGTGGCGGTTGGATTTTTTTTTGTAAAAAAAAAAGGACGGCGGTTTACGTCCTTGTCTGGATTTTCGTGAGATTAACAAAATTACGGTACGCAATCCTTACCCACTGCCATTGATTCCTGATCTGTTTAACCAGTTTTTGGGGGCCAAGTGGTTCTCTAAAATTGACCTTAAGGGGGCATACAATTTGTTGCGCATGAAGGAGGGTGACGAATGGAAGACTGCTTTTAACACTCCTGTGGGTCATTTTGAGAATCTGGTTATGCCTTTTGGTCTTACTAATGCTCCTGCATTTTTTCAGAATCTGATTAATGACATCCTTAGACCTTTGATCGGTAAAAATGTGGTTGTGTATTTGGATGACATTTTGATTTATTCGCCAGATCTGGAGTCTCATTGGCGGAGCGTGCGTGAGGTATTACAGTTATTAATGGACAATTCGCTTTTTGCTAAGCTGGAGAAATGTGAGTTCGCTGTACAGAGAATTAGTTTTTTGGGCTACATTATCTCCAGCAAAGGTTTTGAGATGGATCCGGTTAAGGTTCAGGCTGTGCAGGAATGGCCTAGGCCTATTGGTTTGAAATCAATACAGAGGTTTTTGGGTTTCGCCAATTACTATAGAAAATTCATAAAAAATTTTTCTAGTATTGTCAAACCTCTGACTGATCTCACCAGGAAAGGTGCTGATGCGGTTCAGTGGTCTTCTGAGGCCATTGAAGCTTTTGTGTATCTCAAGGAGAGGTTCACCTCTGCTCCCATCCTTATGCAGCCTGATGTTACTAGGCCGTTTTTGGTTGAGGTTGATGCTTCCTCTGTGGGGGTTGGCGCAGTATTGTCTCAGGATAACGGGGATGGATTACATCCCTGTGCATTTTTTTCAAAAAAATTTTCGGAGACTGAATTGAATTACGATATTGGTAATCGGGAATTATTGGCTATTAAACTCGCATTTGAACACTGGCGCCACTTCTTGGAAGGTGCGGAATTTCCCGTTCAGGTTCTTACGGATCATAAAAATCTGATATATCTTGACGCTGCCAAGCGCCTGAATGCCCGTCAGGCTAGGTGGGCACTGTTTTTCTCGCGGTTTAATTTCTCCGTTACTTACATCCCTGGTACTAAGAATGTTAAGGCGGATGCCTTGTCTCGCAGTTTTTCTCCCATAGTCGGTGCTGAGAAAGAGGAAAACATTTTACAAGAAGGTGTTGTGATAGCTGCTTTAGACTCCGTTTTGGAAGATGAGATTCTTAAAGCTCAGGAGAATGCCCCATCTAACACTCCTCATGGGAGGTTGTTTGTGCCTGGGACCTTTAGGAGAGATTTGTTTGTTGAGTGTCACGAATCTCGGTTGGCAGGTCATCCCGGAATCTCTGAGACCAAGAGACTGGTGGGTCGCAGTTTTTGGTGGCCTGGATGGCAGAAGGAAGTCATTAAGTGGGTGCGCCAATGTACTATATGTGCTAGATCTAAGTCCTCACATACTCCTGCTGCGGGGTTGCTTTGTCCTTTGGAGGTCCCCAGTGCTCCTTGGACACATTTGGCTATGGACTTTATAACTGACCTTCCCCCCTCTGAGGGTTTTACTGTCATCTGGGTGGTCGTGGACCGTTTTAGCAAGATGTGTCACTTGGTTCCCTTCGTCAAACTGCCCTGCGCTAAAACTCTCGCTAAGGCCTTTGTCAAGGAAATTGTCAGACTTCATGGCGTTCCTACTGACATTGTTTCTGATAGGGGTCCTCAGTTCGTGGCTCGTTTTTGGCGTGCCTTTTGTGACAGGTTGGGAATTCATTTGTCGTTTTCGTCCGGATATCATCCTGAATCTAATGGCCAGACAGAAAGGAAAAACCAGGATGTTGAGCAGTTCTTGCGTTGTTTTGTGGCAGACAATCAAGAGGGGTGGTCTGAGTTTCTGCCACTTGCCGAATTTGCTCTGAACAATCATACATCTTCTTCTGCTGGTTGTTCGCCTTTTTTTTGTTGTTCTGGGAGACATCCGTCGTTTGGGTCGTTCTCCAAGTTGGGATCTGCCGTGCCTGAGGAGGAGAATTTTTCCGGTGATTTGGAAAGAGTTTGGACGGATGTGCGTGGTAATCTTCAGGAGGCCAACAGAAAATCTAAAGACTACTTTGATAGGAAACGACAGGAGGTTTTGTTCGCTGTTGGTGACATGGTTTGGTTGTCCTCTAGGAATCTGCGGTTGAGGATTCCTTCTAAGAAATTGGGTCCCAAGTTTGTAGGGCCCTTTAAGGTGCTTCAGGTTGTCAACCAATCTGCTGTTAGGTTGGAGGTTCCTACCTCCTGGAGAATTAATCCGGTCTTTCATGTCTCTCTGTTAAAAAAAGCTGTTGTGTCGGATGGTGACGCCTCTGCCTCTGTTCCTCCGGTGGTGGAGGACGGGGAATATGAAATTTCTCGCATCCTTGACTCTAGACGGTATAGAGGTAGTTTGCAGTATCTTGTGGCCTGGAAAGGTTTCGGACCCGAGGATAACTCTTGGGTGAGGTCAGATGATGTTTCCGCGTCCAGACTTATCAGAGCGTTTCACAGGAGATTTCCTGATAAGCCTGGTCCTAGGGGATCCGGAGGATCCTCTTAGAAGGGGGGGTACTGTTAGAACCTTGCTGTTAGGTTTTTTTTCCTTTGCTGGTCACATGACCTTGTTGGCCTATTTAATCCTGCTCCGCCCTTCTGGCTTTGCTGGACTTCATTGTATATCTACTTTCTAGCTAGCCTGTGCTCTGTATCTAACTCTGTTAGTTTGCTTGGTCTACGGACCTCTAGGTTCTATCTATTTTGTTTGTTCGTCTGTCTGCTACTATTTCTGTTAGGAGGTGTCCCATATTCCTCCCAGTCCTTAGTACTTGTAGGGATTCCCTCCCCAAATCTATAGGTCTCCGTACAGACTAGATTAGGACTTTAGCAGGTCTGATCGCAGGATCAGGTTCCCTGTTACATCGTAGGGATTCAGCTGAGTCTTATAGTAGGGACAGATCTCCTCTCTTTCCTTAGCTTTGGTAGCAGAACATAACACCTCCAGAGGACCGATGAACCGAGGCCCTAACTTGTAAGAAGGTATCTTGAGTCGGACATATTTAGACGAGAGCCAGACTTTATCTACAGGACGAAATTGTGGAGGATCCAGGCGTTTTTGTCAGCGTGTCTTTTCATCCGTTCGGACGACTGAAGGAGTGCGGATCGGGTACTCTCCCAAATGGAGGAAAATTTGCTAACGAGAGATTCCGCAGCCGGGTTGTCCACAGAGGTGGAGACAGGAAAAGGAATCCGAGGATGCTGACCGAAGACTACAAAAAACGGGGATTTGGAGGAGGATTCGCTCTCGTGATTGTTATAGGTGAACTCGGCCCATGGTAGTAGATCCACCCAGTCAGAATGATGGGCATTAACGAAGTGCAGGAGGTAACTGGTCAGGTTCTGATTGATCCGCTCCACTTGACCATTGGACTGTGGGTGGTAAGCGGAAGAGAAGTCCAGGGTGACGTCTAGCAGTTTACAAGTGGCTCTCCAGAAACGTGAGGTGAACTGTACCCCACGATCCGACACGATGTGGAGGGGCAGGCCATGAAGACGGAAGATGTGGCGGATAAAGTCTTTAGCCAGCTCGGGTGCAGACGGGAGGCCAGGCAGGGGAATAAAGTGAGCCATCTTGGAAAAGCGATCAGCGACCACCCAAATGACCGTACAACCGGCAGAGACGGGGAGATCAGTTATGAAGTCCATAGCAATATGCTGCCAGGGGGCAGCAGGCACAGGAAGCGGAAGAAGGCGACCGGCTGGCAGGTGTCTCGGGACTTTGTTGCGGGCGCAGGACACACAGGCAGAAACAAAGTCTATTACGTCCTTGTGCAGGGTAGGCCACCAGTAGTGCCGGGCAATAAGCTGGAGGGTCTTTTTCTGACCGGCGTGGCCAGCTAGTTTAGACGAGTGACCCCAGTGTAGGATCTTCTCCCGATCAGGTACTGATACGAACGTCTTACCGGGAGGGAGACGATTTAGGCTCACGGGAGCCACCTGCATTACTCTGGCGGGATCGATGATATGTTTAGGTTCTTCCTCGAGATCGGACACCAGAAAGGATCGGGACAAGGCATCTGCTTTGACGTTTTTGTCAGCCGGGCGAAAATGAAGAACAAAATCAAAGCGAGCAAAAAACAAGGACCACCGGGCTTGGCGCGGGTTAAGTCTCTGGGCATGCTGGAGGTAAGCCAAGTTCTTGTGGTCAGTGTAAATTATTACCGGGTGAAGAGCCCCCTCGAGTAGGTAACGCCACTCCTCCAATGCCAGTTTGATGGCCAATAACTCTCGGTCTCCTATGGAATAGTTGCGCTCAGAAGAGGAGAAGAGTTTGGAGAAGAAGCCACAAGTTACCATTCTCCCGGAAGATGATTTTTGAGTAAGTACCGCACCGGCTCCAGAGGAGGAGGCGTCAACTTCCAGGAAGAACTGCTTGTTGCCGTCCGGGCGATGCAGCACCGGGGCGGAAGAGAAGGCCTGTTTTAGGGAAAGAAAGGCCTCCTCTGCTTCGGGCGGCCACTCTTTGGGATTAGTACCCTTACGGGTGAGCGCGGAAATTGGGGCAGTCCGGGAAGAGAAGTGTGGTATGAAGAGGCGGTAGTAGTTGGCGAAGCCCAGGAATCGCTGAATGGCCTTCAACCCCTCCGGTCGAGGCCATTTCTCGATGGCAGACAGTTTCTCTGGATCCATTCGTAGGCCGGTCTGAGAAATAATGTAGCCCAAAAACGGAAGCGAGGTCTGCTCAAAGAGGCACTTCTCGTATTTAGCGAAGAGGTGATTCTGCCTGAGCCTGAGCAGGACCTGACGAACGTCCCTCCGGTGAGTCTGGATATCCGGAGAGAAGACCAAGATGTCGTCCAGGTACACCACTACGCAGGAGTAGAGAAGGTCCCGGAAGATGTCATTGACCAACTCTTGAAAGACGGCAGGAGCGTTACAGAGACCAAAGGGCATTACCAGATATTCATAGTGGCCGTCCCGGGTGTTGAATGCCGTCTTCCATTCATCCCCCTGACGGATACGAACCAGGTTGTGCGCCCCACGGAGGTCCAGTTTGGTGAAGATTCTAGCCCCCCTCAGACGATCAAATAACTCCGGAATGAGCGGAAGGGGGTACTTATTCTTCACCGTGATCTGGTTAAGGCCTCTATAGTCTATACAGGGACGGAGAGAGCCGTCCTTCTTTTTGACGAAAAAGAAGCCTGCTCCCGCCGGGGAGGTAGATTTCCGGATGAATCCCCTGGCCAGATTCTCCTCAATATATTCGGACATCGACCGGGTCTCAGCAGCGGATAAAGGATAAATACGCCCACGGGGAGGAGTAGTACCAGGTAACAGGTCGATAGGGCAGTCGTATGGTCTATGAGGAGGTAGTGTCTCTGCTTCCTTTTTATTAAAGACATCAGCATAAGACCAATAAGGAATCGGAAGTCCAGGTAGATTAGCTGGGGTAGGAGAAGGACGGACGGGATGGACGGGAACCAGACAGGTCTTATGGCAGTCCTGTCCCCAGCGAAGGACTTCTCCGGTCTGCCAGTCAAGCACGGGTGCATGTCTCTGGAGCCAAGGTAGGCCTAGCAAGAGGGCGTGAGAGAGTCCAGGCAGAACATGAAAGGAGATACTCTCAGAATGCAGCATTCCCACCTGCAGAGTAATGGATTCGGTGATGAGTTGGATGGGGCGTGGTAAGAGGCCCCCATCCACGGCAGCAACAGACAAGGGTACAGTCAGAGGTTTGGTGGGGATGCGGTATTTCTCTACCAGGGACTGTGAAATAAGATTCCCGGCTGCTCCAGAGTCAAGTTGGGCTAGTTCGAAATAACGGTTCTCCCCGCAGACGATTGAGACTGACAGCAGCAGAGATGGAGAGGATTTATTCTTGTCTAGGTTGACCTCTCTGAGCGAACCTAGACACAGGCGTTTCCCTACCTCTCCGGGCAGGCACGGATCCGGTGCTCCTTACTGCCACAGTAGAAGCAGCTCCCCTCGGCACGGCGTAAGTCCTGACGGGTTTTGACCATCTTGGTCTGGTCGACCTGCATAGACTCAGGAGAGTGTACCTGGGTAGAGACGGAGGGAGTGACGGGTCTCTGAAAAGTAGGAGCTAGACATGGTAACCTCCTCTCACGGGTGACCTCTTTGGCACGCTCCTGGAACCGTAGGTCAATCCGGGTGGCAAGAGTTATTAGGTCATCGAGAGTGGTAGGAATGTCCCGACCGGCAAGTTCATCTTTAATACGGCCGGACAGACCCTCCCAGAAGACGGATACCAGAGCGTCGTTATCCCAGGCCAGCTCCGAGGCAAGGGTACGGAACCGTATGGCATATTGGCCCACGGTGAGACTTCCCTGACGGAGGCGCAGCAGTGATGATGCGGATGAGGTCTTCCGTCCGGGTTCGTCGAAGACTTTCCGGAAAGCCGTGAGAAAAGCAGGCAAGTTGGACACCAGGGGGTCTCCTCTCTCCCATAGAGGATTTAACCAGGCCAGGGCCTCCCCGGTGAGATGGGACATGATGAATGCAATTTTGGCCCGGTCGGAGTTAAACTGGTGGGACAATAGTTCAAAGTGCAGGGTGCACTGATTTATGAAGCCCCGAGCCTGGACGGAGTCGCCTCCGAAGCGAGGAGGTGCAGAAAGCCGGGGTCCGGGGTAGGATACCGTGGTATTAGTGGGCAGCGGAGCTGCCGGATTGCGAGACATGGCACTGGCGGAGGTTGCTGGTGGAGCAATCAGAGTGTCCAGGCGAGTATTGACATTCCGCAGGTGACCCAGGATGGACTCCTGTTGGGACCTTTGACGGGACAGTTCATGACACAGGTCCGAGAGCGAGGGAGCTTGGGTGCCACCGGGTTCCATGGCCCGAGCAAACTGTAACGGGTCTGGGAGGCGGAACCTCAGAGCTACTATACAAGGGGGCAGTCCTTGTAAGGGAGCGGGTGGCGACCAGGGAAGACGGGCAGGAGGTCACAGCAGGTGACCGGGACAGTCTCTGAGTGAACGGGCTGGAGGTCACGGCAAGTGACCGGGGCAGTCTCTGGATGAACGGGCTGATGGTCACGGCAAGTGACCGGGGCAGTCTCTGAGTGAACGGGCAGATGGTCACGGCAAGTGACCGGGGCAGTCTCTGGATGAACGGGCAGATGGTCACGGCAAGTGACCGGGGCAGTCTCTGGATGAACGGGCAGATGGTCACGGCAAGTGACCGGGGCAGTCTCTAGGTAAAGGGTTGGTACGACCTGTGGCGGCTTGATGATAGACGTGAGCTCCCAGGTGAGCAGGCGAGAGTCTCTGGACAGGCGGGTGGTCACAGCACGTGACGGCAGAGCCTCCAGGTAGGCTAGCAGACAGGCAGCAGATGAGCGCTCCCAGGTGAGCGAGCAGGAGTCACTGGACAGGCAGGTGGTCACAGCACGTGACGGCGGAGCCTCCAGGTAGACTAGCAGGCAGGTAGCAGGTGTGTGCTCCCAGGTGAGCGGGCAAGCTGGTCCATAGACAGACTGACAGGAGCTGGAAGGCAGACCGTCGGACCTCGGGCAAGCAGGCAGGTGGCTGATATGCGCTCCCAGGTGAGCGGGCAGACTGGTCCTTAGACAGACTGACAGGAGTAGTAAGGCAGACCGTCGGACCTCAGACTAGCAGGCAGGTAGCAGATAATCAGGCAGGAATCTGGCAGGTAACTGGCAGGTAACTGGCAACGGGACCTGAGGGCTGAAGCAGAGTAGTAAACAGTGCAACAACATTGCTCGGGCACCTCCATTTTGGAGGAGGTGCCTTATATATGGTGAAGTCCTCCGGCCATTGGCCGGGGACTCCTTAGGACGGCGCGCGCGGCCCCTTTAAGAGGGAGGGAGAGCGCGCGCGCGCGCCCTAAGCACAATGGCCGGGAAGGAGCGCGCGCTGCCAGCAGAGCGGGAGGAGGACGCCGGGCACGGAGCAGGGAGGTGAGGGGAACAGCGTCCCTGCCTAGCAGAGGGCAGGGACGCCGGCGCTACAGAGTCATTACACACAGAGGGATCTATCATATAGAGTCATTACACACAGAGGGTTCTATTATATAGAGTCATTACACACAGATTGATCTATTATATAGAGTCATTACACGCAGAGGGATCTATTATATAGAGTCATTACACACAGAGCGATCTGTTATATAGAGTCATTACACACAGAGGGATCTATTATATAGAATCATTACACACAGAGCGATCTATTATATAGAGTCATTACACACAGAGGGATCTATTATATAGAGTCATTACACACAGAGCGATCTATTATATAGAGTCATTACACACAGAGCGATCTATTATATAGAGTCATTACACACAGAGGGATCTATTATATAGAGTCATTACACACAGAGGGATCTATTATATAGAGTCATTACACACAGAGGGATCTATTATATAGTGTCATTACACGCAGAGGGATCTATGATATAGAGTCATTACACACAGAGGGATCTATTATATAGTGTCATTACACGCAGAGGGATCTATGATATAGAGTCATTACACACAGAGGGATCTATTATATAGAGTCATTACACACAGAGGGATCTATCATATAGAGTCATTACACACAGAGGGATCTATTATATAGAGTCATTACACACAGAGTGATCTATCATATAGAGTCATTACACACAGAGGGATCTATTATATAGAGTCATTACACACAGAGGGATCTATCATATAGAGTCATTACACACAGAGGGATCTATTATATAGAGTCATTACACACAGAGGGATCTATCATATAGAGTCATTACACGCAGAGGGATCTATTATATAGAGTCATTACACGCAGAGCGATCTATTATGTAGAGTCATTACACACAGAGGGATCTATTATATAGAGTCATTACACACAGAGGGATCTATTATATAGAGTCATTACACACAGAGGGATCTATTATATAGAGGCATTACACACAGAGATCTATTATATAGAGGCATTACACACAGAGATCTATTATATAGAGTCATTACACACAGAGCAATCTATTATATAGAGTCATTACACACAGAGTGATCTATTATATAGAGTCATTACACACAGAGCGATCTATTATATAGAGTCATTACACACAGAGGGATCTATTATATAGAGTCATTACACACAGAGAGATCTATTATATAGAGTCATTACACACAGAGGGACCTATTATATAGAGTCATTACACACAGAGGGATCTATTATATATAGTCATTACACACAGAGGGATCTATTATATAGAGTCATTACACACAGAGGGATCTATTATATAGTGTCATTACACGCAGAGGGATCTATTATATAGAGTCATTACACGCAGAGGGATCTATTACATAGAGTCATTACACACAGAGGGATCTATTATATAGAGTCATTACACACGGAGTGATCTATCATATAAAGTCATTACACACATAGCGATCTATTATATAGAGTCATTACACACAGAGGGATCTATTATATAGGGTCATTACACACAGTGATCTATCATATAGAGTCATTACACACAGTGATCTATTATATAGAGTCATTACACACAGAGGGATCTATTATATAGAGTCATTACACACAGAGCGATCTATTCTATAGAGTCATTACACACATAGGGATCTATTATATAGAGTCCTTACACACAGAGCGATCTATTATATAGAGTCATTACACACAGAGTGATCTATTATATAGAGTCATTACACACAGAGGGATCTATTATATACAGTCATTACACACAGATGGTTCTATTATATAGAGTCATTACACACAGATTGATCTATTATATAGAGTCATTACACACAGAGGGATCTATTATATAGAGTCATTACTCACAGAGTGATCTATTATATAGAGTCATTACACACAGAGTGATCTATTAAATAGAGTCATTACACACAGAGGGATCTATTATATAGAGTCATTACACACAGAGGGATCTATTATATAGAGACATTACACACAGAGGGATCTATTATATAGAGTCATTACACACAGAGGGATCTATTATATAGAGTCATTACACACAGAGGGATCTATTATATATAGTCATTACACACAGAACGATCTATTATATAGAGTCATTACATACAGAGCGATCTATTATATAGAGTCATTACACACAGAGCGATCTATTATATAGAGTCATTACACACAGAGTGATCTATTATATAGAGTCATTACACACAGAGGGATCTATTATATAGAGCCATTACACACAGAGGGATCTATTATATAGAGTAATTACACACAGAGGGATCTATTATATGGAGTCATTACACACAGAGGGATCTATTATATAGAGTCATTACACACAGAGTGATCTATTATATAGAGTCATTACACACAGAGGGATCTATTATATGGAGTCATTACACACAGAGGGATCTATTATATAGAGTCATTACACACAGAGTGATCTATTATATAGAGTCATTACACACGGAGTGATCTATCATATAAAGTCATTACACACAGAGCGATCTATTATATAGAGTCATTACACCCAGAGGGATCTATTATATAAAGGCATTACACACAGAGGGATCTATTATATAGTGTCATTACACACAGAGGGATCTATTATATAGAGTCATTGCACACAGAGGGATCTATTAGATAGAGTCATTACACACAGAGGGATCTATTATATAGAGTCATTACACACAGAGGGATCTATTATATAGTGTCATTACACGCAGAGGGATCTATTATATAGAGTCATTACATGCAGAGGGATCTATTATATAGAGTCATTACTCACAGAGCGATCTATTATATAGAGTCATTACACGCAGAGGGATCTATTATATAGAGTCATTACATACAGAGGGATCTATTATATAGAGTCATTACACACAGAGGGATCTATTATATAGAGTCATTACACACAGAGCGATCTATTATATAGTCATTACACACAGAGTGATCTATGATATAGAGTCATTACACACAGAGCGATCTATTATATAGAGTCATTACACACAGAGGGATCTATTATATAGAGTCATTACACACAGATGGTTCTATTATATAGAGTCATTACACACAGATTGATCTATTATATAGAGTCATTACACACAGAGGGATCTATTATATAGAGTCATTACTCACAAAGTGATCTATTATATAGAGTCATTACACACAGAGTGATCTATTAAATAGAGTCATTACACACAGAGGGATCTATTATATAGAGTCATTACACACAGAGGGATCTATTATATAGAGACATTACACACAGAGGGATCTATTATATAGAGTCATTACACACAGAGGGATCTATTATATAGAGTCATTACACACAGAGGGATCTATTATATATAGTCATTACACACAGAGCCATCTATTATGTAGAGTCATTACATACAGAGCGATCTATTATATAGAGTCATTACACACAGAGCGATCTATTATATAGAGTCATTACACACAGAGTGATCTATTATATAGAGTCATTACACTCAGAGGGATCTATTATATAGAGCCATTACACACAGAGGGATCTATTATATAGAGTCATTACACAGAGGGATCTATTATATGGAGTCATTACACACAGAGGGATCTATGATATAGAGTCATTACACACAGAGTGATCTATTATATAGAGTCATTACACACAGAGGGATCTATTATATGGAGTCATTACACACAGAGGGATCTATTATATAGAGTCATTACACACAGAGTGATCTATTATATAGAGTCATTACACACGGAGTGATCTATCATATAAAGTCATTACACACAGAGCGATCTATTATATAGAGTCATTACACCCAGAGGGATCTATTATATAAAGGCATTACACACAGAGGGATCTATTATATAGAGTCATTACACACAGAGGGATCTATTATATAGAGTCATTACACACAGAGGGATCTATTATATAGAGTCATTGCACACAGAGGGATCTATTAGATAGAGTCATTACACACAGAGGGATCTATTATATAGAGTCATTACACACAGAGGGATCTATTATATAGTGTCATTACACGCAGAGGGATCTATTATATAGAGTCATTACATGCAGAGGGATCTATTATATAGAGTCATTACTCACAGAGCGATCTATTATATAGAGTCATTACACGCAGAGGGATCTATTATATAGAGTCATTACATACAGAGGGATCTATTATATAGAGTCATTACACACAGAGGGATCTATTATATAGAGTCATTACACACAGAGCGATCTATTATATAGTCATTACACACAGAGTGATCTATGATATAGAGTCATTACACACAGAGCGATCTATTATATAGAGTCATTACACACAGAGGGATCTATTATATAGAGTCATTACACGCAGAGGGATCTATTATATAGAGGCATTACACACAGAGGGATCTATTATATAGTGTCATTACACGCAGAGGGATCTATTATATAGAGTCATTACACACAGAGGGATCTATTATATAGAGTCATTACACGCAGAGGGATCTATTATATAGAGTCATTACACACAGAGTGATCTATCATTTAGAGTCATTACACACAGAGTGATCTATTATATAGAGTCATTACACACAGAGGGATCTATTATATAGAGTCATTACACACAGAGCGATCTATTCTATAGAGTCATTACACACAGAGCGATCTATTCTATAGAGTCATTACACACAGAGGGATCTATTATATAGAGTCATTACACACAGAGCGATCTATTATATAGAGTCATTACACACAGAGCGATCTATTATATAGAATCATTACACGCAGAGGGATCTATTATATAGAGGCATTACACACAGAGGGATCTATTATATAGTGTCATTACACGCAGAGGGATCTATTATATAGAGTCATTACACACAGAGGGATCTATTATATAGAGTCATTACACACAGAGGCATCTATTATATAGAGTCATTACACAAAGGGATCTATTATATAGTGTCATTACACGCAGAGGGATCTATTATATAGAGTCATTACATGCAGAGGGATCTGTTATATAGAGTCATTACTCGCAGAGCGATCTGTTATATAGAGTCATTACACACGGAGCGATCTATTATATAGAGTCATTACATACAGAGGGATCTATTATATAGAGTCATTACACACAGAGTGATCTATGATATAGAGTCATTACACACAGAGCGATCTATTATATAGAGTCATTACACACAGAGCGATCTATTCTATAGAGTCATTACACACAGAGGGATCTATTATATAGAGTCATTACACACAGAGCGATCTATTATATAGAGTCATTACACACAGAGTGATCTATTATATAGAGTCATTACACGCTGAGGGATCTATTATATAGAGTCATTACACGCAGAGGGATCTATTATATAGAGGCATTACACACAGGGATCTATTATATAGTGTCATTACACGCTGAGGGATCTATTATATAGAGTCATTACACACAGAGGGATCTATTATATAGAGTCATTACACACAGAGGGATCTATTATATAGAGTCATTACACGCAGAGGGATCTATTATATAGAGGCATTACACACAGAGGGATCTATTATATAGTGTCATTACACGCAGAGGGATCTATTATATAGAGTCATTACACACAGAGGGATCTATTATACAGAGTCATTACACGCAGAGGGATCTATTATATAGTGTCATTACACGCAGAGGGATCTATTATATAGAGTCATTACACACAGGGATCTATTATATAGTGTCATTACACGCAGAGGGATCTATTATATAGAGTCATTAGACACAGAGTGATCTATTATATAGAGTCATTACACACAGAGGGATCTATTATATAGAGTCATTACATGCAGAGGGATCTATTATATAGAGTCATTACACGCAGAGGGATCTATTATATAGAGTCATTACACGCAGAGGGATCTATTATATAGAGTCATTACACACAGGGATCTATTATATAGAGTCATTACACACAGAGCGATCTATTATATAGAGTCATTACACGCAGAGGGATCTATTATATAGAGTCATTACATGCAGAGGGATCTATTATATAGAGTCATTACACGCAGAGGGATCTATTATATAGAGTCATTACACGCAGAGGGATCTATTATATAGAGTCATTACACACAGGGATCTATTATATAGAGTCATTACACACAGAGGGATCTATTATATAGCGTCATTACACACAGAGGGATCTATTATATAGAGTCATTACACACAGAGGGATCTATTATATAGAGTCATTACACACAGAGCGATCTATTCTATAGAGTCATTACACACAGAGTGATCTATTATATAGAGTCATTACACACAGAGGGATCTATTATATAGAGTCATTACACACAGAGGGATCTATTATATAGTGTCCTTACACTCAGAGGGATCTATTATATAGAGTCATTAGACACAGAGGGATCTATTATATATAGAGTCATTACACACAGAGGGATCTATTATATAGAGTCATTACACACAGAGCGATCTATTATATAGAGTCATTACACACAGAGGGATATATTATATAGAGTCATTACACACAGAGGGATCTATTATATAGAGTCATTACACACAGAGGGATCTATTATATAGCGTCATTACACGCAGATGGATCTATTATATAGCGTCATTACACGCAGAGGGATCTATTATATAGAGTCATTACACACAGAGGGATCTATTATATAGAGTCATTACACACAGAGGGATCTATTTCACGTGTTTATTTCTGTTAATGTTGATGATTATGGCTTACAGCGAATGAAAGCACAAAAGTCATTATCTCAGTAAATTAGAATAATTAACAAAAAACACCTGCAAAGGCTTCTGAAGCGTTTAAAAAGGTCCCTTAGTCTGTTTCAGTAGGCTCCACAATCATGGGGAAGACTGCTGACTTGACAGATGTCCAGAAGGCAGTCATTGACACACTACACAAGGAGGGTGTCAGGCAAAAGGTATTTTTGCCCGAGTTTTAAAAAATGAGAGATGTTTTAAAAAAGAAAAAAAAAACCCCACCCCCTATCTGTTTGTAAGTGAAGACATAGAACTCACTTTTGCTTTTCCCCAAACCAGGAATTTTTATGACCCGCCATAAAACCTCAGTCCAGGGCAAGCGCTAGTACAAACCGGAAAATCCCTCCAAAAAATCCCATTGTTTAATTGTACAAACGTTTTATGCCAATTTTAATCACGCACAGGTCTGACAGAAACATCGGAACCACGTTTTTTGAATGCTTACCTTTTTCCCATTACAATAGTATAACTTGCATAACTGAGGAATGACCGGGAACTGAGATAATGGATTCTGAGCTTCTGAGCGTCATAGAGGTTTCATATTTAATATCTATCTTCATGAATATTGGTGACGGTCAAGATGATGTCTCCCTCTTGGATGTGGGACCCCCCCACACCAAGATATGGAATCTGAAGGATCTTTTAGGTCTGCTGCAGCTGGGTGGGCTCGCAAAGCCGAGCCCCCCTTGTAAGGTAAATAAGGGGTGTTCCCCAGAGTTTTGGCTGCTTACTTAAAAGCAAATCGGCCATTTTCAGGTCATTCTTCTCAGGGACGTCGAACGCACGCACTTCACACGGCGTAAGAAGAATCACCTCTAATTTCCGGGGAGCCGTCCCTCCCACAGAATCTGAGACCATCACCTTGTGAAGCAGGTTTTGCTATTACTTATCCCTTTTATTTTAATAACTGTTTATGCATACATGTAAATTGTCTCCTTTATAATATCTTGTATATATTTTGTAAACACTGCCCACCTTTTGGGAGTAAATCATTAATTATTTACCAGTTTCTTTCTTCTTGTCCTATGTCGAGCAAACACGTTCCTCACCCGCTAATTCACGTTACCTACCAGGTACCCGATCCACCTGTTAAGCGATCGGTGGTGGCAGTATACCAGTATTTATGTGATATTGTGGTTTGAGGGTGGCTGGTCGGAGGTATATATACGTTCCTGGAAGGAACTGGTGGTATATATACGTCCTGTCACATCACGTGCCGCAATAGTCGACATAAATGAGAGCAGCTGCACCCGTGCTTATCCTCTGTCAATACCGTGTTTGACCAGCAGGATAAGGGGGCGCCAGAGAGCTGCAAGGTCTGACCCAAGAGTGGGTGTTGTTTTCATGACAAATTGGTGGTAAGCGGTGGGATCATAGGACATTAGTGATCTGGTTTGAGCAATCATTCCTCTCACTAAAAACTTGCACAAAAGTTTTGAAGATCGAACTCAGTGTTTATTAGATCTGAGACAATACTGTATGTGTAGCAGTTACCCCTACCCTTCTTCGCTTTTTCTTTTCTATTTTTATTTTGGTGATCATGGTCGTAGTTGGGGAGTCCTGGTATCACCAGCAGAAAAAGGACACTCTTACTGGAATATGTATAACCAAAGGCATTGACCCCCACGGCAAAAGCAAAGAACAAATGATTTCTGAACTGTTACAAGATGCTGCAGAGCCCGTCCGACCGCAGAGCCCTGATGAGGGGGCGGCCAGCCAAGGCCCGGATGGCGCTGCTGCAGGGGTCCAACCGGTGATTGCCAGCCATACCCGCAACCAGGGTAGTGTGGACCCCCACCTGCAGATGGCCTTGGAGGAGCTCGCCACAGACAATCATGATGGACGACTGGAGCTGATCCTGAAATTCCAGGAGCGGGCTGAGCGACAAGCTGACCGAGAGGCTGCTGAGCGACAAGCTGACCGACAACACCAGCTGGAGCTAGCCCGGATTCAGAAGGAGTCGCCCTCTACGCAGACCCGTGAGTCCAACAGTGCCAGCTGCTTTAAACCTCGTCCTGAGCACTTCCCTGTGATGGAAAAGGATGGGGACTTGGACACATTTCTGCGAGGCTTTGAAAAGGCCTGCAGGCAGTATCAGCTGCCCATGGACCAATGGGCAAGATATTTGACTCCAGGGCTCCGAGGAAAAGCTTTGGAGGTGTTTGCTTCCCTCCCTCGAGAGCAGGATGGAGACTATGAGGCCGTCAAGCAGGCCCTGATAAAAAAGTACCAGCTGACTCCGGAGGTTTACCGGAAAAAATTCAGAACCCTCCAGCGTGGACCACAGGACACCTACCGTGATGTGGTAGACGGGCTCAGAATCAACTTTGAGCAGTGGATCCAAGGACTGTCAGCGACCACCTTTGAGCAGCTAAAGGACCTGATGGTGAAAGACCAGTTCCTGCATCTGTGTCCGACTGAGGTACGGCAGTTCGTGATGGATCGGGAGCCACCTGATGCCAATAAAGCAGCGCAGATCGCAGACACCTACGAGGCCAACCGGAGACCAGAGGTGCGGAAGCCGGTCGTCGCCAGCTGGAAAGGGGGTAAGCCATCAACCACCATCCCTGCCCCTGCCAGCCGACCTTCCGGAGGCCTTTTTCCCGTTGCCAAGGCCCTGCCTGCATCCGATGCCCGCAGGTGTTATTCCTGCAACCAGACTGGTCATCTCAGCGCCACTTGCCCAGAGAAGCAGAGGAAGAACCCCCCATCCAAGGCCCAAGGGCCTAATGCTTCAGTTCTTTTGGTGGGTGGGCCGGTTGGGAGGGCCTGTGAAAACTTTCAGTCTGTCAGGGTGGGGGACACTCTCACTGTAGGCCTCAAGGACACTAGGGCCGAACGAACCCTCATCCGACCTGAACTGGTGTCCCCTGAAGCGCTTATTCCAGGAAAGACCCTGACTGTCACTGGGATTGGGGGCGTCCGATGCCCCTTGCCCATGGCCCGGGTTTTTATTGATTGGGGTGCGGGGAGTGGGGTGAAGGAAGTGGGAGTATCCAAAAACCTACCTGCAAATGTTTTGTTGGGAACTGATTTGGGGAGGATGTTTGCTTATTATGTCCCTGACACCCCTCCCCGATCTGATACGGTTGGTAAGGTTAATGCTAATAATGTGAATGTCAATGCTTTACATGATGATGGTGATGATGATGATGATGATGATGATGATGATGATGTTGTATTGGAAGGTGCAGGAGAACTCAGCCATGTCACTCTGCGGGGTGATGTTGCTGAGGATCCCCTAGCAGGAGCAAATGTCAGTGCCAAGGGTAATGGGGAGAGGCACGAGGACCATGAAGCAGGTGGTGCTGTGCCAGTGACCAGTGTCACAACAGATGGAGACCTGGCTGATGGTAGCTGCCGCATACGTAGCACTGTGCCTGAGGTAATGGAGGATGATGGAGAAGTAGTTCTCATGGCCTCTCAGGCTAATGAGACGGTGTTATTCCCCGGGGAGACGGCCTATATAGCCGCTGTTACCCGCAGTCAGAGTGCCCAGAATGCAAGTAACGCCCTGCCTTCTGGACCCCCCTCGAACAGAGGAATAACTGAATCAGGTATGGACCCAGAGCCGGTCCCAGAGGGTCCCAGTGAGGACGTGGCCTTAACCTCACTTCTGGCTTCCTCCAGCCAGGAGTTTCAGGCAGCTCTGCACTCAGATGATAGTCTGGAGACGTTAAGGAGCCTCGCGGAGAAACCCACCTCCGAGTCGGATAAGGAGAGGGTATTCTGGGACCAAGGGAGGTTGTACCGGGAGACAGTTCCCTGTACACCCCAACAGGAGTGGCTGAGGGAAAGACAGCTGGTCGTCCCCTACCAATTCAGGGACGAGTTGTTGCGGATCGCCCATGAAATTCCACTCGCTGGACACTTGGGGGTTAGCAAAACCAAGGCCCGGCTGTCTCATCACTTTTATTGGCCCAAAATGAGGACAGATGTGGTGAACTACTGTCGCTCCTGTACCACGTGTCAAAGAGTGGGAAAGTCAGGGCCGGCCCCCAAAGCCCCCCTGATCTCTTTGCCAGTGATAGAGGAGCCTTTCCAGAGGATTGCTGTGGACATTGTGGGACCACTGGCCATACCCAGCAGCTCTGGAAAACGATTCATCCTTACCGTGGTAGACTATGCTACCCGGTATCCGGAGGCAGTAGCCCTGTCCTCAATTAGGGCGGATAAGGTGGCGGACGCCCTCTTGGCCATCTTTTCGCGAGTAGGATTTCCCAGGGAGATGCTTACCGACCAGGGGACTCAGTTCATGTCACGCTTAATGGAGGCCCTATGTAAGAAAATGCAGGTGCAGCATCTGGTATCGAGTGCGTATCACCCACAGACCAATGGTTTGTGTGAGCGATTCAACGGTACCCTCAAACAGATGTTAAAAATGCTGGTTGAGACCCAGGGTCGCGACTGGGAGCGTTACCTCCCACACCTGCTATTTGCTTACAGAGAGGTTCCACAGGCCTCGACGGGGTTCTCCCCCTTTGAGCTCCTGTATGGCAGGCGTGTCCGAGGACCCCTTGGGTTGATAAGGGAATTCTGGGAAGAAGAGCCGAGCTCCCCAGGAGTGTCCATCGTGGAGTATGTCATGCGCTTCCGTGACAAGATGCAGACCTTGACGCAGTTGGTGCATGACAACATGGCGCAAGCCCAGGCTGACCAGAAGCATTGGTACGACCAGAACGCCCGAGAACGGACCTACCAGGTGGGTCAGAAGGTGTGGGTGCTGGTCCCCGTACCAAAGGACAAGCTTCAGGCGGCCTGGGAAGGCCCGTACGTCATTCACCAACAGCTCAACCCGGTCACCTACGTGATCACACTTGACCACGAGCGGGGTAGGCGGAAGGCGTTTCACGTTAATATGATGAAGGCTCATCAAGAACGTGGAACCTGCGTCCTACCGGTCTGCAACCTGCCCGAGGATGGGGAGGATGACCCCCTCTTGGACATGCTCGCCCAAGCGAAGGCCAGCGGGTCCCTAGAGGATGTAGAGCTAAGCGACTTGCTATCCGCAGACCAGAGGTCTCAGATGCAAGCAGTGCTGAAACCCTTCCAAGCAGTGTTCACCAACCTGCCTGGCAGGACTGAAGTGGCGGTCCATGAAGTGGACACCGGGAATCATGCCCCACTCCGGCGGACAGCCTATCGAATCTCCGACGAGGTGCAGCATGTCATGCGCCAGGAGGTCGAGGAGATGCTGCAGTTGGGGGTGATTAAGCGGTCCAAGAGCGCGTGGGCCTCACCTGTAGTCCTGGTGCCTAAGAAGGACTGGACCACCCGGTTCTGTGTGGACTACAGGGGGCTCAACGCTATCACCGCCTCTGACGCACAACCAATGCCACGCATTGAGGAGCTGCTGGAGCGGTTAGCCAGCGCGAGCTATCTCTCCATTATGGATTTGAGTCGGGGATATTGGCAGATTCCCTTGAGCCCCGGGGCTCAGGAGAAGTCCGCCTTTATCACCCCCTTCGGATTGTATGAATCCACGGTCATGCCCTTCGGCATGAAAAATGCCCCTGCCACGTTCCAGCGAATGGTCAACCACCTGCTCCAGGGACTGGAGAGGTACGCAGTAGCGTACCTGGATGACATTGCCATCTTCAGTCCCACCTGGGAGGATCACCTCGAGCATCTGCAGCAGGTGCTCGGGCGCATTCACCAGGCGGGCTTGACCATCAAGCCGGGAAAGTGCCAGATGGACATGAACGAGGTCCACTACCTGGGGCACCGGGTAGGTGGGGGTACTCTGAAGCCAGAGCCTGGGAAGGTGGACGCTATCGTGTCCTGGCCCACCCCCAGGACCAAGAAGCAGGTGCAGTCCTTCTTGGGCACCGCAGGGTACTATAGACGCTTTGTGCAGGACTATAGTAGCCTTGCGAAGCCCTTGACAGACCTCACCAGGAAGAGCCTACCCCATTCCGTCAAATGGACGGATGAATGCGAGGTGGCCTTTAGGGCTTTGAAGACTGCCCTGAGCAGCTCTCCTGTACTAAAGGCGGTCGACGGCACACGGCCACTCTTAGTACAGACCGACGCCAGTGAATTTGGCCTCGGTGCTGTACTCAGCCAGGTCGACTCGGGGAACCAAGAACACCCCGTGTTGTACCTAAGCCGGAAACTGCTGCCGAGGGAAGTGGCCTATTCCACCATAGAGAAGGAGTGCCTGGCCATTGTATGGGCCCTCAACCGCTTACAGCCTTACTTGTACGGGCGCCCCTTCACTGTCGTGACTGACCACAACCCCCTGAGTTGGCTGCACACCATGTCAGGTGCCAACGGAAGGTTGTTACGCTGGAGCCTCACCCTCCAGCAGTACGACTTTACTGTTCAACACCGCAAGGGCAGCGAGCATGGCAATGCCGATGGGTTGTCCCGGCGAGGGGAGCCTCCAGACATACGCTTGGAGGAGTACCAGAAGGTCCTACCTCCATAGCGCAGTCAAAAAGGGGGAGGTGTCAGGCAAAAGGTATTTTTGCCCGAGTTTTTAAAAATGAGAGATGTTTTAAAAAAGGAAAAAAAAACCCCACCCCCTATCTGTTTGTAAGTGAAGACATAGAACTCACTTTTGCTTTTCCCCAAACCAGGAATTTTTATGACCCGCCATAAAACCTCAGTCCAGGGCAAGCGCTAGTACAAACCGGAAAATCCCTCCAAAAAATCCCATTGTTTAATTGTACAAACGTTTTATGCCAATTTTAATCACGCACAGGTCTGACAGAAACATCGGAACCACGTTTTTTGAATGCTTACCTTTTTCCCATTACAATAGTATAACTTGCATAACTGAGGAATGACCGGGAACTGAGATAATGGATTCTGAGCTTCTGAGCGTCATAGAGGTTTCATATTTAATATCTATCTTCATGAATATTGGTGACGGTCAAGATGATGTCTCCCTCTTGGATGTGGGACCCCCCCACACCAAGATATGGAATCTGAAGGATCTGTTAGGTCTTCTGCAGCTGGGTGGGCTCGCAAAGCCGAGCCCCCCTTGTAAGGTAAATAAGGGGTGTTCCCCAGAGTTTTGGCTGCTTACTAAAAAGCAAATCGGCCATTTTCAGGTCATTCTTCTCAGGGACGTCGAACGCACGCACATCACGCGGCGTAAGAAGAATCACCTCTAATTTCCGGGGAGCCGTCCCTCCCACAGAATCTGAGACCATCACCTTGTGAAGCAGGTTTTGCTATTACTTATCCCTTTTATTTTAATAACTGTTTATGCATACATGTAAATTGTCTCCTTTATAATATCTTGTATATATTTTGTAAACACTGCCCACCTTTTGGGAGTAAATCATTAATTATTTACCAGTTTCTTTCTTCTTGTCCTATGTCGAGCAAACACGTTCCTCACCCGCTAATTCACGTTACCTACCAGGTACCCGATCCACCTGTTAAGCGATCGGTGGTGGCAGTATACCAGTATTTATGTGATATTGTGGTTTGAGGGTGGCTGGTCGGAGGTATATATACGTTCCTGGAAGGAACTGGTGGTATATATACGTCCTGTCACATCACGTGCCGCAATAGTCGACATAAATGAGAGCAGCTGCACCCGTGCTTATCCTCTGTCAATACCGTGTTTGACCAGCAGGATAAGGGGGCGCCAGAGAGCTGCAAGGTCTGACCCAAGAGTGGGTGTTGTTTTCATGACACTCTGTGTGTAATGACTCTATATAATAGATCCCTCTGTGTGTAATGACTCTATATAATAGATCACTCTGTGTGTAAGGACTCTATATAATAGATCCCTCTGTGTGTAATGACTCTATATAGTAGATCCCTCTGTGTAATGACTATAATAGATCACTCTGTGTGTAATTACTCTATATAATAGATCCCTCTGCGTGTATTGACTCTATATAATAGATCCCTGTGTGTAATGACTCTATATAATAGATCACTCTGTGTGTAATGACTTTATATAATAGATCGCTCTGAGTGTAATGACTCTATATAATAGATCCCTCTGTGTGTAATGACTCTATATAATAGATCGCTCTGTGTATAATGACTCTATATAATAGATCCCTCTGTGTGTAATGACTCTATATAATAGATCCCTCTGAGTGTAATGACTCTATATAATAGATCCCTCTGAGTGTAATGACTTTATATAATAGATCCCTCTGTGTGTAATAACTCTATATAATAGATCCCTCTGTGTGCAATGATTCTATATAATAGATCCCTCTGTGTGTAATGACTCTATATAATAGATCCCTCTGTGTGTAATGACTCTATATAATAGATCCCTCTGTGTGTAATGACTCTATATAATAGATACCTCTGTGTGTAATGACTCTATATAATAGATCCCTCTGTGTGTAATGACTCTATATAATAGATCACTCTGTGTGTAATGACTCTATATAATAGATCCCTCTGTGTGTAATGACTCTATATAGTAGATCCCTCTGTGTGTAATGACTATAATAGATCACTCTGTGTGTAATGACTTTATATAATAGATCGCTCTGTGTGTAATGACTCTATATAATAGATCCCTCTGTGTGCAATGACTCTATAATAGATCGCTCTGTGTATAATGACTCTATATAATAGATCCCTCTGTGTGTAATGACTCTATATAATAGATCCCACTGAGTGTAATGTCTTTATATAATAGATCCCTCTGTGTGTAATGACTTTATATAATAGATCCCTCTGTGTGCAATGACTCTATATAATAGATCCCTCTGTGTGTAATGACTCTATATAATAGATCCCTCTGTGTGTAATGACTCTATATAATAGATACCTCTGTGTGTAATGACTCTATATAATAGATCCCTCTGTGTGTAATGACTCTATATAATAGATCACTCTGTGTGTAATGACTCTATATAATAGATCCCTCTGTGTGTAATGACTCTATATAGTAGATCCCTCTGTGTGTAATGAGTATAATAGATCCCTCTGTGTGTAATGACTCTATATAATAGATCCCTCTGTGTGTAATGACTCTATATAGTAGATCCCTCTGTGTGTAATGACTCTATATAATAGATCCCTCTGTGTGTAATGACTCTATATAATAGATCACTCTGTGTGTAATGACTCTATATAATAGATCCCTCTGTGTGTAATGACTCTATATAATATATCCCTCTGTGTGTAATGACTCTATATAATAGATCACTCTGTGTGTAATGACTCTATATAATAGATCCCTCTGTGTGTAATGACTCTATATAGTAGATCCCTCTGTGTGTAATGACTATAATAGATCACTCTGTGTGTAATGACTCTATAAAATAGATCCCTCTTTGTGCAATGACTCTATATAATAGATCCCTCTCTGTGTAATGACTCTATATAATAGATCCCTCTGTGTGTAATGACTCTATATAATAGATCCCTCTGTGTGTAATGACTCTATATAATAGATCCCTCTGTGTGTAATGACTCTATATAATAGATCCCTCTGTGTGTAATGACTCTATATAGTAGATCCCTCTGTGTGTAATGACTATGATAGATCACTCTGTGTGTAATGACTCTATATAATAGATCCCTCTGTGTGTAATGACTCTATATAATAGATCCCTCCTTGTGTAATGACTCTATATAATAGATCCCTCTGTGTGTAATGACTCTATATAATAGATCCCTCTGTGTGTAATGACTCTATATAATAGATCCCTCTGTGTGTAATGACTCTATATAATAGATCCCTCGGTGTGTAATGACTCTATATAATTGATACCTCTGTGTGTAATGACTCTATATAATAGATCCCTCTGTGTGTAATGACTCTATATAATAGATCACTCTGTGTGTAATGACTCTATATAATAGATCCCTCTGTGTGTAAAGACTCTATATAATAGATCCCTCTGTGTGTAATGACTCTATATAGTAGATCCCTCTGTGTGTAATGACTCTATATAATAGATCCCTCTGTGTGTATTGACTGTATATAATAGATCACTCTGTGTGTAATGACTCTATATAATAGATCCCTCTGTGTAATGACTCTATATAGTAGATACCTCTGTGTGTAATGACTATAATAGATCAATCTGTGTGTAATGACTCTATATAATAGATCCCTCTGTGTGTAATGACTCTATATAATAGATCCCTCTGTGTGTAATGACTCTATATAATAGATCCCTCTGTGTGTAATGACTCTATATAATAGATCACTCTGTGTGTAAGGACTCTATATAATAGATCCCTCTGTGTGTAATGACTCTATATAGTAGATTCCTCTGTGTAATGACTATAATAGATCACTCTGTGTGTAATTGCTCTATATAATAGATCCCTCTGCGTGTATTGACTCTATATAATAGATCCCTGTGTGTAATGACTCTATATAATAGATCACTCTGTGTGTAATGACTTTATATAATAGATCGCTCTGTGTGTAATGACTCTATATAATAGATCCCTCTGTGTGTAATGACTCTATATAATAGATCGCTCTGTGTATAATGACTCTATATAATAGATCCCTCTGTGTGTAATGACTCTATATAATAGATCCCTCTGAGTGTAATGACTCTATATAATAGATCCCTCTGAGTGTAATGACTTTATATAATAGATCCCTCTGTGTGTAATAACTCTATATAATAGATCCCTCTGTGTGCAATGACTCTATATAATAGATCCCTCTGTGTGTAATGACTCTATATAATAGATCCCTCTGTGTGTAATGACTCTATATAATAGATCCCTCTGTGTGTAATGACTCTATATAATAGATACCTCTGTGTGTAATGACTCTATATAATAGATCCCTCTGTGTGTAATGACTATATAATAGATCACTCTGTGTGTAATGACTCTATATAATAGATCCCTCTGTGTGTAATGACTCTATATAGTAGATCCCTCTGTGTGTAATGACTATAATAGATCACTCTGTGTGTAATGACTCTATATAATAGATCCCTGTGTGTGTAATGACTCTATATAGTAGATCCCTCTGTGTAATGACTATAATAGATCACTCTGTGTGTAATTGCTCTATATAATAGATCCCTCTGCGTGTATTGACTCTATATAATAGATCCCTGTGTGTAATGACTCTATATAATAGATCACTCTGTGTGTAATGACTTTATATAATAGATCGCTCTGTGTGTAATGACTCTATATAATAGATCCCTGTGTGTAATGACTCTATATAATAGATCACTCTGTGTGTAATGACTTTATATAATAGATCGCTCTGTGTGTAATGACTCTATATAATAGATCCCTCTGTGTGTAATGACTCTATATAATAGATCGCTCTGTGTATAATGACTCTATATAATAGATCCCTCTGTGTGTAATGACTCTATATAGTAGATCCCTCTGTGTAATGACTATAATAGATCACTCTGTGTGTAATTGCTCTATATAATAGATCCCTCTGCGTGTATTGACTCTATATAATAGATCCCTGTGTGTAATGACTCTATATAATAGATCACTCTGTGTGTAATGACTTTATATAATAGATCGCTCTGTGTGTAATGACTCTATATAATAGATCCCTCTGTGTGTAATGACTCTATATAATAGATCGCTCTGTGTATAATGACTCTATATAATAGATCCCTCTGTGTGTAATGACTCTATATAATAGATCCCTCTGTGTGTAATGACTCTATATAATAGATCCCTCTGTGTGTAATGACTCTATATAATAGATACCTCTGTGTGTAATGACTCTATATAATAGATCCCTCTGTGTGTAATGACTATATAATAGATCACTCTGTGTGTAATGACTCTATATAATAGATCCCTCTGTGTGTAATGACTCTATATAGTAGATCCCTCTGTGTGTAATGACTATAATAGATCACTCTGTGTGTAATGACTCTATATAATAGATCCCTGTGTGTGTAATGACTCTATATAGTAGATCCCTCTGTGTAATGACTATAATAGATCACTCTGTGTGTAATTGCTCTATATAATAGATCCCTCTGCGTGTATTGACTCTATATAATAGATCCCTGTGTGTAATGACTCTATATAATAGATCACTCTGTGTGTAATGACTTTATATAATAGATCGCTCTGTGTGTAATGACTCTATATAATAGATCCCTGTGTGTAATGACTCTATATAATAGATCACTCTGTGTGTAATGACTTTATATAATAGATCGCTCTGTGTGTAATGACTCTATAATAGATCCCTCTGTGTGTAATGACTCTATATAATAGATCGCTCTGTGTATAATGACTCTATATAATAGATCCCTCTGTGTGTAATGACTCTATATAGTAGATCCCTCTGTGTAATGACTATAATAGATCACTCTGTGTGTAATTGCTCTATATAATAGATCCCTCTGCGTGTATTGACTCTATATAATAGATCCCTGTGTGTAATGACTCTATATAATAGATCACTCTGTGTGTAATGACTTTATATAATAGATCGCTCTGTGTGTAATGACTCTATATAATAGATCCCTCTGTGTGTAATGACTCTATATAATAGATCGCTCTGTGTATAATGACTCTATATAATAGATCCCTCTGTGTGTAATGACTCTATATAATAGATCCCTCTGAGTGTAATGACTCTATATAATAGATCCCTCTGAGTGTAATGACTTTATATAATAGATCCCTCTGTGTGTAATAACTCTATATAATAGATCCCTCTGTGTGCAATGACTCTATATAATAGATCCCTCTGTGTGTAATGACTCTATATAATAGATCCCTCTGTGTGTAATGACTCTATATAATAGATCCCTCTGTGTGTAATGACTCTATATAATAGATACCTCTGTGTGTAATGACTCTATATAATAGATCCCTCTGTGTGTATTGACTATATAATAGATCACTCTGTGTGTAATGACTCTATATAATAGATCCCTCTGTGTGTAATGACTCTATATAGTAGATCCCTCTGTGTGTAATGACTATAATAGATCACTCTGTGTGTAATGACTCTATATAATAGATCCCTCTGTGTGTAATGACTCTATATAATAGATCCCTCTGTGTGTAATGACTCTATATAATAGATCCCTCTGTGTGTAATGACTCTATATAATAGATCACTCTGTGTGTAATGACTCAATATAATAGATCCCTCTGTGTGTAATGACTCTATATAGTAGATCCCTCTGTGTAATGACAATAATAGATCACTCTATGTGTAATTACTCTATATAATAGATCCCTCTGCGTGTATTGACTCTATATAATAGATCCCTGTGTGTAATGACTCTATATAATAGATCACTCTGTGTGTAATGACTTTATATAATAGATCGCTCTGTGTGTAATGACTCTATATAATAGATCCCTCTGTGTGCAATGACTCTATATAATAGATCACTTTGTGTATAATGACTCTATATAATAGATCCCTCTGTGTGTAATGACTCTATATAATAGATCCCACTGAGTGTAATGTCTTTATATAATAGATCCCTCTGTGTGTAATGACTTTATATAATAGATCCCTCTGTGTGCAATGACTCTATATAATAGATCCCTCTGTGTGTAATGACTCTATATAATAGATCCCTCTGTGTGTAATGACTCTATATAATAGATACCTCTGTGTGTAATGACTCTATATAATAGATCCCTCTGTGTGTAATGACTCTATATAATAGATCACTCTGTGTGTAATGACTCTATATAATAGATCCCTCTGTGTGTAATGACTCTATATAGTAGATGCCTCTGTGTGTAATGAGTATAATAGATCCCTCTGTGTGTAATGACTCTATATAATAGATCCCTCTGTGTGTAATGACTCTATATAGTAGATCCCTCTGTGTGTAATGACTCTATATAATAGATCGCTCTGTGTGTAATGACTCTATATAATAGATCACTCTGTGTGTAATGACTCTATATAATAGATCCCTCTGTGTGTAATGACTCTATATAATAGATCCCTCTGTGTGTAATGACTCTATATAGTAGATCCCTCTGTGTGTAATGACTCTATATAATAGATCACTCTGTGTGTAATGACTCTATATAATAGATCCCTCTGTGTGTAATGACTTTATATAGTAGATCCCTGTGTGTAATGAGTATAATAGTTCACTCTGTGTGTAATGACTCTATATAATAGATCCCTCTGTGTGTAATGACTCTATATAATAGATCACTCTGTGTGTAATGACTCTATATAATAGATCCCTCTGTGTGTAATGACTCTATATAATACATCCCTCTGTGTGTAATGACTCTATATAATAGATCCCTCTGTGTGTAATGACTCTATATAATAGATCCCTCTGTGTGTAATGACTCTATATAATAGATCCCTCTGTGTGTAATGACTCTATATAGTAGATCCCTCTGTGTGTAATGACTATGATAGATCACTCTGTGTGTAATGACTCTATATAATAGATCCCTCTGTGTGTAATGACTCTATATAATAGATCCCTCTGTGTGTAATCACTCTATATAATAGATCCCTCTGTGTGTAATGACTATATATAATAGATCCCTCTGTGTGTAATGACTCTATATAATAGATCCCTCTGTGTGTAATGACTCTATATAATAGATCCCTCTGTGTGTAATGACTCTATATAATAGATCACTCTGTGTGTAATGACTCTATATAATCGATCCCTCTGTGTGTAATGACCCTATTTAGTAGATCCCTCTGTGTGTAATGAGTATAATAGATCCCTCTGTGTGTAATGACTCTATATAATAGATCCCTCTGTGTGTAATGACTCTATATAATAGATCCCTCTGTGTGTAATGACTCTATATAATAGATCCCTCTGTGTGTAATGACTCTATATAATATATCCCTCTGTGTGTAATGACTCCATATAATAGATCACTCTGTGTGTAACGACTCTATATAATAGATTCCTCTGTGTGTAATGACTCTATATAGTAGATCCCTCTGTGTGTAATGACTATAATAGATCACTCTTTGTGTAATGACTCTATATAATACATCTCTTTGTGTGCAATGACTCTATATAATAGATCCCTCTGTGTGTAATGACTCTATATAATAGATCCCTCTGTGTGTAATGACTCTATATAGTAGATCCCTCTGTGTGTAATGACTCTATATAATAGATCCCTCTGTGTGTAATGACTCTATATAATAGATCCCTCTGTGTGTAATGACTCTATATAATAGATCCCTCTGTGTGTAATGACTCTATATAGTAGATCCCTCTGTGTGTAATGACTTTAATAGATCACTCTGTGTGTAATGACTCTATATAATAGATCCCTCTGTGTGTAATGACTCTATATAGTAGATCCCTCTGTGTGTAATGACTCTATATAATAGATCCCTCTGTGTGTAATGACTCTATATAGTAGATCCGTCTGTGTGTAATGACTCTATATAATAGATCACTCTGTGTGTAATGACTCTATATAATAGATCCCTCTGTGTGTAATGACTTTATATAGTAGATCCCTGTGTGTAATGAGTATAATAGTTCACTCTGTGTGTAATGACTCTATATAATAGATCCCTCTGTGTGTAATGACTGTATATAATAGATCACTCTGTGTGTAATGACTCTATATAATAGATCCCTCTGTGTGTAATGACTCTATATAATACATCCCTCTGTGTGTAATGACTCTATATAATAGATCCCTCTGTGTGTAATGACTCTATATAATAGATCCCTCTGTGTGTAATGACTCTATATAATAGATCCCTCTGTGTGTAATGACTGTATATAATAGATCCCTCTGTGTGTAATGACTCTATATAATAGATCCCTCTGTGTGTAATGACTCTATATAATATATCCCTCTGTGTGTAATGACTCTATATAATAGATCACTCTGTGTGTAATGACTCTATATAAAAGATCCCTCTGTGTGTAATGACTCTATATAGTAAATCCCTCTGTGTGTAATGACTATAATAGATCACTCTGTGTGTAATGACTCTATATAATAGATCCCTCTGTGTGCAATGACTCTATATAATAGATCCCTCTGTGTGTAATGACTCTATATAATAGATCCCTCTGTGTGTAATGACTGTATATAATAGATCCCTCTGTGTGTAATGACTCTATATAATAGATCCCTCTGTGTGTAATGACTCTATATAATAGATCCCTCTGTGTGTAATGACTCTATATAATAGATCCCTCTGTGTGTAATGACTCTATATAATAGATCACTCTGTGTGTAATGACTCTATATAAATGATCCCTCTGTGTGTAATGACTCTATATAGTAGATCCCTCTGTGTGTAATGACTATAATAGATCACTCTGTGTATAATGACTCTATATAATAGATCCCTCTGTGTGCAATGACTCTATATAATAGATCCCTCTGTGTGTAATGACTCTATATAATAGATCCCTCTGTGTGTAATGACTCTATATAATAGATCCCTCTGTGTGTAATGACTCTATATAATAGATCCCTCTGTGTGTAATGACTCTATATAATAGATCCCTCTGTGTGTAATGACTCTATATAGTAGATCCCTCTGTGTGTAATGACTATGATAGATCACTCTGTGTGTAATGACTCTATATAATAGATCCCTCTGTGTGTAATGACTCTATATAATAGATCCCTCTGTGTGTAATGACTCTATATAACAGATCCCTCTGTGTGTAATGACTCTATATAATAGATCCCTCTGTGTGTAATGACTCTATATAATAGATCCCTCTGTGTGTAATGACTCTATATAATAGATCCCTCGGTGTGTAATGACTCTATATAATAGATACCTCTGTGTGTAATGACTCTATATAATAGATCCCTCTGTGTGTAATGACTCTATATAATAGATCACTCTGTGTGTAATGACTCTATATAATAGATCCCTCTGTGTGTAATGACTCTATATAATAGATCCCTCTGTGTGTAATGACTCTATATAGTAGATCCCTCTGTGTGTAATGACTCTATATAATAGATCCCTCTGTGTGTATTGACTGTATATAATAGATCACTCTGTGTGTAATGACTCTATATAATAGATCCCTCTGTGTAATGACTCTATATAGTAGATCCCTCTGTGTGTAATGACTATAATAGATCAATCTGTGTGTAATGACTCTATATAATAGATCCCTCTGTGTGTAATGACTCTATATAATAGATCCCTCTGTGTGTAATGACTCTATATAATAGATCCCTCTGTGTGTAATGACTCTATATAATAGATCACTCTGTGTGTAAGGACTCTATATAATAGATCCCTCTGTGTGTAATGACTCTACATAGTAGATCCCTCTGTGTAATGACTATAATAGATCACTCTGTGTGTAATTACTCTATATAATAGATCCCTCTGCGTGTATTGACTCTATATAATAGATCCCTGTGTGTAATGACTCTATATAATAGATCACTCTGTGTGTAATGACTTTATATAATAGATCGCTCTGTGTGTAATGACTCTATATAATAGATCCCTCTGTGTGTAATGACTCTATATAATAGATCGCTCTGTGTATAATGACTCTATATAATAGATCCCTCTGTGTGTAATGACTCTATATAATAGATCCCTCTGAGTGTAATGACTCTATATAATAGATCCCTCTGAGTGTAATGACTTTATATAATAGATCCCTCTGTGTGTAATAACTCTATATAATAGATCCCTCTGTGTGCAATGACTCTATATAATAGATCCCTCTGTGTGTAATGACTCTATATAATAGATCCCTCTGTGTGTAATGACTCTATATAATAGATCCCTCTGTGTGTAATGACTCTATATAATAGATACCTCTGTGTGTAATGACTCTATATAATAGATCCCTCTGTGTGTAATGACTCTATATAATAGATCACTCTGTGTGTAATGACTCTATATAATAGATCCCTCTGTGTGTAATGACTCTATATAGTAGATCCCTCTGTGTGTAATGACTATAATAGATCACTCTGTGTGTAATGACTCTATATAATAGATCCCTCTGTGTGTAATGACTCTATATAATAGATCCCTCTGTGTGTAATGACTCTATATAATAGATCCCTCTGTGTGTAATGACTCTATATAATAGATCACTCTGTGTGTAATGACTCTATATGATAGATCCCTCTGTGTGTAATGACTCTATATAGTAGATCCCTCTGTGTAATGACTATAATAGATCACTCTATGTGTAATTACTCTATATAATAGATCCCTCTGCGTGTATTGACTCTATATAATAAATCCCTGTGTGTAATGACTCTATATAATCGATCCCTCTGTGTGTAATGACCCTATTTAGTAGATCCCTCTGTGTGTAATGAGTATAATAGATCCCTCTGTGTGTAATGACTCTATATAATAGATCCCTCTGTGTGTAATGACTCTATATAATAGATCCCTCTGTGTGTAATGACTCTATATAATAGATCCCTCTGTGTGTAATGACTCTATATAATATATCCCTCTGTGTGTAATGACTCCATATAATAGATCACTCTGTGTGTAACGACTCTATATAATAGATTCCTCTGTGTGTAATGACTCTATATAGTAGATCCCTCTGTGTGTAATGACTATAATAGATCACTCTTTGTGTAATGACTCTATATAATACATCTCTTTGTGTGCAATGACTCTATATAATAGATCCCTCTGTGTGTAATGACTCTATATAATAGATCCCTCTGTGTGTAATGACTCTATATAGTAGATCCCTCTGTGTGTAATGACTCTATATAATAGATCCCTCTGTGTGTAATGACTCTATATAATAGATCCCTCTGTGTGTAATGACTCTATATAATAGATCCCTCTGTGTGTAATGACTCTATATAGTAGATCCCTCTGTGTGTAATGACTTTAATAGATCACTCTGTGTGCAATGACTCTATATAATAGATCCCTCTGTGTGTAATGACTCTATATAGTAGATCCCTCTGTGTGTAATGACTCTATATAATAGATCCCTCTGTGTGTAATGACTCTATATAGTAGATCCGTCTGTGTGTAATGACTCTATATAATAGATCACTCTGTGTGTAATGACTCTATATAATAGATCCCTCTGTGTGTAATGACTTTATATAGTAGATCCCTGTGTGTAATGAGTATAATAGTTCACTCTGTGTGTAATGACTCTATATAATAGATCCCTCTGTGTGTAATGACTGTATATAATAGATCACTCTGTGTGTAATGACTCTATATAATAGATCCCTCTGTGTGTAATGACTCTATATAATACATCCCTCTGTGTGTAATGACTCTATATAATAGATCCCTCTGTGTGTAATGACTCTATATAATAGATCCCTCTGTGTGTAATGACTCTATATAATAGATCCCTCTGTGTGTAATGACTGTATATAATAGATCCCTCTGTGTGTAATGACTCTATATAATAGATCCCTCTGTGTGTAATGACTCTATATAATATATCCCTCTGTGTGTAATGACTCTATATAATAGATCACTCTGTGTGTAATGACTCTATATAAAAGATCCCTCTGTGTGTAATGACTCTATATAGTAGATCCCTCTGTGTGTAATGACTATAATAGATCACTCTGTGTGTAATGACTCTATATAGTAGATCCCTCTGTGTGTAATGACTCTATATAATAGATCCCTCTGTGTGTAATGACTCTATATAGTAGATCCGTCTGTGTGTAATGACTCTATATAATAGATCACTCTGTGTGTAATGACTCTATATAATAGATCCCTCTGTGTGTAATGACTTTATATAGTAGATCCCTGTGTGTAATGAGTATAATAGTTCACTCTGTGTGTAATGACTCTATATAATAGATCCCTCTGTGTGTAATGACTGTATATAATAGATCACTCTGTGTGTAATGACTCTATATAATAGATCCCTCTGTGTGTAATGACTCTATATAATACATCCCTCTGTGTGTAATGACTCTATATAATAGATCCCTCTGTGTGTAATGACTCTATATAATAGATCCCTCTGTGTGTAATGACTGTATATAATAGATCCCTCTGTGTGTAATGACTCTATATAATAGATCCCTCTGTGTGTAATGACTCTATATAATACATCCCTCTGTGTGTAATGACTCTATATAATAGATCCCTCTGTGTGTAATGACTCTATATAATAGATCCCTCTGTGTGTAATGACTCTATATAATAGATCCCTCTGTGTGTAATGACTCTATATAATAGATCCCTCTGTGTGTAATGACTGTATATAATAGATCCCTCTGTGTGTAATGACTCTATATAATAGATCCCTCTGTGTGTAATGACTCTATATAATATATCCCTCTGTGTGTAATGACTCTATATAAAAGATCCCTCTGTGTGTAATGACTCTATATAGTAGATCCCTCTGTGTGTAATGACTATAATAGATCACTCTGTGTGTAATGACTCTATATAATAGATCCCTCTGTGTGCAATGACTCTATATAATAGATCCCTCTGTGTGTAATGACTCTATATAATAGATCCCTCTGTGTGTAATGACTCTATATAATAGATCCCTCTGTGTGTAATGACTCTATATAATAGATCCCTCTGTGTGTAATGACTCTATATAATAGATCCCTCTGTGTGTAATGACTCTATATAGTAGATCCCTCTGTGTGTAATGACTATGATAGATCACTCTGTGTGTAATGACTCTATATAATAGATCCCTCTGTGTGTAATGACTCTATATAATAGATCCCTCTGTGTGTAATGACTCTATATAACAGATCCCTCTGTGTGTAATGACTCTATATAATAGATCCCTCTGTGTGTAATGACTCTATATAATAGATCCCTCTGTGTGTAATGACTCTATATAATAGATCCCTCGGTGTGTAATGACTCTATATAATAGATCCCTCTGTGTGTAATGACTCTATATAATAGATCCCTCTGTGTGTAATGACTCTATATAGTAGATCCCTCTGTGTGTAATGACTCTATATAATAGATCCCTCTGTGTGTATTGACTGTATATAATAGATCACTCTGTGTGTAATGACTCTATATAATAGATCCCTCTGTGTAATGACTCTATATAGTAGATCCCTCTGTGTGTAATGACTATAATAGATCAATCTGTGTGTAATGACTCTATATAATAGATCCCTCTGTGTGTAATGGCTCTATATAATAGATCCCTCTGTGTGTAATGACTCTATATAATAGATCCCTCTGTGTGTAATGACTCTATATAATAGATCACTCTGTGTGTAAGGACTCTATATAATAGATCCCTCTGTGTGTAATGACTCTATATAGTAGATCCCTCTGTGTAATGACTATAATAGATCACTCTGTGTGTAATTACTCTATATAATAGATCCCTCTGCGTGTATTGACTCTATATAATAGATCCCTGTGTGTAATGACTCTATATAATAGATCACTCTGTGTGTAATGACTTTATATAATAGATCGCTCTGTGTGTAATGACTCTATATAATAGATCCCTCTGTGTGTAATGACTCTATATAATAGATCGCTCTGTGTATAATGACTCTATATAATAGATCCCTCTGTGTGTAATGACTCTATATAATAGATCCCTCTGAGTGTAATGACTCTATATAATAGATCCCTCTGAGTGTAATGACTTTATATAATAGATCCCTCTGTGTGTAATAACTCTATATAATAGATCCCTCTGTGTGCAATGACTCTATATAATAGATCCCTCTGTGTGTAATGACTCTATATAATAGATCCCTCTGTGTGTAATGACTCTATATAATAGATCCCTCTGTGTGTAATGACTCTATATAATAGATACCTCTGTGTGTAATGACTCTATATAATAGATCCCTCTGTGTGTAATGACTCTATATAATAGATCACTCTGTGTGTAATGACTCTATATAATAGATCCCTCTGTGTGTAATGACTCTATATAGTAGATCCCTCTGTGTGTAATGACTATAATAGATCACTCTGTGTGTAATGACTCTATATAATAGATCCCTCTGTGTGTAATGACTCTATATAATAGATCCCTCTGTGTGTAATGACTCTATATAATAGATCCCTCTGTGTGTAATGACTCTATATAATAGATCACTCTGTGTGTAATGACTCTATATGATAGATCCCTCTGTGTGTAATGACTCTATATAGTAGATCCCTCTGTGTAATGACTATAATAGATCACTCTATGTGTAATTACTCTATATAATAGATCCCTCTGCGTGTATTGACTCTATATAATAGATCCCTGTGTGTAATGACTCTATATAATAGATCACTCTGTGTGTAATGACTTTATATAATAGATCGCTCTGTGTGTAATGACTCTATATAATAGATCCCTCTGTGTGCAATGACTCTATAATAGATCGCTCTGTGTATAATGACTCTATATAATAGATCCCTCTGTGTGTAATGACTCTATATAATAGATCCCACTGAGTGTAATGTCTTTATATAATAGATCCCTCTGTGTGTAATGACTTTATATAATAGATCCCTCTGTGTGCAATGACTCTATATAATAGATCCCTCTGTGTGTAATGACTCTATATAATAGATCCCTCTGTGTGTATTGACTCTATATAATAGATACCTCTGTGTGTAATGACTCTATATAATAGATCCCTCTGTGTGTAATGACTCTATATAATAGATCACTCTGTGTGTAATGACTCTATATAATAGATCCCTCTGTGTGTAATGACTCTATATAGTAGATCCCTCTGTGTGTAATGAGTATAATAGATCCCTCTGTGTGTAATGACTCTATATAATAGATCCCTCTGTGTGTAATGACTCTATATAGTAGATCCCTCTGTGTGTAATGACTCTATATAATAGATCTGTCTGTGTGTAATGACTCTATATAATAGATCACTCTGTGTGTAATGACTCTATATAATAGATCCCTCTGTGTATAATGACTCTATATAATATATCCCTCTGTGTGTAATGACTCTATATAATAGATCACTCTGTGTGTAATGACTCTATATAATAGATCCCTCTGTGTGTAATGACTCTATATAGTAGATCCCTCTGTGTGTAATGACTATAATAGATCACTCTGTGTGTAATGACTCTATATAATAGATCCCTCTGTGTGCAATGACTCTATATAATAGATCCCTCTGTGTGTAATGACTCTATATAATAGATCCCTCTGTGTGTAATGACTCTATATAATAGATCCCTCTGTGTGTAATGACTCTATATAATAGATCCCTCTGTGTGTAATGACTCTATATAATAGATCCCTCTGTGTGTAATGACTCTATATAGTAGATCCCTCTGTGTGTAATGACTATGATAGATCACTCTGTGTGTAATGACTCTATATAATAGATCCCTCTGTGTGTAATGACTCTATATAATAGATCCCTCTGTGTGTAATGACTCTATATAATAAATCCCTCTGTGTGTAATGACTCTATATAATAGATCCCTCTGTGTGTAATGACTCTATATAATAGATCCCTCTGTGTGTAATGACTCTATATAATAGATCCCTCGGTGTGTAATGACTCTATATAATTGATACCTCTGTGTGTAATGACTCTATATAATAGATCCCTCTGTGTGTAATGACTCTATATAATAGATCACTCTGTGTGTAATGACTCTATATAATAGATCCCTCTGTGTGTAATGACTCTATATAATAGATCCCTCTGTGTGTAATGACTCTATATAGTAGATCCCTCTGTGTGTAATGACTCTATATAATAGATCCCTCTGTGTGTATTGACTGTATATAATAGATCACTCTGTGTGTAATGACTCTATATAATAGATCCCTCTGTGTAATGACTCTATATAGTATATCCCTCTGTGTGTAATGACTATAATAGATCAATCTGTGTGTAATGACTCTATATAATAGATCCCTCTGTGTGTAATGACTCTATATAATAGATCCCTCTGTGTGTAATGACTCTATATAATAGATCCCTCTGTGTGTAATGACTCTATATAATAGATCACTCTGTGTGTAAGGACTCTATATAATAGATCCCTCTGTGTGTAATGACTCTATATAGTAGATCCCTCTGTGTAATGACTATAATAGATCACTCTGTGTGTAATTGCTCTATATAATAGATCCCTCTGCGTGTATTGACTCTATATAATAGATCCCTGTGTGTAATGACTCTATATAATAGATCACTCTGTGTGTAATGACTTTATATAATAGATCGCTCTGTGTGTAATGACTCTATATAATAGATCCCTCTGTGTGTAATGACTCTATATAATAGATCGCTCTGTGTATAATGACTCTATATAATAGATCCCTCTGTGTGTAATGACTCTATATAATAGATCCCTCTGAGTGTAATGACTCTATATAATAGATCCCTCTGAGTGTAATGACTTTATATAATAGATCCCTCTGTGTGTAATAACTCTATATAATAGATCCCTCTGTGTGCAATGACTCTATATAATAGATCCCTCTGTGTGTAATGACTCTATATAATAGATCCCTCTGTGTGTAATGACTCTATATAATAGATCCCTCTGTGTGTAATGACTCTATATAATAGATACCTCTGTGTGTAATGACTCTATATAATAGATCCCTCTGTGTGTAATGACTATATAATAGATCACTCTGTGTGTAATGACTCTATATAATAGATCCCTCTGTGTGTAATGACTCTATATAGTAGATCCCTCTGTGTGTAATGACTATAATAGATCACTCTGTGTGTAATGACTCTATATAATAGATCCCTCTGTGTGTAATGACTCTATATAATAGATCCCTCTGTGTGTAATGACTCTATATAATAGATCCCTCTGTGTGTAATGACTCTATATAATAGATCACTCTGTGTGTAATGACTCTATATAATAGATCCCTCTGTGTGTAATGACTCTATATAGTAGATCCCTCTGTGTAATGACTATAATAGATCACTCTATGTGTAATTACTCTATATAATAGATCCCTCTGCGTATATTGACTCTATATAATAGATCCCTGTGTGTAATGACTCTATATAATAGATCACTCTGTGTGTAATGACTTTATATAATAGATCGCTCTGTGTGTAATGACTCTATATAATAGATCCCTCTGTGTGCAATGACTCTATATAATAGATCACTCTGTGTATAATGACTCTATATAATAGATCCCTCTGTGTGTAATGACTCTATATAATAGATCCCACTGAGTGTAATGTCTTTATATAATAGATCCCTTTGTGTGTAATGACTTTATATAATAGATCCCTCTGTGTGCAATGACTCTATATAATAGATCCCTCTGTGTGTAATGACTCTATATAATAGATCCCTCTGTGTGTAATGACTCTATATAATAGATACCTCTGTGTGTAATGACTCTATATAATAGATCCCTCTGTGTGTAATGACTCTATATAATAGATACCTCTGTGTGTAATGACTCTATATAATAGATCCCTCTGTGTGTAATGACTCTATATAATAGATCACTCTGTGTGTAATGACTCTATATAATAGATCCCTCTGTGTGTAATGACTCTATATAGTAGATCCCTCTGTGTGTAATGACTATAATAGATCACTCTGTGTGTAATGACTCTATATAATAGATCCCTCTGTGTGTAATGACTCTATATAATAGATCCCTCTGTGTGTAATGACTCTAAATAATAGATCCCTCTGTGTGTAATGACTCTATATAATAGATCACTCTGTGTGTAATGACTCTATATGATAGATCCCTCTGTGTGTAATGACTCTATATAGTAGATCCCTCTGTGTAATGACTATAATAGATCACTCTATGTGTAATTACTCTATATAATAGATCCCTCTGCGTGTATTGACTCTATATAATAGATCCCTGTGTGTAATGACTCTATATAATAGATCACTCTGTGTGTAATGACTTTATATAATAGATCGCTCTGTGTGTAATGACTCTATGTAATAGATCCCTCTGTGTGCAATGACTCTATAATAGATCGTTCTGTGTATAATGACTCTATATAATAGATCCCTCTGTGTGTAATGACTCTATATAATAGATCCCACTGAGTGTAATGTCTTTATATAATAGATCCCTCTGTGTGTAATGACTTTATATAATAGATCCCTCTGTGTGCAATGACTCTATATAATAGATCCCTCTGTGTGTATTGACTCTATATAATAGATCCCTCTGTGTGTAATGACTCTATATAATAGATACCTCTGTGTGTAATGACTCTATATAATAGATCCCTCTGTGTGTAATGACTCTATATAATAGATCACTCTGTGTGTAATGACTCTATATAATAGATCCCTCTGTGTGTAATGACTCTATATAGTAGATCCCTCTGTGTGTAATGAGTATAATAGATCCCTCTGTGTGTAATGACTCTATATAATAGATCCCTCTGTGTGTAATGACTCTATATAGTAGATCCCTCTGTGTGTAATGACTCTATATAATAGATCCGTCTGTGTGTAATGACTCTATATAATAGATCACTCTGTGTGTAATGACTCTATATAATAGATCCCTCTGTGTGTAATGACTCTATATAATATATCCCTCTGTGTGTAATGACTCTATATAATAGATCACTCTGTGTGTAATGACTCTATATAATAGATCCCTCTGTGTGTAATGACTCTATATAGTAGATCCCTCTGTGTGTAATGACTATAATAGATCACTCTGTGTGTAATGACTCTATATAATAGATCCCTCTCTGTGCAATGACTCTATATAATAGATCCCTCTGTGTGTAATGACTCTATATAATAGATCCCTCTGTGTGTAATGACTCTATATAATAGATCCCTCTGTGTGTAATGACTCTATATAATAGATCCCTCTGTGTGTAATGACTCTATATAATAGATCCCTCTGTGTGTAATGACTCTATATAGTAGATCCCTCTGTGTGTAATGACTATGATAGATCACTCTGTGTGTAATGACTCTATATAATAGATCCCTCTGTGTGTAATGACTCTATATAATAGATCCCTCTGTGTGTAATGACTCTATATAATAAATCCCTCTGTGTGTAATGACTCTATATAATAGATCCCTCTGTGTGTAATGACTCTATATAATAGATCCCTCTGTGTGTAATGACTCTATATAATAGATCCCTCGGTGTGTAATGACTCTATATAATTGATACCTCTGTGTGTAATGACTCTATATAATAGATCCCTCTGTGTGTAATGACTCTATATAATAGATCACTCTGTGTGTAATGAATCTATATAATAGATCCCTCTGTGTGTAATGACTCTATATAATAGATCCCTCTGTGTGTAATGACTCTATATAGTAGATCCCTCTGTGTGTAATGACTCTATATAATAGATCCCTCTGTGTGTATTGACTGTATATAATAGATCACTCTGTGTGTAATGACTCTATATAGTAGATCCCTCTGTGTAATGACTATAATAGATCACTCTGTGTGTAATTGCTCTATATAATAGATCCCTCTGTGTGTAATGACTCTATATAATAGATCACTCTGTGTGTAAGGACTCTATATAATAGATCCCTCTGTGTGTAATGACTCTATATAGTAGATCCCTCTGTGTAATGACTATAATAGATCACTCTGTGTGTAATTGCTCTATATAATAGATCCCTCTGCGTGTATTGACTCTATATAATAGATCCCTGTGTGTAATGACTCTATATAATAGATCACTCTGTGTGTAATGACTTTATATAATAGATCGCTCTGTGTGTAATGACTCTATATAATAGATCCCTCTGTGTGTAATGACTCTATATAATAGATCGCTCTGTGTATAATGACTCTATATAATAGATCCCTCTGTGTGTAATGACTCTATATAATAGATCCCTCTGAGTGTAATGACTCTATATAATAGATCCCTCTGAGTGTAATGACTTTATATAATAGATCCCTCTGTGTGTAATAACTCTATATAATAGATCCCTCTGTGTGCAATGACTCTATATAATAGATCCCTCTGTGTGTAATGACTCTATATAATAGATCCCTCTGTGTGTAATGACTCTATATAATAGATCCCTCTGTGTGTAATGACTCTATATAATAGATACCTCTGTGTGTAATGACTCTATATAATAGATCCCTCTGTGTGTAATGACTATATAATAGATCACTCTGTGTGTAATGACTCTATATAATAGATCCCTCTGTGTGTAATGACTCTATATAGTAGATCCCTCTGTGTGTAATGACTATAATAGATCACTCTGTGTGTAATGACTCTATATAATAGATCCCTCTGTGTGTAATGACTCTATATAATAGATCCCTCTGTGTGTAATGACTCTATATAATAGATCCCTCTGTGTGTAATGACTCTATATAATAGATCACTCTGTGTGTAATGACTCTATATAATAGATCCCTCTGTGTGTAATGACTCTATATAGTAGATCCCTCTGTGTAATGACTATAATAGATCACTCTATGTGTAATTACTCTATATAATAGATCCCTCTGCGTGTATTGACTCTATATAATAGATCCCTGTGTGTAATGACTCTATATAATAGATCACTCTGTGTGTAATGACTTTATATAATAGATCGCTCTGTGTGTAATGACTCTATATAATAGATCCCTCTGTGTGCAATGACTCTATATAATAGATCACTCTGTGTATAATGACTCTATATAATAGATCCCTCTGTGTGTAATGACTCTATATAATAGATCCCACTGAGTGTAATGTCTTTATATAATAGATCCCTCTGTGTGTAATGACTTTATATAATACATCCCTCTGTGTGCAATGACTCTATATAATAGATCCCACTGAGTGTAATGTCTTTATATAATAGATCCCTCTGTGTGTAATGACTTTATATAATAGATCCCTCTGTGTGCAATGACTCTATATAATAGATCCCTCTGTGTGTAATGACTCTATATAATAGATCCCTCTGTGTGTAATGACTCTATATAATAGATACCTCTGTGTGTAATGACTCTATATAATAGATCCCTCTGTGTGTAATGACTCTATATAATAGATCACTCTGTGTGTAATGACTCTATATAATAGATCCCTCTGTGTGTAATGACTCTATATAGTAGATCCCTCTGTGTGTAATGAGTATAATAGATCCCTCTGTGTGTAATGACTCTATATAATAGATCCCTCTGTGTGTAATGACTCTATATAGTAGATCCCTCTGTGTGTAATGACTCTATATAATAGATCCGTCTGTGTGTAATGACTCTATATAATAGATCACTCTGTGTGTAATGACTCTATATAATAGATCCCTCTGTGTGTAATGACTCTATATAATATATCCCTCTGTGTGTAATGACTCTATATAATAGATCACTCTGTGTGTAATGACTCTATATAATAGATCCCTCTGTGTGTAATGACTCTATATAGTAGATCCCTCTGTGTGTAATGACTATAATAGATCACTCTGTGTGTAATGACTCTATATAATAGATCCCTCTCTGTGCAATGACTCTATATAATAGATCCCTCTGTGTGTAATGACTCTATATAATAGATCCCTCTGTGTGTAATGACTCTATATAATAGATCCCTCTGTGTGTAATGACTCTATATAATAGATCCCTCTGTGTGTAATGACTCTATATAATAGATCCCTCTGTGTGTAATGACTCTATATAGTAGATCCCTCTGTGTGTAATGACTATGATAGATCACTCTGTGTGTAATGACTCTATATAATAGATCCCTCTGTGTGTAATGACTCTATATAATAGATCCCTCTGTGTGTAATGACTCTATATAATAAATCCCTCTGTGTGTAATGACTCTATATAATAGATCCCTCTGTGTGTAATGACTCTATATAATAGATCCCTCTGTGTGTAATGACTCTATATAATAGATCCCTCGGTGTGTAATGACTCTATATAATTGATACCTCTGTGTGTAATGACTCTATATAATAGATCCCTCTGTGTGTAATGACTCTATATAATAGATCACTCTGTGTGTAATGAATCTATATAATAGATCCCTCTGTGTGTAATGACTCTATATAATAGATCCCTCTGTGTGTAATGACTCTATATAGTAGATCCCTCTGTGTGTAATGACTCTATATAATAGATCCCTCTGTGTGTATTGACTGTATATAATAGATCACTCTGTGTGTAATGACTCTATATAGTAGATCCCTCTGTGTAATGACTATAATAGATCACTCTGTGTGTAATTGCTCTATATAATAGATCCCTCTGTGTGTAATGACTCTATATAATAGATCACTCTGTGTGTAAGGACTCTATATAATAGATCCCTCTGTGTGTAATGACTCTATATAGTAGATCCCTCTGTGTAATGACGATAATAGATCACTCTGTGTGTAATTGCTCTATATAATAGATCCCTCTGCGTGTATTGACTCTATATAATAGATCCCTGTGTGTAATGACTCTATATAATAGATCACTCTGTGTGTAATGACTTTATATAATAGATCGCTCTGTGTGTAATGACTCTATATAATAGATCCCTCTGTGTGTAATGACTCTATATAATAGATCGCTCTGTGTATAATGACTCTATATAATAGATCCCTCTGAGTGTAATAACTTTATATAATAGATCCCTCTGTGTGTAATAACTCTATATAATAGATCCCTCTGTGTGCAATGACTCTATATAATAGATCCCTCTGAGTGTAATGACTCTATATAATAGATCCCTCTGAGTGTAATAACTTTATATAATAGATCCCTCTGTGTGTAATAACTCTATATAATAGATCCCTCTGTGTGCAATGACTCTATATAATAGATCCCTCTGTGTGTAATGACTCTATATAATAGATCCCTCTGTGTGTAATGACTCTATATAATAGATCCCTCTGTGTGTAATGACTCTATATAATAGATACCTCTGTGTGTAATGACTCTATATAATAGATCCCTCTGTGTGTAATGACTATATAATAGATCACTCTGTGTGTAATGACTCTATATAATAGATCCCTCTGTGTGTAATGACTCTATATAGTAGATCCCTCTGTGTGTAATGACTATAATAGATCACTCTGTGTGTAATGACTCTATATAATAGATCCCTCTGTGTGTAATGACTCTATATAATAGATCCCTCTGTGTGTAATGACTCTATATAATAGATCCCTCTGTGTGTAATGACTCTATATAATAGATCACTCTGTGTGTAATGACTCTATATAATAGATCCCTCTGTGTGTAATGACTCTATATAGTAGATCCCTCTGTGTAATGACTATAATAGATCACTCTATGTGTAATTACTCTATATAATAGATCCCTCTGCGTGTATTGACTCTATATAATAGATCCCTGTGTGTAATGACTCTATATAATAGATCACTCTGTGTGTAATGACTTTATATAATAGATCGCTCTGTGTGTAATGACTCTATATAATAGATCCCTCTGTGTGCAATGACTCTATATAATAGATCACTCTGTGTATAATGACTCTATATAATAGATCCCTCTGTGTGTAATGACTCTATATAATAGATCCCACTGAGTGTAATGTCTTTATATAATAGATCCCTCTGTGTGTAATGACTTTATATAATAGATCCCTCTGTGTGCAATGACTCTATATAATAGATCCCTCTGTGTGTAATGACTCTATATAATAGATCCCTCTGTGTGTAATGACTCTATATAATAGATACCTCTGTGTGTAATGACTCTATATAATAGATCCCTCTGTGTGTAATGACTCTATATAATAGATCACTCTGTGTGTAATGACTCTATATAATAGATCCCTCTGTGTGTAATGACTCTATATAGTAGATGCCTCTGTGTGTAATGAGTATAATAGATCCCTCTGTGTGTAATGACTCTATATAATAGATCCCTCTGTGTGTAATGACTCTATATAGTAGATCCCTCTGTGTGTAATGACTCTATATAATAGATCGCTCTGTGTGTAATGACTCTATATAATAGATCACTCTGTGTGTAATGACTCTATATAATAGATCCCTCTGTGTGTAATGACTCTATATAATAGATCCCTCTGTGTGTAATGACTCTATATAGTAGATCCCTCTGTGTGTAATGACTCTATATAACAGATCCCTCTGTGTGTAATGACTCTATATAATAGATCGCTTTGTGTGTAATGACTCTATATAATAGATCACTCTGTGTGTAATGACTCTATATAATAGATCCCTCTGTGTGTAATGACTCTATATAGTAGATCCCTCTGTGTGTAATGAGTATAATAGATCCCTCTGTGTGTAATGACTCTATATAATAGATCCCTCTGTGTGTAATGACTCTATATAGTAGATCCATCTGTGTGTAATGACTCTATATAATAGATCCGTCTGTGTGTAATGACTCTATATAATAGATCACTCTGTGTGTAATGACTCTATATAATAGATCCCTCTGTGTGTAATGACTCTATATAATATATCCCTCTGTGTGTAATGACTCTATATAATAGATCACTCTGTGTGTAATGACTCTATATAATAGATCCCTCTGTGTGTAATGACTCTATATAGTAGATCCCTCTGTGTGTAATGACTATAATAGATCACTCTGTGTGTAATGACTCTATATAATAGATCCCTCTCTGTGCAATGACTCTATATAATAGATCCCTCTGTGTGTAATGACTCTATATAATAGATCCCTCTGTGTGTAATGACTCTATATAATAGATCCCTCTGTGTGTAATGACTCTATATAATAGATCCCTCTGTGTGTAACGACTCTATATAATAGATCCCTCTGTGTGTAATGACTCTATTTAGTAGATCCCTCTGTGTGTAATGACTATGATAGATCACTCTGTGTGTAATGACTCTATATAATAGATCCCTCTGTGTGTAATGACTCTATATAATAGATCCCTCTGTGTGTAATGACTCTATATAATAAATCCCTCTGTGTGTAATGACTCTATATAATAGATCCCTCTGTGTGTAATGACTCTATATAATAGATCCCTCTGTGTGTAATGACTCTATATAATAGATCCCTCGGTGTGTAATGACTCTATATAATTGATACCTCTGTGTGTAATGACTCTATATAATAGATCCCTCTGTGTGTAATGACTCTATATAATAGATCACTCTGTGTGTAATGAATCTATATAATAGATCCCTCTGTGTGTAATGACTCTATATAATAGATCCCTCTGTGTGTAATGACTCTATATAGTAGATCCCTCTGTGTGTAATGACTCTATATAATAGATCCCTCTGTGTGTATTGACTGTATATAATAGATCACTCTGTGTGTAATGACTCTATATAGTAGATCCCTCTGTGTAATGACTATAATAGATCACTCTGTGTGTAATTGCTCTATATAATAGATCCCTCTGTGTGTAATGACTCTATATAATAGATCACTCTGTGTGTAAGGACTCTATATAATAGATCCCTCTGTGTGTAATGACTATGATAGATCACTCTGTGTGTAATGACTCTATATAATAGATCCCTCTGTGTGTAATGACTCTATATAATAGATCCCTCTGTGTGTAATGACTCTATATAATAAATCCCTCTGTGTGTAATGACTCTATATAATAGATCCCTCTGTGTGTAATGACTCTATATAATAGATCCCTCTGTGTGTAATGACTCTATATAATAGATCCCTCGGTGTGTAATGACTCTATATAATTGATACCTCTGTGTGTAATGACTCTATATAATAGATCCCTCTGTGTGTAATGACTCTATATAATAGATCACTCTGTGTGTAATGAATCTATATAATAGATCCCTCTGTGTGTAATGACTCTATATAATAGATCCCTCTGTGTGTAATGACTCTATATAGTAGATCCCTCTGTGTGTAATGACTCTATATAATAGATCCCTCTGTGTGTATTGACTGTATATAATAGATCACTCTGTGTGTAATGACTCTATATAGTAGATCCCTCTGTGTAATGACTATAATAGATCACTCTGTGTGTAATTGCTCTATATAATAGATCCCTCTGTGTGTAATGACTCTATATAATAGATCACTCTGTGTGTAAGGACTCTATATAATAGATCCCTCTGTGTGTAATGACTCTATATAGTAGATCCCTCTGTGTAATGACTATAATAGATCACTCTGTGTGTAATTGCTCTATATAATAGATCCCTCTGCGTGTATTGACTCTATATAATAGATCCCTGTGTGTAATGACTCTATATAATAGATCACTCTGTGTGTAATGACTTTATATAATAGATCGCTCTGTGTGTAATGACTCTATATAATAGATCCCTCTGTGTGTAATGACTCTATATAATAGATCGCTCTGTGTATAATGACTCTATATAATAGATCCCTCTGTGTGTAATGACTCTATATAATAGATCCCTCTGAGTGTAATGACTCTATATAATAGATCCCTCTGAGTGTAATGACTTTATATAATAGATCCCTCTGTGTGTAATAACTCTATATAATAGATCCCTCTGTGTGCAATGACTCTATATAATAGATCCCTCTGTGTGTAATGACTCTATATAATAGATCCCTCTGTGTGTAATGACTCTATATAATAGATCCCTCTGTGTGTAATGACTCTATATAATAGATACCTCTGTGTGTAATGACTCTATATAATAGATCCCTCTGTGTGTAATGACTATATAATAGATCACTCTGTGTGTAATGACTCTATATAATAGATCCCTCTGTGTGTAATGACTCTATATAGTAGATCCCTCTGTGTGTAATGACTATAATAGATCACTCTGTGTGTAATGACTCTATATAATAGATCCCTCTGTGTGTAATGACTCTATATAATAGATCCCTCTGTGTGTAATGACTCTATATAATAGATCCCTCTGTGTGTAATGACTCTATATAATAGATCACTCTGTGTGTAATGACTCTATATAATAGATCCCTCTGTGTGTAATGACTCTATATAGTAGATCCCTCTGTGTAATGACTATAATACATCACTCTATGTGTAATTACTCTATATAATAGATCCCTCTGCGTGTATTGACTCTATATAATAGATCCCTGTGTGTAATGACTCTATATAATAGATCACTCTGTGTGTAATGACTTTATATAATAGATAGCTCTGTGTGTAATGACTCTATATAATAGATCCCTCTGTGTGCAATGACTCTATATAATAGATCACTCTGTGTATAATGACTCTATATAATAGATCCCTCTGTGTGTAATGACTCTATATAATAGATCCCACTGAGTGTAATGTCTTTATATAATAGATCCCTCTGTGTGTAATGACTTTATATAATAGATCCCTCTGTGTGCAATGACTCTATATAATAGATCCCTCTGTGTGTAATGACTCTATATAATAGATCCCTCTGTGTGTAATGACTCTATATAATAGATACCTCTGTGTGTAATGACTCTATATAATAGATCCCTCTGTGTGTAATGACTCTATATAATAGATCACTCTGTGTGTAATGACTCTATATAATAGATCCCTCTGTGTGTAATGACTCTATATAGTAGATGCCTCTGTGTGTAATGAGTATAATAGATCCCTCTGTGTGTAATGACTCTATATAATAGATCCCTCTGTGTGTAATGACTCTATATAGTAGATCCCTCTGTGTGTAATGACTCTATATAATAGATCGCTCTGTGTGTAATGACTCTATATAATAGATCACTCTGTGTGTAATGACTCTATATAATAGATCCCTCTGTGTGTAATGACTCTATATAATAGATCCCTCTGTGTGTAATGACTCTATATAGTAGATCCCTCTGTGTGTAATGACTCTATATAATAGATCATTCTGTGTGTAATGACTCTATATAATAGATCCCTCTGTGTGTAATACTTTATATAGTAGATCCCTGTGTGTAATGAGTATAATAGTTCACTCTGTGTGTAATGACTCTATATAATAGATCCCTCTGTGTGTAATGACTCTATATAATAGATCACTCTCTGTGTAATGACTCTATATAATAGATCCCTCTGTGTGTAATGACTCTATATAATACATCCCTCTGTGTGTAATGACTCTATATAATAGATCCCTCTGTGTGTAATGACTCTATATAATAGATCCCTCTGTGTGTAATGACTCTATATAATAGATCCCTCTGTGTGTAATGACTCTATATAGTAGATCCCTCTGTGTGTAATGACTATGATAGATCACTCTGTGTGTAATGACTCTATATAATAGATCCCTCTGTGTGTAATGACTCTATATAATAGATCCCTCTGTGTGTAATGACTCTATATAATAGATCCCTCTGTGTGTAATGACTCTATATAATAGAACCCTCTGTGTGTAATGACTCTATATAATAGATCCCTCTGTGTGTAATGACTCTATATAATAGATCCCTCTGTGTGTAATGACTTTATATAATAGATCCCTCTGTGTGTAATGACTCTATATAATAGATACCTCTGTGTGTAATGACTCTATATAATAGATCCCTCTGTGTGTAATGACTCTATATAATAGATCACTCTGTGTGTAATGACTCTATATAATAGATCCCTCTGTGTGTAATGACTCTATATAGTAGATGCCTCTGTGTGTAATGAGTATAATAGATCCCTCTGTGTGTAATGACTCTATATAATAGATCCCTCTGTGTGTAATGACTCTATATAGTAGATCCCTCTGTGTGTAATGACTCTATATAATAGATCGCTCTGTGTGTAATGACTCTATATAATAGATCACTCTGTGTGTAATGACTCTATATAATAGATCCCTCTGTGTGTAATGACTCTATATAATAGATCCCTCTGTGTGTAATGACTCTATATAGTAGATCCCTCTGTGTGTAATGACTCTGTATAATAGATTACTCTGTGTGTAATGACTCTATATAATAGATCCCTCTGTGTGTAATGACTTTATATAGTAGATCCCTGTGTGTAATGAGTATAATAGTTCACTCTGTGTGTAATGACTCTATATAATAGATCCCTCTGTGTGTAATGACTCTATATAATAGATCACTCTGTGTGTAATGACTCTATATAATAGATCCCTCTGTGTGTAATGACTCTATATAATACATCCCTCTGTGTGTAATGACTCTATATAATAGATCCCTCTGTGTGTAATGACTCTATATAATAGATCCCTCTGTGTGTAATGACTCTATATAATAGATCCCTCTGTGTGTAATGACTCTATATAGTAGATCCCTCTGTGTGTAATGACTATGATAGATCACTCTGTGTGTAATGACTCTATATAATAGATCCCTCTGTGTGTAATGACTCTATATAATAGATCCCTCTGTGTGTAATGACTCTATATAATAGATCCCTCTGTGTGTAATGACTCTATATAATAGATCCCTCTGTGTGTAATGACTCTATATAATAGATCCCTCTGTGTGTAATGACTCTATATAATAGATCCCTCTGTGTGTAATGACTCTATATAATAGATCCCTCTGTGTGTAATGACTCTATATAATAGATCACTCTGTGTGTAATGACTCTATATAATCGATCCCTCTGTGTGTAATGACCCTACATAGTAGATCCCTCTGTGTGTAATGAGTATAATAGATCCCTCTGTGTGTAATGACTCTATATAATAGATCCCTCTGTGTGTAATGACTCTATATAATAGATCCCTCTGTGTGTAATGACTCTATATAATAGATCCCTCTGTGTGTAATGACTCTATATAATATATCCCTCTGTGTGTAATGACTCTATATAATAGATCACTCTGTGTGTAACGACTCTATATAATAGATTCCTCTGTGTGTAATGACTCTATATAGTAGATCCCTCTGTGTGTAATGACTATAATAGATCACTCTGTGTGTAATGACTCTATATAATACATCCCTCTGTGTGCAATGACTCTATATAATAGATCCCTCTGTGTGTAATGACTCTATATAATAGATCCCTCTGTGTGTAATGACTCTATATAGTAGATCCCTCTGTGTGTAATGACTCTATATAATAGATCCCTCTGTGTGTAATGACTCTATATAATAGATCCCTCTGTGTGTAATGACTCTATATAATAGATCCCTCTGTGTGTAATGACTCTATATAGTAGATCCCTCTGTGTGTAATGACTTTAATAGATCACTCTGTGTGTAATGACTCTATATAATAGATCCCTCTGTGTGTAATGACTCTATATAGTAGATCCCTCTGTGTGTAATGACTCTATATAATAGATCCCTCTGTGTGTAATGACTCTATATAATAGATCCCTCTGTGTGTAATGACTCTATATAATAGATCCCTCTGTGTGTAATTACTCTATATAATAGATCACTCTGTGTGTAATGACTCTATATAATAGATCCCTCTGTGTGTAATGACTCTATATAATAGATCCCTCTGTGTGTAATGACTCTATATAGTAGATCCCTCTGTGTGTAATGACTCTATATAATAGATCCCTCTGTGTGTATTGACTGTATATAATAGATCACTCTGTGTGTAATGACTCTATATAATAGATCCCTCTGTGTAATGACTCTATATAGTAGATCCCTCTGTGTCTAATGACTATAATAGATCAATCTGTGTGTAATGACTCTATATAATAGATCCCTCTGTGTGTAATGACTCTATATAATAGATCCCTCTGTGTGTAATGACTCTATATAATAGATCCCTCTGTGTGTAATGACTCTATATAATAGATCACTCTGTGTGTAAGGACTCTATATAATAGATCCCTCTGTGTGTAATGACTCTATATAGTAGATCCCTCTGTGTAATGACTATAATAGATCACTCTGTGTGTAATTGCTCTATATAATAGATCCCTCTGCGTGTATTGACTCTATATAATAGATCCCTGTGTGTAATGACTCTATATAATAGATCACTCTGTGTGTAATGACTTTATATAATAGATCGCTCTGTGTGTAATGACTCTATATAATAGATCCCTCTGTGTGTAATGACTCTATATAATAGATCGCTCTGTGTATAATGACTCTATATAATAGATCCCTCTGTGTGTAATGACTCTATATAATAGATCCCTCTGAGTGTAATGGCTCTATATAATAGATCCCTCTGAGTGTAATGACTTTATATAATAGATCCCTCTGTGTGTAATAACTCTATATAATAGATCCCTCTGTGTGCAATGACTCTATATAATAGATCCCTCTGTGTGTAATGACTCTATATAATAGATCCCTCTGTGTGTAATGACTCTATATAATAGATCCCTCTGTGTGTAATGACTCTATATAATAGATACCTCTGTGTGTAATGACTCTATATAATAGATCCCTCTGTGTGTAATGACTATATAATAGATCACTCTGTGTGTAATGACTCTATATAATAGATCCCTCTGTGTGTAATGACTCTATATAGTAGATCCCTCTGTGTGTAATGACTATAATAGATCACTCTGTGTGTAATGACTCTATATAATAGATCCCTCTGTGTGTAATGACTCTATATAATAGATCCCTCTGTGTGTAATGACTCTATATAATAGATCCCTCTGTGTGTAATGACTCTATATAATAGATCACTCTGTGTGTAATGACTCTATATAATAGATCCCTCTGTGTGTAATGACTCTATATAGTAGATCCCTCTGTGTAATGACTATAATAGATCACTCTATGTGTAATTACTCTATATAATAGATCCCTCTGCGTGTATTGACTCTATATAATAGATCCCTGTGTGTAATGACTCTATATAATAGATCACTCTGTGTGTAATGACTTTATATAATAGATCGCTCTGTGTGTAATGACTCTATATAATAGATCCCTCTGTGTGCAATGACTCTATATAATAGATCACTCTGTGTATAATGACTCTATATAATAGATCCCTCTGTGTGTAATGACTCTATATAGTAGATCCCTCTGTGTAATGACTATAATAGATCACTCTATGTGTAATTACTCTATATAATAGATCCCTCTGCGTGTATTGACTCTATGTAATAGATCCCTGTGTGTAATGACTCTATATAATAGATCACTCTGTGTGTAATTACTCTATATAATAGATCCCTCTGTGTGTAATGACTTTATATAATAGATCCCTCTGTGTGCAATGACTCTATATAATAGATCCCTCTGTGTGTAATGACTCTATATAATAGATCCCTCTGTGTGTAATGACTCTATATAATAGATACCTCTGTGTGTAATGACTCTATATAATAGATCCCTCTGTGTGTAATGACTCTATATAATAGATCCCTCTGTGTGTAATGACTCTATATAATAGATCCCTCTGTGTGTAATGACTCTATATAATAGATACCTCTGTGTGTAATGACTCTATATAATAGATCCCTCTGTGTGTAATGACTATATAATAGATCACTCTGTGTGTAATGACTCTATATAATAGATCCCTCTGTGTGTAATGACTCTATATAGTAGATCCCTCTGTGTGTAATGACTATAATAGATCACTCTGTGTGTAATGACTCTATATAATAGATCCCTCTGTGTGTAATGACTCTATATAATAGATCCCTCTGTGTGTAATGACTCTATATAATAGATCCCTCTGTGTGTAATGACTCTATATAATAGATCACTCTGTGTGTAATGACTCTATATAATAGATCCCTCTGTGTGTAATGACTCTATATAGTAGATCCCTCTGTGTAATGACTATAATAGATCACTCTATGTGTAATTACTCTATATAATAGATCCCTCTGCGTGTATTGACTCTATATAATAGATCCCTGTGTGTAATGACTCTATATAATAGATCACTCTGTGTGTAATGACTTTATATAATAGATCGCTCTGTGTGTAATGACTCTATATAATAGATCCCTCTGTGTGCAATGACTCTATATAATAGATCACTCTGTGTATAATGACTCTATATAATAGATCCCTCTGTGTGTAATGACTCTATATAATAGATCCCACTGAGTGTAATGTCTTTATATAATAGATCCCTCTGTGTGTAATGACTTTATATAATAGATCCCTCTGTGTGCAATGACTCTATATAATAGATCCCTCTGTGTGTAATGACTCTATATAATAGATCCCTCTGTGTGTAATGACTCTATATAATAGATACCTCTGTGTGTAATGACTCTATATAATAGATCCCTCTGTGTGTAATGACTCTATATAATAGATCACTCTGTGTGTAATGACTCTATATAATAGATCCCTCTGTGTGTAATGACTCTATATAGTAGATGCCTCTGTGTGTAATGAGTATAATAGATCCCTCTGTGTGTAATGACTCTATATAATAGATCCCTCTGTGTGTAATGACTCTATATAGTAGATCCCTCTGTGTGTAATGACTCTATATAATAGATCGCTCTGTGTGTAATGACTCTATATAATAGATCACTCTGTGTGTAATGACTCTATATAATAGATCCCTCTGTGTGTAATGACTCTATATAATAGATCCCTCTGTGTGTAATGACTCTATATAGTAGATCCCTCTGTGTGTAATGACTCTATATAACAGATCCCTCTGTGTGTAATGACTCTATATAATAGATCGCTTTGTGTGTAATGACTCTATATAATAGATCACTCTGTGTGTAATGACTCTATATAATAGATCCCTCTGTGTGTAATGACTCTATATAGTAGATCCCTCTGTGTGTAATGAGTATAATAGATCCCTCTGTGTGTAATGACTCTATATAATAGATCCCTCTGTGTGTAATGACTCTATATAGTAGATCCATCTGTGTGTAATGACTCTATATAATAGATCCGTCTGTGTGTAATGACTCTATATAATAGATCACTCTGTGTGTAATGACTCTATATAATAGATCCCTCTGTGTGTAATGACTCTATATAATATATCCCTCTGTGTGTAATGACTCTATATAATAGATCACTCTGTGTGTAATGACTCTATATAATAGATCCCTCTGTGTGTAATGACTCTATATAGTAGATCCCTCTGTGTGTAATGACTATAATAGATCACTCTGTGTGTAATGACTCTATATAATAGATCCCTCTCTGTGCAATGACTCTATATAATAGATCCCTCTGTGTGTAATGACTCTATATAATAGATCCCTCTGTGTGTAATGACTCTATATAATAGATCCCTCTGTGTGTAATGACTCTATATAATAGATCCCTCTGTGTGTAACGACTCTATATAATAGATCCCTCTGTGTGTAATGACTCTATATAGTAGATCCCTCTGTGTGTAATGACTATGATAGATCACTCTGTGTGTAATGACTCTATATAATAGATCCCTCTGTGTGTAATGACTCTATATAATAGATCCCTCTGTGTGTAATGACTCTATATAATAAATCCCTCTGTGTGTAATGACTCTATATAATAGATCCCTCTGTGTGTAATGACTCTATATAATAGATCCCTCTGTGTGTAATGACTCTATATAATAGATCCCTCGGTGTGTAATGACTCTATATAATTGATACCTCTGTGTGTAATGACTCTATATAATAGATCCCTCTGTGTGTAATGACTCTATATAATAGATCACTCTGTGTGTAATGAATCTATATAATAGATCCCTCTGTGTGTAATGACTCTATATAATAGATCCCTCTGTGTGTAATGACTCTATATAGTAGATCCCTCTGTGTGTAATGACTCTATATAATAGATCCCTCTGTGTGTATTGACTGTATATAATAGATCACTCTGTGTGTAATGACTCTATATAGTAGATCCCTCTGTGTAATGACTATAATAGATCACTCTGTGTGTAATTGCTCTATATAATAGATCCCTCTGTGTGTAATGACTCTATATAATAGATCACTCTGTGTGTAAGGACTCTATATAATAGATCCCTCTGTGTGTAATGACTATGATAGATCACTCTGTGTGTAATGACTCTATATAATAGATCCCTCTGTGTGTAATGACTCTATATAATAGATCCCTCTGTGTGTAATGACTCTATATAATAAATCCCTCTGTGTGTAATGACTCTATATAATAGATCCCTCTGTGTGTAATGACTCTATATAATAGATCCCTCTGTGTGTAATGACTCTATATAATAGATCCCTCGGTGTGTAATGACTCTATATAATTGATACCTCTGTGTGTAATGACTCTATATAATAGATCCCTCTGTGTGTAATGACTCTATATAATAGATCACTCTGTGTGTAATGAATCTATATAATAGATCCCTCTGTGTGTAATGACTCTATATAATAGATCCCTCTGTGTGTAATGACTCTATATAGTAGATCCCTCTGTGTGTAATGACTCTATATAATAGATCCCTCTGTGTGTATTGACTGTATATAATAGATCACTCTGTGTGTAATGACTCTATATAGTAGATCCCTCTGTGTAATGACTATAATAGATCACTCTGTGTGTAATTGCTCTATATAATAGATCCCTCTGTGTGTAATGACTCTATATAATAGATCACTCTGTGTGTAAGGACTCTATATAATAGATCCCTCTGTGTGTAATGACTCTATATAGTAGATCCCTCTGTGTAATGACTATAATAGATCACTCTGTGTGTAATTGCTCTATATAATAGATCCCTCTGCGTGTATTGACTCTATATAATAGATCCCTGTGTGTAATGACTCTATATAATAGATCACTCTGTGTGTAATGACTTTATATAATAGATCGCTCTGTGTGTAATGACTCTATATAATAGATCCCTCTGTGTGTAATGACTCTATATAATAGATCGCTCTGTGTATAATGACTCTATATAATAGATCCCTCTGTGTGTAATGACTCTATATAATAGATCCCTCTGAGTGTAATGACTCTATATAATAGATCCCTCTGAGTGTAATGACTTTATATAATAGATCCCTCTGTGTGTAATAACTCTATATAATAGATCCCTCTGTGTGCAATGACTCTATATAATAGATCCCTCTGTGTGTAATGACTCTATATAATAGATCCCTCTGTGTGTAATGACTCTATATAATAGATCCCTCTGTGTGTAATGACTCTATATAATAGATACCTCTGTGTGTAATGACTCTATATAATAGATCCCTCTGTGTGTAATGACTATATAATAGATCACTCTGTGTGTAATGACTCTATATAATAGATCCCTCTGTGTGTAATGACTCTATATAGTAGATCCCTCTGTGTGTAATGACTATAATAGATCACTCTGTGTGTAATGACTCTATATAATAGATCCCTCTGTGTGTAATGACTCTATATAATAGATCCCTCTGTGTGTAATGACTCTATATAATAGATCCCTCTGTGTGTAATGACTCTATATAATAGATCACTCTGTGTGTAATGACTCTATATAATAGATCCCTCTGTGTGTAATGACTCTATATAGTAGATCCCTCTGTGTAATGACTATAATACATCACTCTATGTGTAATTACTCTATATAATAGATCCCTCTGCGTGTATTGACTCTATATAATAGATCCCTGTGTGTAATGACTCTATATAATAGATCACTCTGTGTGTAATGACTTTATATAATAGATAGCTCTGTGTGTAATGACTCTATATAATAGATCCCTCTGTGTGCAATGACTCTATATAATAGATCACTCTGTGTATAATGACTCTATATAATAGATCCCTCTGTGTGTAATGACTCTATATAATAGATCCCACTGAGTGTAATGTCTTTATATAATAGATCCCTCTGTGTGTAATGACTTTATATAATAGATCCCTCTGTGTGCAATGACTCTATATAATAGATCCCTCTGTGTGTAATGACTCTATATAATAGATCCCTCTGTGTGTAATGACTCTATATAATAGATACCTCTGTGTGTAATGACTCTATATAATAGATCCCTCTGTGTGTAATGACTCTATATAATAGATCACTCTGTGTGTAATGACTCTATATAATAGATCCCTCTGTGTGTAATGACTCTATATAGTAGATGCCTCTGTGTGTAATGAGTATAATAGATCCCTCTGTGTGTAATGACTCTATATAATAGATCCCTCTGTGTGTAATGACTCTATATAGTAGATCCCTCTGTGTGTAATGACTCTATATAATAGATCGCTCTGTGTGTAATGACTCTATATAATAGATCACTCTGTGTGTAATGACTCTATATAATAGATCCCTCTGTGTGTAATGACTCTATATAATAGATCCCTCTGTGTGTAATGACTCTATATAGTAGATCCCTCTGTGTGTAATGACTCTATATAATAGATCATTCTGTGTGTAATGACTCTATATAATAGATCCCTCTGTGTGTAATACTTTATATAGTAGATCCCTGTGTGTAATGAGTATAATAGTTCACTCTGTGTGTAATGACTCTATATAATAGATCCCTCTGTGTGTAATGACTCTATATAATAGATCACTCTCTGTGTAATGACTCTATATAATAGATCCCTCTGTGTGTAATGACTCTATATAATACATCCCTCTGTGTGTAATGACTCTATATAATAGATCCCTCTGTGTGTAATGACTCTATATAATAGATCCCTCTGTGTAATGACTCTATATAATAGATCCCTCTGTGTGTAATGACTCTATATAGTAGATCCCTCTGTGTGTAATGACTATGATAGATCACTCTGTGTGTAATGACTCTATATAATAGATCCCTCTGTGTGTAATGACTCTATATAATAGATCCCTCTGTGTGTAATGACTCTATATAATAGATCCCTCTGTGTGTAATGACTCTATATAATAGAACCCTCTGTGTGTAATGACTCTATATAATAGATCCCTCTGTGTGTAATGACTCTATATAATAGATCCCTCTGTGTGTAATGACTTTATATAATAGATCCCTCTGTGTGTAATGACTCTATATAATAGATACCTCTGTGTGTAATGACTCTATATAATAGATCCCTCTGTGTGTAATGACTCTATATAATAGATCACTCTGTGTGTAATGACTCTATATAATAGATCCCTCTGTGTGTAATGACTCTATATAGTAGATGCCTCTGTGTGTAATGAGTATAATAGATCCCTCTGTGTGTAATGACTCTATATAATAGATCCCTCTGTGTGTAATGACTCTATATAGTAGATCCCTCTGTGTGTAATGACTCTATATAATAGATCGCTCTGTGTGTAATGACTCTATATAATAGATCACTCTGTGTGTAATGACTCTATATAATAGATCCCTCTGTGTGTAATGACTCTATATAATAGATCCCTCTGTGTGTAATGACTCTATATAGTAGATCCCTCTGTGTGTAATGACTCTATATAATAGATTACTCTGTGTGTAATGACTCTATATAATAGATCCCTCTGTGTGTAATGACTTTATATAGTAGATCCCTGTGTGTAATGAGTATAATAGTTCACTCTGTGTGTAATGACTCTATATAATAGATCCCTCTGTGTGTAATGACTCTATATAATAGATCACTCTGTGTGTAATGACTCTATATAATAGATCCCTCTGTGTGTAATGACTCTATATAATACATCCCTCTGTGTGTAATGACTCTATATAATAGATCCCTCTGTGTGTAATGACTCTATATAATAGATCCCTCTGTGTGTAATGACTCTATATAATAGATCCCTCTGTGTGTAATGACTCTATATAGTAGATCCCTCTGTGTGTAATGACTATGATAGATCACTCTGTGTGTAATGACTCTATATAATAGATCCCTCTGTGTGTAATGACTCTATATAATAGATCCCTCTGTGTGTAATGACTCTATATAATAGATCCCTCTGTGTGTAATGACTCTATATAATAGATCCCTCTGTGTGTAATGACTCTATATAATAGATCCCTCTGTGTGTAATGACTCTATATAATAGATCCCTCTGTGTGTAATGACTCTATATAATAGATCCCTCTGTGTGTAATGACTCTATATAATAGATCACTCTGTGTGTAATGACTCTATATAATCGATCCCTCTGTGTGTAATGACCCTACATAGTAGATCCCTCTGTGTGTAATGAGTATAATAGATCCCTCTGTGTGTAATGACTCTATATAATAGATCCCTCTGTGTGTAATGACTCTATATAATAGATCCCTCTGTGTGTAATGACTCTATATAATAGATCCCTCTGTGTGTAATGACTCTATATAATATATCCCTCTGTGTGTAATGACTCTATATAATAGATCACTCTGTGTGTAACGACTCTATATAATAGATTCCTCTGTGTGTAATGACTCTATATAGTAGATCCCTCTGTGTGTAATGACTATAATAGATCACTCTGTGTGTAATGACTCTATATAATACATCCCTCTGTGTGCAATGACTCCATATAATAGATCCCTCTGTGTGTAATGACTCTATATAATAGATCCCTCTGTGTGTAATGACTCTATATAGTAGATCCCTCTGTGTGTAATGACTCTATATAATAGATCCCTCTGTGTGTAATGACTCTATATAATAGATCCCTCTGTGTGTAATGACTCTATATAATAGATCCCTCTGTGTGTAATGACTCTATATAGTAGATCCCTCTGTGTGTAATGACTTTAATAGATCACTCTGTGTGTAATGACTCTATATAATAGATCCCTCTGTGTGTAATGACTCTATATAGTAGATCCCTCTGTGTGTAATGACTCTATATAATAGATCCCTCTGTGTGTAATGACTCTATATAATAGATCCCTCTGTGTGTAATGACTCTATATAATAGATCCCTCTGTGTGTAATTACTCTATATAATAGATCACTCTGTGTGTAATGACTCTATATAATAGATCCCTCTGTGTGTAATGACTCTATATAATAGATCCCTCTGTGTGTAATGACTCTATATAGTAGATCCCTCTGTGTGTAATGACTCTATATAATAGATCCCTCTGTGTGTATTGACTGTATATAATAGATCACTCTGTGTGTAATGACTCTATATAATAGATCCCTCTGTGTAATGACTCTATATAGTAGATCCCTCTGTGTCTAATGACTATAATAGATCAATCTGTGTGTAATGACTCTATATAATAGATCCCTCTGTGTGTAATGACTCTATATAATAGATCCCTCTGTGTGTAATGACTCTATATAATAGATCCCTCTGTGTGTAATGACTCTATATAATAGATCACTCTGTGTGTAAGGACTCTATATAATAGATCCCTCTGTGTGTAATGACTCTATATAGTAGATCCCTCTGTGTAATGACTATAATAGATCACTCTGTGTGTAATTGCTCTATATAATAGATCCCTCTGCGTGTATTGACTCTATATAATAGATCCCTGTGTGTAATGACTCTATATAATAGATCACTCTGTGTGTAATGACTTTATATAATAGATCGCTCTGTGTGTAATGACTCTATATAATAGATCCCTCTGTGTGTAATGACTCTATATAATAGATCGCTCTGTGTATAATGACTCTATATAATAGATCCCTCTGTGTGTAATGACTCTATATAATAGATCCCTCTGAGTGTAATGGCTCTATATAATAGATCCCTCTGAGTGTAATGACTTTATATAATAGATCCCTCTGTGTGTAATAACTCTATATAATAGATCCCTCTGTGTGCAATGACTCTGTATAATAGATCCCTCTGTGTGTAATGACTCTATATAATAGATCCCTCTGTGTGTAATGACTCTATATAATAGATCCCTCTGTGTGTAATGACTCTATATAATAGATACCTCTGTGTGTAATGACTCTATATAATAGATCCCTCTGTGTGTAATGACTATATAATAGATCACTCTGTGTGTAATGACTCTATATAATAGATCCCTCTGTGTGTAATGACTCTATATAGTAGATCCCTCTGTGTGTAATGACTATAATAGATCACTCTGTGTGTAATGACTCTATATAATAGATCCCTCTGTGTGTAATGACTCTATATAATAGATCCCTCTGTGTGTAATGACTCTATATAATAGATCCCTCTGTGTGTAATGACTCTATATAATAGATCACTCTGTGTGTAATGACTCTATATAATAGATCCCTCTGTGTGTAATGACTCTATATAGTAGATCCCTCTGTGTAATGACTATAATAGATCACTCTATGTGTAATTACTCTATATAATAGATCCCTCTGCGTGTATTGACTCTATATAATAGATCCCTGTGTGTAATGACTCTATATAATAGATCACTCTGTGTGTAATGACTTTATATAATAGATCGCTCTGTGTGTAATGACTCTATATAATAGATCCCTCTGTGTGCAATGACTCTATATAATAGATCACTCTGTGTATAATGACTCTATATAATAGATCCCTCTGTGTGTAATGACTCTATATAGTAGATCCCTCTGTGTAATGACTATAATAGATCACTCTATGTGTAATTACTCTATATAATAGATCCCTCTGCGTGTATTGACTCTATGTAATAGATCCCTGTGTGTAATGACTCTATATAATAGATCACTCTGTGTGTAATTACTCTATATAATAGATCCCTCTGTGTGTAATGACTTTATATAATAGATCCCTCTGTGTGCAATGACTCTATATAATAGATCCCTCTGTGTGTAATGACTCTATATAATAGATCCCTCTGTGTGTAATGACTCTATATAATAGATACCTCTGTGTGTAATGACTCTATATAATAGATCCCTCTGTGTGTAATGACTCTATATAATAGATACCTCTGTGTGTAATGACTCTATATAATAGATCCCTCTGTGTGTAATGACTCTATATAGTAGATGCCTCTGTGTGTAATGAGTATAATAGATCCCTCTGTGTGTAATGACTCTATATAATAGATCCCTCTGTGTGTAATGACTCTATATAGTAGATCCCTCTGTGTGTAATGACTCTATATAATAGATCGCTCTGTGTGTAATGACTCTATATAATAGATCACTCTGTGTGTAATGACTCTATATAATAGATCCCTCTGTGTGTAATGACTCTATATAATAGATCCCTCTGTGTGTAATGACTCTATATAGTAGATCCCTCTGTGTGTAATGACTCTATATAATAGATCACTCTGTGTGTAATGACTCTATATAATAGATCCCTCTGTGTGTAATGACTCTATATAATAGATCCCTCTGTGTGTAATGACTCTATATAATAGATCCCTCTGTGTGTAATGACTCTATATAATAGATCACTCTGTGTGTAATGACTCTATATAATAGATCCCTCTGTGTGTAATGACTCTATATAGTAGATCCCTCTGTGTAATGACTATAATAGATCACTCTATGTGTAATTACTCTATATAATAGATCCCTCTGCGTGTATTGACTCTATATAATAGATCCCTGTGTGTAATGACTCTATATAATAGATCACTCTGTGTGTAATGACTTTATATAATAGATCGCTCTGTGTGTAATGACTCTATATAATAGATCCCTCTGTGTGCAATGACTCTATATAATAGATCACTCTGTGTATAATGACTCTATATAATAGATCCCTCTGTGTGTAATGACTCTATATAGTAGATCCCTCTGTGTAATGACTATAATAGATCACTCTATGTGTAATTACTCTATATAATAGATCCCTCTGCGTGTATTGACTCTATATAATAGATCCCTGTGTGTAATGACTCTATATAATAGATCACTCTGTGTGTAATTACTCTATATAATAGATCCCTCTGTGTGTAATGACTTTATATAATAGATCCCTCTGTGTGCAATGACTCTATATAATAGATCCCTCTGTGTGTAATGACTCTATATAATAGATCCCTCTGTGTGTAATGACTCTATATAATAGATACCTCTGTGTGTAATGACTCTATATAATAGATCCCTCTGTGTGTAATGACTCTATATAATAGATACCTCTGTGTGTAATGACTCTATATAATAGATCCCTCTGTGTGTAATGACTCTATATAGTAGATGCCTCTGTGTGTAATGAGTATAATAGATCCCTCTGTGTGTAATGACTCTATATAATAGATCCCTCTGTGTGTAATGACTCTATATAGTAGATCCCTCTGTGTGTAATGACTCTATATAATAGATCGCTCTGTGTGTAATGACTCTATATAATAGATCACTCTGTGTGTAATGACTCTATATAATAGATCCCTCTGTGTGTAATGACTCTATATAATAGATCCCTCTGTGTGTAATGACTCTATATAGTAGATCCCTCTGTGTGTAATGACTCTATATAATAGATCACTCTGTGTGTAATGACTCTATATAATAGATCCCTCTGTGTGTAATGACTCTATATAGTAGATCCCTCTGTGTGTAATGACTATGATAGATCACTCTGTGTGTAATGACTCTATATAATAGATCCCTCTGTGTGTAATGACTCTATATAATAGATCCCTCTGTGTGTAATGACTCTATATAATAGATCCCTCTGTGTGTAATGACTCTATATAATAGATCCCTCTGTGTGTAATGACTCTATATAATAGATCCCTCTGTGTGTAATGACTCTATACAATAGATCCCTCTGTGTGTAATGACTCTATATAATAGATCCCTCTGTGTGTAATGACTCTATATAATAGATCACTCTGTGTGTAATGACTCTATATAATCGATCCCTCTGTGTGTAATGACCCTATTTAGTAGATCCCTCTGTGTGTAATGAGTATAATAGATCCCTCTGTGTGTAATGACTCTATATAATAGATCCCTCTGTGTGTAATGACTCTATATAATAGATCCCTCTGTGTGTAATGACTCTATATAATAGATCCCTCTGTGTGTAATGACTCTATATAATATATCCCTCTGTGTGTAATGACTCTATATAATAGATCACTCTGTGTGTAACGACTCTATATAATAGATTCCTCTGTGTGTAATGACTCTATATAGTAGATCCCTCTGTGTGTAATGACTATAATAGATCACTCTGTGTGTAATGACTCTATATAATACATCCCTCTGTGTGCAATGACTCTATATAATAGATCCCTCTGTGTGTAATGACTCTATATAATAGATCCCTCTGTGTGTAATGACTCTATATAGTAGATCCCTCTGTGTGTAATGACTCTATATAATAGATCCCTCTGTGTGTAATGACTCTATATAATAGATCCCTCTGTGTGTAATGACTCTATATAATAGATCCCTCTGTGTGTAATGACTCTATATAGTAGATCCCTCTGTATGTAATGACTTTAATAGATCACTCTGTGTGTAATGACTCTATATAATAGATCCCTCTGTGTGTAATGACTCTATATAGTAGATCCCTCTGTGTGTAATGACTCTATATAATAGATCCCTCTGTGTGTAATGACTCTATATAATAGATCCCTCTGTGTGTAATGACTCTATATAATAGATCCCTCTGTGTGTAATGACTCTATATAGTAGATCCCTCTGTGTGTAATGACTATAATAGATCACTCTGTGTGCAATGACTCTATATAATAGATCCCTCTGTGTTTAATGACTCTATATAATAGATCCCTCTGTGTGTAATGACTCTATATAATAGATCCCTCTGTGTGTAATGACTCTATATAATAGATCCCTCTGTGTGTAATGACTCTATATAATAAATCCCTCTGTGTGTAATGACTCTATATAATAGATACCTCTGTGTGTAATGACTCTATATAATAGATACCTCTGTGTGTAATGACTCTATATAATAGATCCCTCTGTGTGTAATGACTCTATATAATAGATCCCTCTGTGTGTAATGACTCTATATAATAGATCCCTCTGTGTGTAATGACTCTATATAGTAGATCCCTCTGTGTGTAATGACTATAATAGATCACTCTGTGTGTAATGACTCTATATAATAGATCCCTCTGTGTGCAATGACTCTATATAATAGATCCCTCTGTGTGTAATGACTCTATATAATAGATCCCTCTGTGTGTAATGACTCTATATAATAGATCCCTCTGTGTGTAATGACTCTATATAATAGATCCCTCTGTGTGTAATGACTCTATATAATAGATCCCTCTGTGTGTAATGACTCTATATAGTAGATCCCTCTGTGTGTAATGACTATGATAGATCACTCTGTGTGTATTGACTCTATATAATAGATCCCTCTGTGTGTAATGACTCTATATAATAGATCCCTCTGTGTGTAATGACTCTATATAATAGATCCCTCTGTGTGTAATGACTCTATATAATAGATCCCTCTGTGTGTAATGACTCTATATAATAGATCCCTCTGTGTGTAATGACTCTATATAGTAGATCCCTCTGTGTGTAATGACTCTATATAATAGATCCCTCTGTGTGTATTGACTGTATATAATAGATCACTCTGTGTGTAATGACTCTATATAATAGATCCCTCTGTGTAATGACTCTATATAGTAGATCCCTCTGTGTCTAATGACTATAATAGATCAATCTGTGTGTAATGACTCTATATAATAGATCCCTCTGTGTGTAATGACTCTATATAATAGATCCCTCTGTGTGTAATGACTCTATATAATAGATCCCTCTGTGTGTAATGACTCTATATAGTAGATCCCTCTGTGTGTAATGACTCTATATAATAGATCCCTCTGTGTGTATTGACTGTATATAATAGATCACTCTGTGTGTAATGACTCTATATAATAGATCCCTCTGTGTAATGACTCTATATAGTAGATCCCTCTGTGTCTAATGACTATAATAGATCAATCTGTGTGTAATGACTCTATATAATAGATCCCTCTGTGTGTAATGACTCTATATAATAGATCCCTCTGTGTGTAATGACTCTATATAATAGATCCCTCTGTGTGTAATGACTCTATATAATAGATCACTCTGTGTGTAAGGACTCTATATAATAGATCCCTCTGTGTGTAATGACTCTATATAGTAGATCCCTCTGTGTAATGACTATAATAGATCACTCTGTGTGTAATTGCTCTATATAATAGATCCCTCTGCGTGTATTGACTCTATATAATAGATCCCTGTGTGTAATGACTCTATATAATAGATCACTCTGTGTGTAATGACTTTATATAATAGATCGCTCTGTGTGTAATGACTCTATATAATAGATCCCTCTGTGTGTAATGACTCTATATAATAGATCGCTCTGTGTATAATGACTCTATATAATAGATCCCTCTGTGTGTAATGACTCTATATAATAGATCCCTCTGAGTGTAATGGCTCTATATAATAGATCCCTCTGAGTGTAATGACTTTATATAATAGATCCCTCTGTGTGTAATAACTCTATATAATAGATCCCTCTGTGTGCAATGACTCTGTATAATAGATCCCTCTGTGTGTAATGACTCTATATAATAGATCCCTCTGTGTGTAATGACTCTATATAATAGATCCCTCTGTGTGTAATGACTCTATATAATAGATACCTCTGTGTGTAATGACTCTATATAATAGATCCCTCTGTGTGTAATGACTATATAATAGATCACTCTGTGTGTAATGACTCTATATAATAGATCCCTCTGTGTGTAATGACTCTATATAGTAGATCCCTCTGTGTGTAATGACTATAATAGATCACTCTGTGTGTAATGACTCTATATAATAGATCCCTCTGTGTGTAATGACTCTATATAATAGATCCCTCTGTGTGTAATGACTCTATATAATAGATCCCTCTGTGTGTAATGACTCTATATAATAGATCACTCTGTGTGTAATGACTCTATATAATAGATCCCTCTGTGTGTAATGACTCTATATAGTAGATCCCTCTGTGTAATGACTATAATAGATCACTCTATGTGTAATTACTCTATATAATAGATCCCTCTGCGTGTATTGACTCTATATAATAGATCCCTGTGTGTAATGACTCTATATAATAGATCACTCTGTGTGTAATGACTTTATATAATAGATCGCTCTGTGTGTAATGACTCTATATAATAGATCCCTCTGTGTGCAATGACTCTATATAATAGATCACTCTGTGTATAATGACTCTATATAATAGATCCCTCTGTGTGTAATGACTCTATATAGTAGATCCCTCTGTGTAATGACTATAATAGATCACTCTATGTGTAATTACTCTATATAATAGATCCCTCTGCGTGTATTGACTCTATGTAATAGATCCCTGTGTGTAATGACTCTATATAATAGATCACTCTGTGTGTAATTACTCTATATAATAGATCCCTCTGTGTGTAATGACTTTATATAATAGATCCCTCTGTGTGCAATGACTCTATATAATAGATCCCTCTGTGTGTAATGACTCTATATAATAGATCCCTCTGTGTGTAATGACTCTATATAATAGATACCTCTGTGTGTAATGACTCTATATAATAGATCCCTCTGTGTGTAATGACTCTATATAATAGATACCTCTGTGTGTAATGACTCTATATAATAGATCCCTCTGTGTGTAATGACTCTATATAGTAGATGCCTCTGTGTGTAATGAGTATAATAGATCCCTCTGTGTGTAATGACTCTATATAATAGATCCCTCTGTGTGTAATGACTCTATATAGTAGATCCCTCTGTGTGTAATGACTCTATATAATAGATCGCTCTGTGTGTAATGACTCTATATAATAGATCACTCTGTGTGTAATGACTCTATATAATAGATCCCTCTGTGTGTAATGACTCTATATAATAGATCCCTCTGTGTGTAATGACTCTATATAGTAGATCCCTCTGTGTGTAATGACTCTATATAATAGATCACTCTGTGTGTAATGACTCTATATAATAGATCCCTCTGTGTGTAATGACTCTATATAATAGATCCCTCTGTGTGTAATGACTCTATATAATAGATCCCTCTGTGTGTAATGACTCTATATAATAGATCACTCTGTGTGTAATGACTCTATATAATAGATCCCTCTGTGTGTAATGACTCTATATAGTAGATCCCTCTGTGTAATGACTATAATAGATCACTCTATGTGTAATTACTCTATATAATAGATCCCTCTGCGTGTATTGACTCTATATAATAGATCCCTGTGTGTAATGACTCTATATAATAGATCACTCTGTGTGTAATGACTTTATATAATAGATCGCTCTGTGTGTAATGACTCTATATAATAGATCCCTCTGTGTGCAATGACTCTATATAATAGATCACTCTGTGTATAATGACTCTATATAATAGATCCCTCTGTGTGTAATGACTCTATATAGTAGATCCCTCTGTGTAATGACTATAATAGATCACTCTATGTGTAATTACTCTATATAATAGATCCCTCTGCGTGTATTGACTCTATATAATAGATCCCTGTGTGTAATGACTCTATATAATAGATCACTCTGTGTGTAATTACTCTATATAATAGATCCCTCTGTGTGTAATGACTTTATATAATAGATCCCTCTGTGTGCAATGACTCTATATAATAGATCCCTCTGTGTGTAATGACTCTATATAATAGATCCCTCTGTGTGTAATGACTCTATATAATAGATACCTCTGTGTGTAATGACTCTATATAATAGATCCCTCTGTGTGTAATGACTCTATATAATAGATACCTCTGTGTGTAATGACTCTATATAATAGATCCCTCTGTGTGTAATGACTCTATATAGTAGATGCCTCTGTGTGTAATGAGTATAATAGATCCCTCTGTGTGTAATGACTCTATATAATAGATCCCTCTGTGTGTAATGACTCTATATAGTAGATCCCTCTGTGTGTAATGACTCTATATAATAGATCGCTCTGTGTGTAATGACTCTATATAATAGATCACTCTGTGTGTAATGACTCTATATAATAGATCCCTCTGTGTGTAATGACTCTATATAATAGATCCCTCTGTGTGTAATGACTCTATATAGTAGATCCCTCTGTGTGTAATGACTCTATATAATAGATCACTCTGTGTGTAATGACTCTATATAATAGATCCCTCTGTGTGTAATGACTCTATATAGTAGATCCCTCTGTGTGTAATGACTATGATAGATCACTCTGTGTGTAATGACTCTATATAATAGATCCCTCTGTGTGTAATGACTCTATATAATAGATCCCTCTGTGTGTAATGACTCTATATAATAGATCCCTCTGTGTGTAATGACTCTATATAATAGATCCCTCTGTGTGTAATGACTCTATATAATAGATCCCTCTGTGTGTAATGACTCTATACAATAGATCCCTCTGTGTGTAATGACTCTATATAATAGATCCCTCTGTGTGTAATGACTCTATATAATAGATCACTCTGTGTGTAATGACTCTATATAATCGATCCCTCTGTGTGTAATGACCCTATTTAGTAGATCCCTCTGTGTGTAATGAGTATAATAGATCCCTCTGTGTGTAATGACTCTATATAATAGATCCCTCTGTGTGTAATGACTCTATATAATAGATCCCTCTGTGTGTAATGACTCTATATAATAGATCCCTCTGTGTGTAATGACTCTATATAATATATCCCTCTGTGTGTAATGACTCTATATAATAGATCACTCTGTGTGTAACGACTCTATATAATAGATTCCTCTGTGTGTAATGACTCTATATAGTAGATCCCTCTGTGTGTAATGACTATAATAGATCACTCTGTGTGTAATGACTCTATATAATACATCCCTCTGTGTGCAATGACTCTATATAATAGATCCCTCTGTGTGTAATGACTCTATATAATAGATCCCTCTGTGTGTAATGACTCTATATAGTAGATCCCTCTGTGTGTAATGACTCTATATAATAGATCCCTCTGTGTGTAATGACTCTATATAATAGATCCCTCTGTGTGTAATGACTCTATATAATAGATCCCTCTGTGTGTAATGACTCTATATAGTAGATCCCTCTGTATGTAATGACTTTAATAGATCACTCTGTGTGTAATGACTCTATATAATAGATCCCTCTGTGTGTAATGACTCTATATAGTAGATCCCTCTGTGTGTAATGACTCTATATAATAGATCCCTCTGTGTGTAATGACTCTATATAATAGATCCCTCTGTGTGTAATGACTCTATATAATAGATCCCTCTGTGTGTAATGACTCTATATAGTAGATCCCTCTGTGTGTAATGACTATAATAGATCACTCTGTGTGTAATGACTCTATATAATAGATCCCTCTGTGTTTAATGACTCTATATAATAGATCCCTCTGTGTGTAATGACTCTATATAATAGATCCCTCTGTGTGTAATGACTCTATATAATAGATCCCTCTGTGTGTAATGACTCTATATAATAAATCCCTCTGTGTGTAATGACTCTATATAATAGATACCTCTGTGTGTAATGACTCTATATAATAGATACCTCTGTGTGTAATGACTCTATATAATAGATCCCTCTGTGTGTAATGACTCTATATAATAGATCCCTCTGTGTGTAATGACTCTATATAATAGATCCCTCTGTGTGTAATGACTCTATATAGTAGATCCCTCTGTGTGTAATGACTATAATAGATCACTCTGTGTGTAATGACTCTATATAATAGATCCCTCTGTGTGCAATGACTCTATATAATAGATCCCTCTGTGTGTAATGACTCTATATAATAGATCCCTCTGTGTGTAATGACTCTATATAATAGATCCCTCTGTGTGTAATGACTCTATATAATAGATCCCTCTGTGTGTAATGACTCTATATAATAGATCCCTCTGTGTGTAATGACTCTATATAGTAGATCCCTCTGTGTGTAATGACTATGATAGATCACTCTGTGTGTATTGACTCTATATAATAGATCCCTCTGTGTGTAATGACTCTATATAATAGATCCCTCTGTGTGTAATGACTCTATATAATAGATCCCTCTGTGTGTAATGACTCTATATAATAGATCCCTCTGTGTGTAATGACTCTATATAATAGATCCCTCTGTGTGTAATGACTCTATATAATAGATCCCTCTGTGTGTAATGACTCTATATAATAGATCCCTCGGTGTGTAATGACTCTATATAATAGATACCTCTGTGTGTAATGACTCTATATAATAGATCCCTCTGTGTGTAATGACTCTATATAATAGATCACTCTGTGTGTAATGACTCTATATAATAGATCCCTCTGTGTGTAATGACTATATAATAGATCCCTCTGTGTGTAATGACTCTATATAGTAGATCCCTCTGTGTGTAATGACTCTATATAATAGATCCCTCTGTGTGTATTGACTGTATATAATAGATCACTCTGTGTGTAATGACTCTATATAATAGATCCCTCTGTGTAATGACTCTATATAGTAGATCCCTCTGTGTGTAATGACTATAATAGATCAATCTGTGTGTAATGACTCTATATAATAGATCCCTCTGTGTGTAATGACTCTATATAATAGATCCCTCTGTGTGTAATGACTCTATATAATAGATCCCTCTGTGTGTAATGATTCTATATAATAGATCACTCTGTGTGTAAGGACTCTATATAATAGATCCCTCTGTGTGTAATGACTCTATATAGTAGATCCCTCTGTGTAATGACTATAATAGATCACTCTGTGTGTAATTACTCTATATAATAGATCCCTCTGCGTGTATTGACTCTATATAATAGATCCCTGTGTGTAATGACTCTATATAATAGATCACTCTGTGTGTAATGACTTTATATAATAGATCGCTCTGTGTGTAATGACTCTATATAATAGATCCCTCTGTGTGTAATGACTCTATATAATAGATCGCTCTGTGTATAATGACTCTATATAATAGATCCCTCTGTGTGTAATGACTCTATATAATAGATCCCTCTGAGTGTAATGACTCTATATAATAGATCCCTCTGAGTGTAATGACTTTATATAATAGATCCCTCTGTGTGTAATAACTCTATATAATAGATCCCTCTGTGTGTAATGACTCTATATAATAGATCCCTCTGTGTGTAATGACTCTATATAATAGATCCCTCTGTGTGTAATGACTCTATATAATAGATCCCTCTGTGTGTAATGACTCTATATAATAGATCCCTCTGTGTGTAATGACTCTATATAATAGATCCCTCTGTGTGTAATGACTCTATATAATATAGGAGTTTCACTGTTTGCATTGAAGAACTGAAATAAATTAACTTTTTGATGATATTCTAATTTTGTGAGAAGCACCTGTATATGCAGTATATGGACACCTGAACTATTGTATAGGGCTTCATTGGTTTACTATAATGGGAACAAGGTCTATACATGAAAAATACAGAAAACGAAGATGAAAAGCAGAGTCTGACTGAGGACCTAGGAAGTGTAATTGGGAATTGACCGCGGTGTTGGCGCGGGCTCAGGCGCAGAGCCCGCACTGTCATTCTCCACCAGACACGGCGCCCACGTTATCCTTAGTTCTGTAGCACACATGGGGGGACCCAGATGGTGTTTTCCTTCACGTTCTCCCCAGGTCTCTGTATATAGATTTTCTATATCATTCATCTTAATGAAAGGTGCAGATAACGTCTCGCGCTCCTTCCCCTTTCCTGACACTTTTCACCATTGTTCCTTGTACGCAGCAAAAACAAGACATAAATATTACTGATGATATCTGCAGAAGTGACAGGAGGGAATCGATCGTTTGGTTTTTTCATATATTTTTGTGTAGATTGTGTTCTGTGTTCAGCATTTAGAGTCTAAGGGATAACGTTTCTCCTTATGGAGGGTGACACGCCGGCTCCGGCACGTCAAGGTAAGGAGGCTTATTCGCCATGCAATGCTCCTTTGGGAAATTTAATATGCAAATTGCCTCTTCAGACCTTCCAATAGGTGGCGCTATAGAGTACAAGACTTCTTTTTCTCTGAAGAGGCAATTTGCATACAGCATTTAAAGTTTTTTTTCAGGACTTTAAAGGGTATATCCGGGACTTTAAAAAAAATATGTGTGTGAAGACCCCGGGGTCTTCCGTGGGCGTAACGCTCCTCAGACAACTCAGAGTGAGGGTAAAACAGCTTGGCAATACTTTATTGAATGACAAAGTGGACAATAAACACATAGAACAGTCCCAGCAAATACCCAAGATGGTGGAACATTACACAATCTCACCCTTCCTCCTCCGCCCGCCTGGGATAGAACAGCTGCGACTTTGGGACTTCCAGGGCCGACTACCTCAACCAGTGGCCCCCCGCTTCTGGCGGGCCCCCACAGAGAGAAGGTAGCGGCAAGCTTAGGAAACTAGCAGTCCATCGAGGTACAAGGCCAGGAGGCCCGAGGGTCCCACCATGGCATCTCCAAGAGTTTCCATAGGACCAGATGACCGGCGGGTCCCAATCTGGCTTGTCCAAATGTCTCCATGGGTTCCAGGTGACCGGAGGGTCCCACCTGGCAACCCCAAACAACATATCCATGGGGTCAGGTGACTTCATCGTCAAAGGAGTCTGGAGGGAGGAGGACAGAGGAGTCTGGAGGGAGGAGGACAGAGGAGTCTGGAGGGAGGAATAAAGGAGTCTAGAGGGAGGAGGACACATGAGTCTGGAGGGAGGAGGACAGAGGAGTCTGGAGGAGGAATAAAGGGGTCTGGAGGGAGGAGGACAAAGGAGTCTGGAGGGAGGAGGATAGAAGAGTCTGGAGAGAGAAGGACAGAGGAGTCTGGAGGAGGACAGAGGCGTCTGGAGGGAGGAGGACAGAGGAGTCTGGAGGGAGGAGAACAGAGGAGTCTAGAGGGAGGAGGACAGAGGAGCCTGGAGGGAGGAGGACAGAGGAATCTGGAGGGGGAGGATAGAAGATTGTGGAAGAGGATTTTGGAGGAGGACAGAGTAGACCACCTTTTCTATTAGTCCCATGGAGGGACCTGAACTTGCAATCATCTGATTGCTTGTATTATATACTGCATAATACAGCAAAAATTACTATTTCCTGTGAAGTACCAAGGAGGCGACGATGGGGGCCTTTAGTGGGCCCTGTCAGCTATGGTAGCCTATCGGAGCACCGCAATCTGTTTGCAGGTGGGGGGTGTGGAATTAGGCCAATAGCAACCACTTTAATACCACTGACAGAGAATACCAGCACCATCTAAAGGGTTAAACAGCAGCAATCAGAGCTGGAATCGGGTTGCTTCTATAAGAGGAAGGCGCTAACAAAGAGTTTGCACCTCACTTCATTAAGGAGGGAGGTATGGGTCGAGTAAGTGGAAAATCAACTATAGACATCTGTCACGCTCGCGCCCGGACTGACTGGCGTGATCGTGATTAGTGATCCCACTGGACCATGAACCAAGGAGTGCCTGGAGGGGCATAACTAAGAATCAACCCATTCCGACCAAGGTCGCACGGCGGCTCAGTCGACTCTGTGAACTAGGGAGGAACCGAGCAGAGGGACGAGGTGCTACTCCAGGTCAGACCCCAGTCACAGCTGTTGACCCACACCGGGGAATGCAGGAACAGGCAGGTTAGCTGGTATGCAGACAGGTGGGTACTGGCAGGCACGGCTGGTATGACGGCAGGTGGGTACTTAGCAGGCACGGCTGGTATGAAGGCAGGTGGGTACTGGCAGGCACGGCTGGTATGACAGCAGGTGGGTACTTAGCAGGCACGACTGGTATGTAGGCAGGTGGGTACTGGCAGGCGCGGCTGGTATGCAGACAGGCGGGCACTGACAGGCACGGCTGGAATGTGGACAGGCAGATACTGGCAGGTATGAATGCAGGCTTGATAGGGACCAGTACAGACTGGGATACAGGAACAGAGCCGCAGGTGCGGTGGACTAGCAGAGCAAAACCGCAGGAGCGATGAACAAGCAGAGCGGAGCGAAACCGCAGGTGCGGTGAACAAGCAGAGCAGAGCAAAACCGCAGGAGCGGTGAATAAGCAGAGCGGAGCAAAACCGCAGGAGTGGTGAACAAGCAGAGCGGAGCAAAACCACAGGTGCGGTGAACAAGCAGAGCGGAGCAAAACCGCAGGTGCGGTGAACAAGCAGAGCGGAGCAAAACCGCAGGTCCGGTGAACAAGCAGAGCAGAGCAAAACCGCAGGAGCAGTGAACAAGCAGAGCGGAGCAAAACCGCAGGTGCGGTGAACAAGCAGAGCGGAGCAAAACCGCAGGTGCGGTGAACAAGCAGAGCGGAGCAAAACCGCAGGTGCGGTGAACAAGCAGAGCGGAGCAAAACCACAGGTGCGGTGAACAAGCAGAACAGAGCGGAGCCGCCAGAGTGGTGAACAAGCAGAGCAGAACAGAACCGCAGGTGCGGTAAACAAGCGGAGTAGAGCAGAACCGCCGGAGCGGTGAACAAGCAGAACAGAGCAGAAGGTGAAAGCAGACAGGACAGGGCTCTGTTCACATGGAACAGACTGGAAAATACAGGAAGATGGTTAGAACACAGGAGGAAGATACGAAGGCAGGGAAAGGGGACAAGCAGAACCAGATACACACAAGGTACTTACAATGAAGTAGCGAGTGGACACAAAACTCACAAACAGAAGTACAGAGACAACGAGTTGGACTTAGGTGCAGGTTCAGACACTACAGGAAAAGGGAAGGCACGGACATAGAGAGAAACAAGTAACGGGCTAGGACACTGTTCAGACAGGAACTGAACCGGGAACAAGATACAGGAACGAGCCTGGGAACTCAGCCCCCAGGGTGGCGGAAACAGACTAGAAGTCAGAGATACAGGTAGCGTCCCTGGGTACTCAGCCCCCAGGGTGGCAGAACAGACTAGATACAGGACTGGACCTGGCAACTCAGTTGCAAAAGACAAACTGAGTGAAAGTGTTGCTCAGGCACCTCCTACTGGCTGGAGGGGGTTTAAATATCCAGTGACTCACAGCAATAGGCTGGGGACGCATTAGGACTGTGTACACAGTAGCTATAAGAAACAAGCAGAAAGCTTCGCTGCCGCCCTAAGCAATCAGACAAGAGACATGGACAGAGCAGGTACTGGAGCAAAGAGTGCAGCATGGACTGACAGGTAAGATTGCGGTCTTGCATGGTGGGAGGTGGTGCACCATGCAAGTGTGGTGCCCCTGAGGGTTCGGTCACCACAGAGGTATTGCATCTCATCCAGAGGTGTGGTACCTCACTCTCAGGTAAGGAAGGAGTATGGCTCAGGATCCTAACACCAGCATTCACTACACCACATTTCCGGGGGACAGGGCGAGATTGCTCCTACGGGAGAGCACAGTCCCTGATCCCTGGCTGGAGTGGGGGGAACCACCTAGAGAGGGGGAACCATGTAGTGGATGGGGTGGAGGAAGTAGATCCTGGGAACATTTGAGTAGGAGGAGTATAAAATAGAGACGCCATCTTAGTTCAGTGAGTTCAGTCAGAGGAGGAGAAGTGAAGGAGCATAGGCTCTGTATGAGCTCTGCTCCAGAGGCAGGCCTAGCCTGTGAGGCCCAGGACTGAAGGAGGGAAGAGAGGAGTGGGAGCAGGAAGGCTCCAGGAACCGAAGGGACCCTAGGGGTACGGGCCGTGCAGAAGGCCATCCGTACGTCCGCTGCTACCAGGAGGTAGAGGGGTCAGGCCAGATAACGGGAACCGGTCCCTCAACTAGCGGAGAAATAGCAATGCTCAACTAGAAACCGGAGGCTGCAGCACTTTATGTACCGTAAGCCAAAAGTCCACACCAGTCTCACTAAGAAGGTAGCCACATAGGACCCAGGGGACGGAACACACGTCGCCCGCCAAGACCCGAGGGTACCGGATAGAAGTGTCACTGGGTGTGAGGTGCAGGGAGAAGGCCAGAGAAAGGACACACAGAAGGGGGTCCTGCTAAATACTCCGGAGTTACCTGGGGGTCGGCTGAACAACTCACTGAGTGAGCACAGGACGACGAGGGCCGTTACATGGGTCCCTGTAACAAGAACTGCAACAACTGTGAGTAAAGGTCTTGGGACTGCATTACACGGACTCTGTGTTCATTACTGACTCCCTGCACTACAACCACCATCATCCACCCACACTGCCCTGAAGCTACACTCCTCCTGTGGGGAGTAGTAATACCCTTGCTGCCATACCACCAGCTTCGGAGGACTGTTCCACAGCGGCGGCCGCCTTTAGCCGCACTGGGTCACGGACCGGGTCACCGCCACAGTGACTACAACCCCCAGCGTCTACCGGCCCGGCTCCGGATACCCCACGGCCCAGGGAGCGCGTCAACTTTGGCGTAGTCGGCAGGAAATGAGCCCACCCGTTATCACCGGGTATTGCGCGCTTAAAGACTGTGTTTTCTACTAAATGTGGCGCCCGCCCCAGAAGAACTGGCGTCATTATGTGCGTGCTAAAAGACGACAAGAAACCACCTCCCATCGTGGGCCAGGTCCCAAACAGCAGTGGTCATGTATGCGAGTGTGTCCATCAAGGTGGTGGGACTGACCCTGAAAGTAACCGACAGCAGATTGCCATGGGACCGCAACAAACTGCCCTGGGACCGCCCCAAAAAGGGGAGAGGAGAGAAGAAAACGGGGAGACAGGGCGTGGTCTGGATCAGTCTAGACAGACCGCACTTGGTAGGGAAGATGGAGGACGGCAGCACCAGAGCCCCAGTCAGCGGCCTGCTGCAGGCCGCAGCACCCTACACACTGGAGGAGCTAGTGGCTAAGCTGCCCCAGGAAGACTTGGAGTTCCTCCGCTCTGGGATGGAAGACCTGGGCCGGAGGATGGAGAGGGCCCAGCGAGACGCCATCACCAGGTGGAGACGGGAGATGGAACAGCGGATGGCGTACCGGCAGCCGACGACGCTACCAAGCACCGGCGGTGCCCCAGCCTTGGCGGATCCCGACCAGCGCCTGGAGGCGACACGTGATGCAGGAGCGGCCGCGGTAGCAGGTAGGAGGAGTCTCCCTGTCCCGGGCGCTGCCAGCGTCGACCTGCTCCTGGGCCCTCTGGTGGAGCCGCTGACCCCGGGCGCTACCAACACCAGCCCGCTCCTGACCCCACAGCAAGGCCCACAACCAAGCCCTCCGACCCCGGGAGCCACCAGCGGTGGCCCGCTCCTAGGCCCACAGCCAAGCCCTCCAGCCCCGGGCGCCACCAGAGGCGGCCCGCTCCTAGGCCCACAGCCAAGCCCTCCAGCCCCGGGCGCCACCAGCGGCGGCCCGCTCCTGACCCCACCGCAAGGCCCACAAGTCCCGGGCACGCCCGCCCTGCACGCCCCGCAGGCCCAGACACCGCTACCTCCAGGCACCGGCACAGCCAGCCAGCTTCTGGGTCCCCTGCAGCAACCAACTCCCCCGCCAGCCAAGTGGGTGTACAGACGGTGCCGGTGGGACTGGTCCGCAGAGGTGGAGGACCAGTGGCCCTCGCTCCTACCCGCTCCGCAGCCCGCCGCCGTCTCCCAGTTGCCGGAAGACGAGGTCCAGTTTGAGTGGGATCACTCTGGGGAGGACCTGATGGGGTTCTCCCAGGAGACCAAGGCAGCCGCAGCCCGCCGCAAAGAGTTCTGCCACTAACAGCTGGTCCAGTTCAAAAAGGAGCGCAGCTTACGGCGCGTGCGGTGGGAGAAATTAGAGGCCCAGAACTTGGAGGAAAAGACACGGGTCCGCCAGGCCAACAAAGCCACCCACGGTCCCAGGGTAGAAGGGACCATAGTAAAATTCAATTTAGAGGCCGGATGGGGGTTCATCCGGGACCCGCACACAGACATTGACTTGTTTGTTAACAGGAGGGACGTGGAGTCTCACTTAAAAGCGGGTCACCCTGATCAGGACCTCTACCCCGGAGGCACGGTGACTTACACCCGTCACCGAGGAGTAAGGGGCTGGTATGCCCTCAATGTCCACAAGGTGGAGGAAGAGAGCGACTTTTACCTCTGCGAAGCTGAAGACCGGGCTGGGTCAGCTTATTGTGAACAAGAGCCTCCCCAGAGGGAGCACTCCTATTAAAGACTGCAAGTAGTCACCCGTACCCGTGCAGAATGGACACTGCAAGTTAAAGCTTGTATGAACATTTAACCCGTCTACTTAGTTACCCGGAACGGGTCCAAAAACTGACCGGCTGAGGACTGGGAGCAGCCACTTCCTGTAAATAGTTGCACCTTTTGAGGTGCCCCATATTGGTTTTATATTTTTATAACCAAGACCACTGAACAAAAACCCGTTGGAGGTGGCTGAAGACGTGGTCCAGCACCTGGATCATCTATGCCCTGCGGCCACCTCAGGGCCTACGTTGAGGGTTTTGGACGGGTCCCTCATGTTCGTGTTTACCAGTTTGCACTTTAATAAAGAAATGGACACCTGGTTGCAGATTATGCTGTGACCTGATAGAATGTTTAAATGAGAAAATGTTTTATATGCAAAATAAGTGTTTGTATATGTGAAAAAGTCACATATAAGTTTTTCTAAGTGTACCTCCCATAAAGGGAAGCAATGTAGCTTATGCTCTTATATGCGAATGCATCCTAAAAGTTTTTGCATGTCTTTAAAATTGTTTTTGCTCTGTTCCAGCCTGCGGACGTGCTCTGTTTTACCAGGGTGGTGTGTGGCGCCCCTGAGGGTTCGGTCGCCACAGAGGTATTGCATCTCATCCAGGGCAGGGCGAGATTGCTCCTACGGGAGAGCACAGTCCCTGATCCCTGGCTGGAGTGGGGGGAACCACCTAGAGAGGGGGAACCATGTAGTGGATGGGGTGGAGGAAGTAGATCCTGGGAACACTTGAGTAGGAGGAGTATAAAATAGAGACACCATCTTAGTTCAGTGAGTTCAGTCAGAGGAGGAGAAGTGAAGGAGCATAGGCTCTGCATGAGCTCTGCTCTGGAGGGCGGCCTAGCCTGTGAGGCCCAGGACTGAAGGAGAGAAGAGAGGAGTGGGAGAAGGAAGGCTCCAGGAACCGAAGGGACCCTAGGGGTACGGGCCGTGAAGAAGGCCACCCGTACGCCCGCATCTACCGGGAGGTAGAGGGGTCAGGCCAGATAAGGGGAACCGGTCCCTCAACTAGCGGAGAAACAGCAAGGCTCAACTAGAAACCGGAGGCTGCAGCACTTTATGTACCGTAAGCCAAAAGTCCACACCAGTCTCACTAAGAAGGTAGCCACATAGGACCCAGGGGACGGAACACACGTCGCCCGCCAAGGCCCGAGGGTACCGGATAGAAGTGTCACTGGGTGTGAGGTGCAGGGAGAAGGCCAGAGAAAGGACACACAGAAGGGGGTCCTGCTACATACTCTGGAGTTACCTGGGGATCGGCTGAAACCCTCACTGAGTGAGCACAGGACGACGAGGGCCGTTACATGGGTCCCTGTAACAAGAACTGCAACAACTGTGAGTAAAGGTCTTGGGACTGCATTACACGGACTCTGTGTTCATTACTGACTCCCTGCACTACAACCACCATCATCCACCCACACTGCCCTGAAGCTACACTCCTCCTGTTGGGAGTAGTAATACCCTTGCTGCCATACCACCAGCTTCGGAGGACTGTTCCGCAGCGGCGGCCCCCTTTAGCTGCACTCCACAGGTGGCGTAGTCGGACATTATAAAAACCCATATAAATAACCCCTTGGATTGACCGCCCTGGGTCACGGACCGGGTCACCGCCACAGTGACTACAACCCCCAGCGTCTACCGGCCCGGCTCCGGGTACCCCACGGCCCAGGGGGCGCGTCACAAGCACGCCGCCAGGGATGTTACAACATCATTGTTATATTTAAGGATGCACAAAATTTGGAATAAAAGTTTGAATTTTGTCCAATTTTATTTTTGCTCCAAATTCTTCATGACTTTTGCGCCATTTTTACTGAAGCTGTTTCATAATTTGTGACTTTTTTTGCGGAATGTCGCAGCTTTGAAGCACATGGTCCCCTACCCTAGTGGAGCACAAGATGTGCCTGTTTGTCTTTTTGCGCAGCAGAAGTCTAACGTGGGACATTGTATTATTTATTGAAAGGATTGTGCGACAATGTACTCTTGATAAGTGCAAAAGACCAACAAAAACTAATTTTAAATTGTGTCAAATTCATTAAACATCGAGAGTCATTGTGATGAATTTGGCGCAATGTCCATAAGCAAAAGCAAAGAAAAGGCATAAAAATTACGTAAAAAATGCACGCGATTGATGAATCAAGGCTTTAAAGTACAACTTGGAGAGGAAGATATTGTGTATCGTGTCCTCTGTCCCCCGACCAACCTCCAAACAATGGACATTGAAACAAGACCAACCCATTACATTGATTACATGACTCGCAAGGTGACACGACCCCTCGTAGGCCATTGTATGGTAGAACAAAGGGTCACCCAATTAGGACCTCCATCAAGAGGAGCGGCAGAGCCGTGCAATACTGTCCCATGAGGGCTTCTTATTTACCAGTAGGACATATTTGGACTGAGGCTTTTTTCAATGCCATCTTTATTTTACAGTGGTTCCTCCTCTTCTGGGATGTCCATGTGTTCTTAAGAGGATTAAGAAAATATGGTCACCCGTGTCATCAGCTCTGACCGTCGTTATGTTAACAGTTGTAGTGTCCTCCTGAGATGATCTGTTATGGCATTAATGCAGTCAGTCATGGCGACGTTCACCGCTGGTCGAGGTCTTGTATCTGTAGGAAGAAATATGTCACCTGGTCACAGAGTCATAGAAAAGGTCACAAGTCTGCTAGATTGAACATGGAGTCGTGAGATACTGACCCCTTCTCGGACCATGCCTTCTTCCACATTGCCTGCACAGTGTGCGCGACCTCTTCTTCCGCTTGTGTCTTCTTCTCTTGCGGTGTTTTCGATAAGACATGGTTTCCCATGACATGATGTTTTCTGGTAAAAGTTCTCAGGAAGGCATCTTATGGGCCATAAAGTGGCTAGACCAAGCTTATGTCATAGAGCAAGATGATTGTGACTGCGTCAGTCATTGTCTGGCCACCATGTAACAGACCGCAGTAAGGTGGCAAATGCTGACCCTATGTAGTGAGATGGAACGGGTTATAGTGAGGCCATCTCTACTTTTCACCAAGTTTATTTCACCAATCTCGTATTTTAGACAAAGGTTAATGTTTTCTTGATGCAGACCATCCTCCCAGGGTGCAGGCCATCTTATCAGGGTGCACACCAACTTCTCAGGGTACAGACTATCTTCTCAAGGTGCAAACAATCTTCTAAGGGTACAGAACATCTCAGGCTGCAGACCATTCCTGTCTTCCCCTTTTAGGGAAAACCTTATATTACTGGTGTATATTGTGGTATAGGGCTTCTCTAGGGTGTCACAGGGTAAGACGCCGCCGAGCACTTTTTAGGGTGCAAACCTCCAGAGTTAGGTAGGGTTATTGTTTAGAGTATACTGTTGAGGGAAAGTATCACTCCCTGCCCTTATTCCATCTATTTTTGCTGCCCTATACAAAGTAGTGGATATTGATTGCGGGGTTGATTGGGGTCATTTACCACTTCTCTTTTTTCATTTGTTTTGGGGGGTTGGGTGGGGGGGTAGTTGGTTACTTTTTTACCTTTTAATCAATATTAAAAAGAGTATATTTTATTTGGGGCTTGTTTGTTATGCTAGACATTTTCTCAGGGTACATACTATCTTCTAAGGATGCAGACCATCTTCTCAGGATGCAGACCATCTTCTCAGGATGCAGACCATCTTCCCAGGGTGCAGACCATCTTCCCAGGGTGCAGACCATCTTCCCAGGGTTCAGACCATCTTCTCAGGATGCAGACCATCTTCCCAGGGTGTTGACCATATTTCCAGAGTGGGGACTATCTTCCCAGGGTGCAGACCATCTTCCCAGGGTGCAGACCATCCTCTCAGGGTGCAGACTATTTTGTTAAGGTGCAGACCATCTTTCCAGGGTGGGGACTATCTTCCCAGGGTGCAGACCATCCTCTCAGGGTGCAGACTATTTTGTTAAGGTGCAGACTATCTTTTCAGGATACAGACCATCTTCTCAAAGTGAGAATTGCCTTCTCAGGGTGCAGACCACATCCTAATGGTGCAGCCCATCTTCTCAGGGTGTGGACCATCTTGTAAGGTTGTGAACCATCTCTGTAGACAGAAGACCATCTCTGCAGAGGGCAATTCACAAACGCCTGGGACTGCCCTGCGAGGAAACCACCCAGACCCTAGGTGAAGAGTTATTGTACGGTTCTTGCTGCTGTAACTGATCTGTTAAAGTGGAACATCACATAGTACATGTGCGGAACCGCAAAGCTTGTCTGCCGAGAACGTACATCATGGTTAGTGAGCCGCATAAAACTTGTAATTGATGCCATTATTGGCCGCTGCTCCATCCCAAACAACTTCATACATGTCCATGCATTACATGGTTTCAGGAGGAATCTAGACACGGGTTCCTCCAGTGCCCCCAGCTGTCTTTTTGTAGTTTTGAGACGTGGCCTGTGAATGTGGTGATTTTTCGATGATTTGTAGGTAACTCGCTGAGAATACTTTATCTATCTGTAATGACAAATCGTTAATAACTTCCCCATTCTGGTCACGGATGAGAAGTATATATGGGACACATTAATGATCTTCCAGATAATGGACAGGTGAATATATGGCTGTTATCTCATGGTGGGGATTTCCTGCTGCAGATCGTTCACCTTTTCATTACGCTTCATGTATATAAAGTCTGCGTGTATCACACTCTACTGACGGTAAGAAGAGCAGCCATGGCCGGGCTTCAGGTCTTCATCCTGTGCGCGGCCATCTTCATGGCCGTGTCCGGGTCCCACATGCAGGGTGGAACCATATCATTCAAGGCAACTGAGAAAACACAGACTGGATGGCTGGTAGGACGAGATATTTATAGGAAATGTAATGTAAAAAATGTTTTTCATTTCCCTACACATTAGGGAAAAGTTTGCCAAGACCATGGTTTTAGGTTAGATTGGCTGTCCACCTAAAGTTTAGGGCTTCTACCAATTCTCACCCCAACAGAAGATGTCAGGTGATAGAAGGACCTGGCATGGAGAATCACAATGCCACAACAACGGTCTGGAGGGAGACAGAAGTCTGGAAGGGGACAGGGGAGTCTACAGAGGACAGAAGAGTCTTGGCAGGAATGAAGGAGTCTAAACAAAACGTGTCTGGGAAAGGACAGAAGGTTCTAGGTGAGACAGAGGAGTCTGGAGTTGACAGAAAGGCCTGGAAGAAGACAGAAAGATCTGGAGGGGACTGAGAGGGCAGAGAAGTCTGGAGGGGACAGATGAGTTTGGGGGAAACAAAGGTCTGGGAGAGAACAGATATGTCCAGGTAGTTACAGAGGACTAGGTAGATTTGGAGAGGAGATGGGTCTGGAGAAGGACAGAGGGTTCTAGAGGAGACAGAGGAGTCTGGAGTTGGCAGAAGGGTCTGAAAGAAGACAGAAAGATCTGGAGGGGACAAAGAGGGCAAAGTAGTCTAGGGGGGACAGAAGTGTCTGGAAGAAACAAAGGTCTAGGAGAGGACAGAGATTTCTGGGTATGTTTGTAAGGGACAGAAGGGCCTGGAGTGGACAGAGGAGTTGGAGGAGATAGAAGTCAGGAGAAGGATAAAGATGACAGAGGTCTGTGTAGGTTTGGCGGTAACAGAGGAGTTTGGAGGAGCATGACTGAGGAGTAGGGTCGGAGGAGTATGGAGAGGACAGACAGGTTTGAGTAGGTCTGGAAGTAGGAAGAGTCGGAGGAGTTTGGAGGAGGGTCAGATTGCTGTGGAAGAAGACAATAAAATATTAAAATGTGAGAGTCCTCAGTGGTTAATTCCTTTAAATCGTGAACTGAGAAGACGCTAACAAATAGCAGGTGCCTGATGAAGAGAGCGGAGGAGGCTCCGGAGCTGCTATTTGTTACGTCTCCTCAGTTCACCATTAAAAGGTATCAACCACTGACGACTCTGAAATATGTTTCTATGTACTGGTGAATACGGGTACAAAGATATATTTTTCCTGGAAGAAAACAACAAGGTCTGGAGGGGGGGGGCAGGTAGCTGATAACTGCTCCCTTTTCAGGTTTATTCACCTTTTGGACTGACGGACACTGGAGATGTTCAATAGTAATAATCAAGCGTCAAAAATACACATTTGCTAATAATTGTGCGCACGGTGTACAGGGAGACTCATTTGAAAGAGGCCCCGAATATTCTGTAATAACGCTCGCTGGGATGAAGCAATCTGCAGCGTGCTCCCCGGTAGCAGGATGCCCCGTGTCCTCGCACTGTCGGAGATTGGAAGGGAAATAATGTGAAATTGCTGCTCTTCTCCCCCCCATATGTTTTCTGACTTGTTCAGGAACATGGAGCTCCGCAGCTAAATGCGTCTGGCAGAAAACGGAGATCACTTCCAGCATCGCATGCAACGCAATCGATCACATATACGTCAAGGAATGAAGCAGATTTTTTTCGGTTCGGACTGCTTCATCCTAACGGGAGTTATAACTGAATATCTGGGGGCCTCATTCCTGTGAATCTCCTGTAGCATCCCAAAAATTAGTGGTCTCATAACTGAGACTCTGTCTATCAGGCGTTTTTGGCTTATCCTTTTAAAGGGGTTGTTTGCATTGCTTGGTCTATTCTTTTTAGAAGAGACTCTATGTTATGGAGACCCTCTTTGTTTTAAGGAGAACTTTGGAATAGACAGCAAAGGGTCTTCACATTGCCAGTGAGATTCAAATTAAGATACTTCAATCGATGAAGGAAGAGAGACAGAATACATGTGACATGCATTGTCAGCAGGTAGAGTCTTCTGGTGTGGCAACAAAGACTCGCCATATTTATTAGCTAGACAGAACAGAACTTCATTGTTACATACAACTGAACAGAAAACCGAAATAGACTTATTAGTAACAAATTTCCCTTGGCCCAGCGTAAACCTTCTTGTCAAGGACTTTACAGGAAACAAGTATCATAGTCAGACATTCCACAATGTAAAATTAGAAAACACTCAAGCAGACTTCAGACATAGCAAAAATATAAAATTTTTTTTTTTTCTAAATTAATAATGATATCTAGATATTAAAAAAAATGAACCACAATATATAAAAATAAAGTGATCACAGGGTATCCCACAGCGGGGACTTAGGATGTTCTCAATTCTCAATGCAAAGTTTGTTCTTGGGGCATCCTGTTTCCCCCGCACACCAGGCACAAATTGGTCCACTTGTGTTTTCTTAAAGGGTGGGCGGATATTGGAGGATAATCGACTGGATTCCTATATCCTGATAAGATTGGAATAGTTTCTAGGAAACTATTGAGAACATCGCAATGATTATCAGTTGAGTTGGTGCAAGTTTATTTGCACGTCCTATCCCATAGGTCACGACCGTGGTCTGTGGCCTCGGCACAGGAGCGAGAGAACGGCCTCTTACCTGCCGTCTCCCCGGCTCTTTTGATTAGGTTGATGTCATCGTTGAGGTGTGACGCAAATGTGACGTCGCAGCAGGCGGGATAATCGAAAGAAGAGCCGGGGATGGTGGCAGGTAAGAGGCCGTTCTCCCGCTCCTGTGCCGAGGCCACCGACCATTGTCGTGACCGATGGGATAGGACATGCAAATAAATTCACACCAACTCTAATCATCACAAATTATTAGGAATCTCCTGACCTTTTTTGTTCTTTCTGGCTATTTTTCAGGTTGATTTTATATATAAAACATCTTTTATTGATAATTACGGAGACTCTTTGTACTGGAACTGCTTTACTGGTGACTGCGGTTATGAAATAAATCGTTGGATTGAACCTGTGGAGAACAGGACCTGGAGCCCGGGACGTTGGTTCCAGTATGAAGGACATATAAGGAGACGTGTGGACAATGATAAACCCTTCCAACTCTGGTAAGGTTCTTGGGAGTGGTTGGCGTACATCTCTTTCCTGGCAGCCATTTGGTCCCAATGCCATGTACACTCACCGACTGTCAAGGTGAAGTTATGATGGCTGGATCGTGGCTCGTCTTTTCTGTTGGAAATTCGATAGGCAGGATTACATTACTGGCAACAACAGTCATAATAAATTGATGTTTTCTGCCTCTCTACAAAGTGATTGTATAATGACAGAATCACTGTGCTGCTGGAGACTAGATAGGCAGGATTACACCACTGACTGTAGCAGATACAACAAGCAGCCATTTCCTGCTACCCTGTAAGGACTGGATCCCAGCTCTGCTGTACTGCTGGAGACTAGATAGGCAGGACGACACCACTGACTGTAGCAGATACAACAAGCAGCCGTTTCCTGCTACCCTGTAAGGACTGGATCCCAGCTCTGCTGTGCTGCTGGGGGCTAGATAGGCAGGACGACACCACTGACTGTAGCAGATACAACAAGCAGCCATTTCCTGCTACCCTGTAAGGACTGGATCCCAGCTCTCCTGTGCTGCTGAGGGCTAGATAGGCAGGACGACACCACTGACTGTAGCAGATACAACAAGCAGCCATTTCCTGCTACCCTGTAAGGACTGGATCCCAGCTCTGCTATGCTGCTGGGGGCTAGATAGGCAGGACGACACCACTGACTGTAGCAGATACAACAAGCAGCCATTTCCTGCTACCCTGTAAGGACTGGATCCCAGCTCTGCTGTGCTGCCGGGGGCTAGATAGGCAGGAGACACCACTGACTGTAGCAGATACAACAAGCAGCCATTTCCTGCTACCCTGTAAGGACTGGATCCCAGCTCTGCTGTGCTGTTGGGGACTAGATAGGCAGGACGACACCACTGACTGTAGCAGATACAACAAGCAGCCATTTCCTGCTACCCTGTAAGGACTGGATCCCAGCTCTGCTGTGCTGCCGGGGGCTAGATAGGCAGGAGACACCACTGACTGTAGCAGATACAACAAGCAGCCATTTCCTGCTACCCTGTAAGGACTGGATCCCAGCTCTGCTGTGCTGCCGGGGGCTAGATAGGCAGGAGACACCACTGACTGTAGCAGATACAACAAGCAGCCATTTCCTGCTACCCTGTAAGGACTGGATCCCAGCTCTGCTGTGCTGCCGGGGGCTAGATAGGCAGGAGACACGACTGACTGTAGCAGATACAACAAGCAGCCATTTCCTGCTACCCTGTAAGGACTGGATCCCAGCTCTGCTGTGCTGCCGGGGGCTAGATAGGCAGGAGACACGACTGACTGTAGCAGATACAACAAGCAGCCATTTCCTGCTACCCTGTAAGGACTGGATCCCAGCTCTGCTGTGCTTTTGGGGACTAGATAGGCAGAACGATACCACTGACTGTAGCAGATACAACATGCAGCCATTTCCTGCTACCCTGTAAGGACTGGATCCCAGCTCTGCTGTGCTGCCGGGGGCTAGATAGGCAGGAGACACGACTGACTGTAGCAGATACAACAAGCAGCCATTTCCTGCTACCCTGTAAGGACTGGATCCCAGCTCTGCTGTGCTGTTGGGGACTAGATAGGCAGGACGATACCACTGACTGTAGCAGATACAACAAGCAGCCATTTCCTGCTACCCTGTAAGGACTGGATCCCAGCTCTGCTGTGCTGCTGGGGGCTAGATAGGCAGGACGACACCACTGACTGTAGCAGATACAACAAGCAGCCATTTCCTGCTACCCTGTAAGGACTGGATCCCAGCTCTGCTATGCTGCTGGGGGCTAGATAGGCAGGACGACACCACTGACTGTAGCAGATACAACAAGCAGCCATTTCCTGCTACCCTGTAAGGACTGGATCCCAGCTCTGCTGTGCTGCCGGGGGCTAGATAGGCAGAACGACACCACTGACTGTAGCAGATACAACAAGCAGCCGTTTCCTGCTACCCTGTAAGGACTGAATCCCAGCTCTGCTGTGCTGCCGGGGGCTAGATAGGCAGGAGACACCACTGACTGTAGCAGATACAACAAGCAGCCATTTCCTGCTACCCTGTAAGGACTGGATCCCAGCTCTGCTGTGCTGCTGAGGGCTAGATAGGCAGGAGACACCACTGACTGTAGCAGATACAACAAGCAGCCATTTCCTGCTACCCTGTAAGGACTGGATCCCAGCTCTGCTGTGCTGCCGGGGGCTAGATAGGCAGGAGACACGACTGACTGTAGTAGATACAACAAGCAGCCATTTCCTGCTACCCTGTAAGGACTGGATCCCAGCTCTGCTGTGCTGCCGGGGGCTAGATAGGCAGGAGACACCACTGACTGTAGCAGATACAACAAGCAGCCATTTCCTGCTACCCTGTAAGGACTGGATCCCAGCTCTGCTGTGCTGCCGGGGGCTAGATAGGCAGGAGACACGACTGACTGTAGCAGATACAACAAGCAGCCATTTCCTGCTACCCTGTAAGGACTGGATCCCAGCTCTGCTATGCTGCTGGGGGCTAGATAGGCAGGACGACACCACTGACTGTAGCAGATACAACAAGCAGCCGTTTCCTGCTACCCTGTAAGGACTGGATCCCAGCTCTGCTGTGCTGCTGGGGGCTAGATAGGCAGGACGACACCACTGACTGTAGCAGATACAACAAGCAGCCATTTCCTGCTACCCTGTAAGGACTGGATCCCAGCTCTGCTGTGCTGCTGGGGGCTAGATAGGCAGGACGACACCACTGACTGTAGCAGATACAACAAGCAGCCGTTTCCTGCTACCCTGTAAGGACTGGATCCCAGCTCTGCTGTGCTGCGGGGGGCTAGATAGGCAGGATCGCTCAGAGCGGTGGATAGTATGGCTATATACAGGTCTGAGGGGCAGGGGAACGTTTCCTTACCTGGTTCCCTATGACCATTTGTAGATCCAGCCAATGAGCGAGACTTTTCTTAAAGGCTGTACGATGCCCCACCACCATCCCCACTAATAGATGATGCTCCTACTGTATTATTTTATTTCTTACACTGGATATAATCAATGCAATCTTTTTATCTTTGTCTCCACAGGGAAAGCAGCTGCTGTTGGGTCTACAATATCTATAATGTAAACGGGTGGCAGCTGACCGCCTCTGTGGATTTAGGAATCAGATCCGACACTCTGACGCCTAACTCCTCACCCGTGACCACCATCATACCGATCCTAAGGTGCGGCCTTGTTCTACTGCCACCATAACCACAATGATAAATTCACTCTAATATTCATTTTATACTTTTTATTTCTGTTCTATGTTGAATATTTTTCCAACTTTGTTTTTATGTTTTTTTTTTTGGATTTTTTTTTTTAGGATTCCTCAGAATTGTGCAACCACCATTAATTTATTAAGACACGACCCTGATGGAGACTTTGTGTCGTGCCGATATGGAAATTACTATGATGAGTGCAGTTCATGTTCCTGGAGTTTTTCCGTAGATGAAGTAAGACAATACAATGGGTGACCGTACATACGGCTGGAGCGCGACCACGCTACAAATAACTGCCCCGGCCGGAGCTCGAATGAAATCCCAACTTTATAGGACCCTCATAAAACTTATTATAAAGTCATCTAGAGTTTAAAGACGTGATAGATTCGGGGTGCTTTAGGTTTTTAGGACAAGGGGTGTAACAAGTAACCATATGGCACCGCTGCAAGCCTTGTGACAGTGCCTCGCTCTATCGGGAGATAGTTGTCCTGCCCTTCCAGATTATTGACCTGTACTCTGAATAGATCATCACTATCAGATCAGTGATACTATGGAGGGGTGTGAATGGGTTGAAATGGCAGCGGGTGGTCTGCTGAGGGCCCCATGTCACTGCCATCTTAGTCATCCAATGGAGCCCAGTCGTTGTCCTGTTGAAAAGTGAACCTACGCCCCAGTCTCAAGTCTAGTTTGGTCACATCTGACCAGAGCACCTACTTCCACATGATCGCTGTGTCCCCTACATGGCATGTGGAAGAAGCGGCTCTGATCAGATGAGACCAAAGGAGAACTTTTTAGGCTAAATGCAAAATGGTATGTGTTGCGGAAAACTAACACTGCACATCACCCTGAAAACACCATCCCCACCGTCACACATGGTGGTGGCAGCGTCATGCTGTGGGGAGGCTTATCTGCAGCAGGGGCAGGGAAGTTGGTCAGAGTTGATGGGAAGTATTAAGGCGTGTGCCCTAATACTTTTATCTGTATACAGTTCTGTAAAATAAGTAACCAAAACACTATGTACAGATATTATCTTAATCATTTCCCACATCAGGACATGAATAATGTCCTGGGCAGGGGTCTCCATATGTGGAGGGGGCTCAGGAGCTGAGCTCTGGCTGCAGCTGTCAACCATTTAGATGCTGCAGTCAATTTCTGACAGTGGCTTTCAAGTTAAGCGATTGGTGTTGAATGTGCGCACCGGCTCCAGTCGGCCCTTGCGACCTAATCATGGGGTACTGATGACTACTTACTGTCACAGCCAGGGGCCGGCTGAAGTTCACCTTCACTGCCATCTTGGTCCTCCTGTGAAGCCCAGTGAATAATGATTTTTATATATATTGCATTACTGTGGATTTACTGTGTATAGTACAATCAAACGATCGCCGGTTCAAGACCCCTAGGGAGACTAAAAAGTAATGGAAAAAAATAATAAAAAAATGTCTTAAATATATTGAAAATATAAATAAAAATTAAAATCAAGCCCCTTTTTTACATAAAAAAGAAAATAAAGGTAAAGAATAAACATATTTGGTATCATCACATTTGGAACGAGGTAAACAATGTAAAGAAAAAAAAATCTAAACATCAAAATTGCGTCATTTTTGGTCACCGCCCTAAAAAAAAACATAAAACGCGTCCACAAATCAATGAAAACAACGGCTCACTATGCAAAAAAACCTAATCCCTCACACATGGACAGAAATAGAATAATATTACGGGTCTTGGAGAATGGTGACACAAAGCAAAAATTTTTTTAAAAAATATTCAGAATTGTTTTTAATCAGTTAATTAGAAAAAAAAAAAAAACAATGCAAGTTTGGTATCGCAGTAATCGCAGCCGCCTGGACAATCATGTTACCGGGCCATTTTTACCGCACAATGAATGCCATAAAAAAAAAACAATACTTGCATTGCATTTTTGTCACCATTTTATCGCACTTGGAATTTTTTCACCATTTCCCAGTATATGGTAAAGTTAATGGAGTCATTCAAAACTACAACTTGTCCCAGAAAAACAAGCCGTCATACGGCCGTGTCAGGAAGCATAAAAAAAAGTTATGGCTCTTGGAAAAAGAGGAGAAAATAAACGCGTAAAAATGAAAAATTCCCTGGTGATCAAAAGGATAATGTCTGATCTCCGGTATAACCTGTACATGATCTTTCCTCCAGAGCCGCTGCACCGTGTCTGTTCCATCATCGATGAGCTCTGGATCCTACGTGATGGAATTAATTCTCGAAGACTTTCCAAAAAACGGCATCTACCTCACCTACAAGGATGGAACGACGGTCTACAAATACCCCAACTTCCATCGCAAAAAACGAGAACTGTCCAAGGATTCCCAGAAATATTACTGGTACTGGCCTAGCACCTACACAGCCGAAAGTGATTACACATCTTATGGAGATTCTTTATGGACAACAGGATCTGTCACAGACGTAACGTCTTCTGACGTAATCTGGGACACATCTGTGGACGTCAGCGTCACCCCAGAATATTATACTACTGATCATCCCAGTGTAGACGTCTCAACGTATGAAGAGTCCACTCTGCACACAGTGACTGTGGCCGAGACTTCGCCTGAGACTGTGACGGAGGCTACGCCTGAGACTATGTCTGTGGCCGAGACTTCGCCTGAGACTGTGACGGAGGCTACGCCTGAGACTATGACTGTGGCCGAGACTTCGCCTGAGACTGTGACGGAGGCTACGCCTGAGACTATGACTGTGGCCGAGACTTCGCCTGAGACTGTGACGGAGGCTACGCCTGAGACTATGACTGTGGCCGAGACTTCGCCTGAGACTGTGACGGAGGCTACGCCTGAGACTATGTCTGTGGCCGAGACTTCGCCTGAGACTGTGACGGAGGCTACGCCTGAGACTATGACTGTGGCCGAGACTTCGCCTGAGACTGTGACGGAGGCTACGCCTGAGACTATGTCTGTGGCCGAGACTTCGCCTGAGACTGTGACGGAGGCTACGCCTGAGACTATGACTGTGGCCGAGACTTCGCCTGAGACTGTGACGGAGGCTACGCCTGAGACTATGACTGTGGCCGAGACTTCGCCTGAGACTGTGACGGAGGTTACGCCTGAGACTATGACCGAGAGTGTGACCTTGAGTGTGACCGACATTCTGACATCACCATACGTTACAACAGACACGTATTACCCATCTTACCAAACGCCTACTATGAATTCCCTGAGCAAGATTTCTCTGCAGTTCTTAGTCGAAGGTAAGAATAATGTCCCATGACTTAGGTGGGACGGGCTCTTTATACATTCCCCAAAATTCTGTAGACTTAGACTATAGCTCCGAGTGCCATAGAGGGACTGCTCCAGGGATGCACCATAGTGTCCATGGGTCCATGATATGGGCTTGTAGGCATCTCTCCCATAGGGAACATTGATGTCACACTTAAAGGGTATGTTCTCCTTTATCCATTTGATAGGGGATGACATCCAGGTCACTGAGGCTCCGACCACTGGGATCCCCACCCATCCCAGTCTGTAGAGCCCCATTTGAGTGGGACGGAGGCCAAACATGCCCTCTGCTCCGTTCCTTCTCAGTGGCATCGCCAGAGATAGTGGAGCGCTGCGCTCGGCTGGTCTTCAGCGCTCTAAGAATGAATGGAGAGGAGGGGATGGGAGCATAATCGGCCAGTGCTCCATTCAGACAGCCCTGTTATCAGGATTAGTGGGGGTTCCACTGATGGGACCCCCAGCGATCAGGAACTTTTCCTCTATCCAGTGGATTGGGGATAGCTTCAAACTTGGCAGAACCCCTTTAAGTCATGGTAATGCCACGATTTTACCCCAACCAAGAAGCAGCCATTTTGATAAGACCACCCCAATTTGAAAAAATGGGCGGTCTTCATGAGTCAGCATGGGATGCGATGGAACTGAAGACCAGGACGAGATAAAGCACACGGATGCACATTTTCCCAGTTTAGGAAAAAAAAAATGTAAATGAATATTTGGAAATGTTTGGATAGAACTGAAGGAACATTTCCATAATTTTGTAAACTTGTAGTCAGACTTTTGACTTCACCGCCTGTGTCCTTCCCTCCCAGTCACCAGCTCGGCTCCCTCCTGTACATTCGGGGATTACAGGCCAAAGTTTGTGCCCCCGACTCCAAACCATGGGGAGAAGCTGCTGACGAATGCAGGGAGCGCAATCCAGCTCCACCTGTCGGCACAAGCCGCGTACGAAAGGTAAGACGTGTGCCGGCGGACCAGAGCCAACAACTGCACCGACAACCATCACCGAGCACCACAACACCATTAACCCCTTCCTCAGAGGGCAATTTTCTATTTTTGTGCTTTCGTTTTTTTCCTTCCCTTTTTTAAGCGGTGAAAAATTATTGGAAATTCATGAAAAAAAAAAGTTTTTTTTTTGTGTCGACATTTTCCAATCTCCGTAACCTTTTAATTTTTCAGTTGTTGGAGCTGTTTGGCAGCCTGTTCTTTCTTGTTTTTTTTTTTTTTTTTTGTGGGGTGAGCTGACATGTCTACTGACCCCATTGTGGGGTACATATGGCATTTTGATCGCACTTTTTCACCGAGTTGTGGTGACCAAAAAACACAATTTCAGTTTTTCTCTCATTTCTACCTTTACTAATCGGGTTAATTCATTTATTATTTTGATAGACCGGAGTTTACTTTTTCCAGAAAGAGCGCCACACCTGTCTATGGGTTGTGTGTGGTATTGCAGCACATTTCCATAGAAGTGATGGGCTCTGAGCCTGCAGGATCCGCGCTCACGACCAGCAGCATCGCTTTGTGCTATTTTATGTTCCTTTTTTGTTTGCAGTATCTCAGATTTCCTGGTCAGCGGTCCACCGGGCATAAGAAAATCATTTACCGGCTCGTCCAGGTCTACTACGAGGAGCATGGTGGCAGAATGGACTCCGTCAGAAAACAACGTGGGAGACCATATACCGCTCTGCTTTGTAGCAGAGACTTACGGCGGGTCAGTGACTTCTGTGACATTTCTGGATCTGCAGGATTTCTTGGAGCGCTCGGTGCAGCAGGTTGCCTGGGCGGCCTCCAGTAGACCATGAGTGATCACCAGGAGTCGTCACCTATCTAATAGTGCAAAGGTTTTACTTGCAAATATGTCCATTTCCATTTATACAGCCTGGACCATACACACCGGTGTTAAAGGGGTTGTCCAGGGGTAGAATGGTAACTTTCTTTCAAAACAGCACCACCCCCATCTACTGTTTGTGTCTGGTATTGCAGCTCAGCTTCATCAAAGTGAATGTCGCAGAGCTGCAATACCACAGACCACCTGAAGTCAGGGCTGGCGCTGCTTTTGGCAGTACACAGCCATGTTTTTCTAATCGTAGACAACCCCTTTATTGCAGCATTTGTAGATATACATTGTCCTGCGTAATGTGTGATATTGCTGACATTGTTCCTCCAGGTATCAGTCCGAGATGCGCTGCGTCATTGCCGTGGTGGGACCCAGCCACTTAGGTACGCTCTGCTGCTACAGACAACTGTATGACGACATAGTCGGGGGGAGTACACTCGGGGGGGACGCCGGCTGTGGGGTGCGATGGTCGGCACACGAGGACGCTCGCTCTGCACGGAGGATTTATGTTCAGACTCAGCTCAGCAAATTTATTGTCGTTTCTCATATTGATAATGCAGATTTCACATTCAGTGGCGTATCTAGCGTCTGATGGGCCCCAGTGCAAAATGTGTACCTGGGCCTCCAACTCCATGTTGGTCATACGTATGAGCCCCTATAGCAATCTAAATCCTATAAAGACACGTGTTCACCCCACATGTAACAGTGTCCTCATCCTGTCACCTTCCTGTGATAATGTCCTCTGTCCTGGCCCTTTCCCGTAATGTCATCCCCCATCCCATGCCCCTTCCTGTCATAATGCCCCTCATCCTGTGTCGCTTCCTGTTATAATGCCTCTCATTCCTTGCCCTTTCCTGTTATAATGTCCCCCATCCTGAGCTCCTTTCTTTGATAATGTGCCCCATCCTGAGCTCCTTTTTGTTATAATGTCCCCCATCCTGAGCTCCTTTTTGGTATAATGTCCCCCATCCTGGGCCTCTTCCTGGTATAATGTCCCCCATCCTGGGCCTCTTCCTGGTGTAATTTCCCCTATCCTGGTCCCCTTCCTGGTATAATGTCCCCCATTCTGGTCCCCTTCCTGGTATAATGTCCCCCATCCTGGTTCCCTTCCTGATATAATGTCCCTCATCCTGGGCCCCTTCCTGTTATAATGTCCCCCATCCTGGGCCCCTTCCTGTTATAATGTCCCCCATCCTGGCCCCCTTCCTGTTATAATGTCCCCCAACCTGGTTCCCTTCCTTTTATAATGTCCCCCATCCTGGTCCACTTCCTGGTATAATGTCCCCCATCCTGAGCTCCTTTTTGGTATAATGTCCCTCGTCCTGGGCCTCTTCCTGGTATAATGTCCCCCATCCTGGGCCTCTTCCTGGTATAATTTCCCCTATCCTGGTCCCCTTCCTGGTATAATGTCCCACATTCTGGTCCCCTTCCTGGTATAATGTCCCCCATCCTGGTCCCCTTCCTGATATAATGTCCCTCCTCCTGGGCCCCTTCCTGGTATAATGTCCCCCATCCTGGGCTCCTTCCTGTTATAATGTCCCCCATCCTGGTTCCCTTCCTTTTATAATGTCCCCCATCCTGGTCCCCTTCCTTTTATAATGTCCCCCCATCCTGGACCCCTTCCTGTTATAATGTCCCCCATCCTGGTCCCCTTCCTTTTATAATGTCCCCCATCCTGGTCCCCTTCCTTTTATAATGTCCCCCATCCTGGTCCCCTTCCTTTTATAATGTCCCCCATCCTGGTCCCCTTCCTTTTATAATGTCCCCCATCCTGGTCCCCTTCCTGGCATAAAGTCCCCATCTATATTTTATGTTGACATGGCTGTAGGAGGCTTGTTTTGTAGGTGTGAATGGCACCGATCACTTTGCCATATTATATACTGAGAAACGTGTGGTGAAATGGTGAATAGAAACCGCCCTCCGCCATTGTATTGTGGGTTTTGTTTTTACAGCGTAAACATGACCTGAAAATCAGATTTTGCGGGTCACCGCGATCACAGCGATAACGAACTTGTATTATTCATTAGTGGTTAAAAATTTCAGAAATTTGGAAAGAAAAGAATCCATCTTGGTTTCTGCCCCGTGTTCGGTCTCATTTTTTTGCAACGGTGTTTAGCGTTCGGGTGCACTTACTTTATATTTTGATAGATCAGACTTTACGTTGTTTAGTCTTTTTATTTCTTTATTTTTGATCTGGGGATTAAAGCTTTTCTATATATATTTTATTTTATTTTTTTAAAGATTTTTTGATTAATTTTACCTTATTTTTTGGACTCCATTTCGGGGTCTTGAACGCGTGTTCATGTGATCGCTTGGACTATATACTGCGATACTACTGTACTACGGTATATAGTGAAAATGGCGGCCTCCCGCCAGAGCTGGGCTTCTCAGGGGGACTAACATGGCAGTGACGAGGGACTTCAGTATGTTCACGGCGGCCAAGACATCCCATCGGCTCGCTGCGATTGCGTCACATGGTGGCCGAAGTGCGCTGGTGCACGGACCCTCAACCAGTCCATTGTAGTGCCATCAGCAGCGATCAGAGCGACAGCAGGTGCCGGATGTGTAACACAGCCATCATCTGCCTGCTGTAGGGCAGATGGACAGAAAACAGCGATTCTGTCATTTTTTAACGGGGCCATTGTCTGATCATACCCGCCACGTGCATGGTCCTCGCTATCAGGACGCGCAGCTGCATTATTTCATGTTTCTGATCCTCCCGTCTAGATAACATGGAGCTGACCTGCCATGAGAACACCATGACCCTAATTGTGGGGAAGTCGTCCGATCACGAACTGTATGAGAACCAGTTCCGCCTGAACGACCCGCAATGTCTGGTGAGCTCCAACAGCACGCACCTGATCGCCAGCGTCGCCTACAACTCCTGCGGGACGGAAACCGAGGTAATGGCGGATGATTGGCCATACAAACGTTCTTATTATAGCGGGACACCCTGCAAACATAGGAAGCCGTGGCATCACTTTACTGCACCAGGGCCTCCATGGATTCACTCCATGAGGATCAGTCCGTCCATTAAATCATTCCCTGAGGACCAGTACGTCCATGAAATCATTCCCTGAGGAACAGTCCGTCCATGAAATCATTCCCCAAGGGCCAGTCTGTCCATGAAATCATTCCCTGAGGAACAGTCCGTCCATTAAATCATTCCCCAAGGACCAGTCCGTCCATTAAATCATTCCCTGAGGACTAGTTCATCCATTAAATCATTCCCTGAGGATCAGTCTGTCCATTAATTCATTCCCTGACGACCAGTTCGTTCATTAAATCATTCCCTGAGGATCAGTCCGTCCATTAATTCATTCCCTGACGACCAGTTCGTCCATTAAATCATTCCCTAAGGACCAGTCCGTCCATTAATTCATTCCCTGAGGACCAGTTCGTCCATTAAATCATTCCCTGAGGACAAGTTCGTCCATTAAATCATTCCCTGAGGACCAGTCCGTCCATTAATTCATTCCCCGAGGACCAGTTCGTCCATTAAATCATTCCCCAAGAACCAGTCCATCCATTAAATCATTCCTTGAGGACCAGTTCGTCCATTAAATCATTCCCCAAGAACCAGTCCATCCATTAAATCATTCCTTGAGGACCAGTTTGTCCATTAAATCATTCCCTGAAGACCAGTCCATCCATTAAATCATTCCCTGAGGGCCAGTCCGTCCATTAAATCATTCCCCAAGGACCAGTCCGTCCATTAATTCATTCCCTGAGGACCAGTCCGTCCATTAAATCATTCCCTAAAGACCAGTCTGTCCATTAATTCATTCCCTGAGGACCAGTCCGTCCATTAATTCATTCCCTGAGGACCAGTCCGTCCATTAATTCATTCCCTGAGGACCAGTCCGTCCATTAATTCATTCCCCGAGGACCAGTCCGTCCATTAATTCATTCCCTGAGGACCAGTCCGTCCATTAATTCATTCCGAGGACGAGTCTGTCCATTAAATCATTCCCCAAGGACCAGTCCGTCCATTAATTCATTCCCTGAGGACCAGTCCGTCCATTAATTCATTCCCTGAGGACCAGTCCGTCCATTAATTCATTCCCTGAGGACCAGTCTGTCCATTAAATCATTCCCCAAAGACCAGTCCGTCCATTAATTCATTCCGAGGACGAGTCCGTCCATTAATTCATTCCCCAAGGACCAGTCCATCCATTAATTCATTCCCCGAGGACCAGTCCTTCCATTAATTCATTCCCTGAGGACCAGTCCGTCCATTAAATCATTCCCCAAAGACCAGTCCGTCCATTAATTCATTCCCTGAGGACCAGTCCGTCCATTAATTCATTCCCTGAGGACCAGTCCGTCCATTAATTCATTCCCAGAGGACCAGTTCCTGGAATTTATGGTCTTTATTCCTACATTTAAAGCAGTGACTTCAGTTATTATTAACCATTTGCTGGCATCTGAGCTGTAAAGGGGTTGTCGCTTTATTTATGGGTCAGGGAGGAGAGAAAAATAAAAATAAGTTGAATAGTCACCTCCCGGATCAGTCCTGCTCCTCCATAGTCAGTGCAGTGTCCCCACAAGCCTGTACTGATATCAGCATACAATGCAACCAATCAGCAGCTTCTGACTGTCTGCAGTGTTCATAGTTTGTTGGAGCCAGAAGAGATACTGTGTCTTCTTCTCAGGGGAGCGTGCACTGATTACGGAGGAGCAGGGTCGCTCCAGGAGGGGAGTAGCTTTTTCTTTCTCGCCTGCCTGGGCCTATTAATAAGGGGCTGCCATGTGCACAGCACATTTAATGTCCTACCTGCCAGACGTCCTGAATTTGCAATAACAGTCCCAAATGTTCAGATACAGTTCTAGCAAATTCAGGCCAAAAAGGGGATGGGGTTTCAGTAAAGCCCCGTCCAACTGTGAGAGGTACCAGGTGGGCCCAAAAAAAGGTGAGAGCTCCTGGAGGAGTTGTCAGATCTCCCAGGCCCTGCTGGAAGCCCCCAAGACACCCCCCAGACTCATGCCTTGGCATCTTAGATGGTGGGATCAAGGTGTGGCGGGTGGGCAATGAGTGTGGATACAAGTTAGGCTCTGTGGCACTGTGCTCTGGCCACCTGTCGACCACCTCAGCTTGGCAGGTGCGGTTACTTCCAGCGCGTGACGCGTTTTTACCTTCTCATCCAGGAAACAGAGGACGACATCGTCTTTAAAAACCAGGCCACGTCCTTCAGCGACCAGCTCAGCGTCATCACCAGGTTGCATGGCGTCTCCATCCCCTTCAACTGCTCCTTTCCCAAAAAGAGTCGGGTCTCCGCCTCATTCCGCGCCCATAAGTCGGATTACGTCTTCACGGAGGCCGGATTCGGGAAGTTCACCTACAAGTTCCAGTTCTTCACCGACGATCGCTTTGCGGAGGTGGAGACGCAGTATCCGCTGGAGGCGACGCTGCGGGAGCTGCTCTACATGGAGATTCAGGTCTCCGCTTCAGTCCCCAATGTCCAGTTATTTGTGGAGTCCTGTAAAGCCACGCCGCACGACAACCCCACCGATCCCACCTTCTACCACCTCATACAGAACGGGTAAATGCATTTATCTGCTGCCCTGACACTACATTTCTGTTGTTTCTCATGTTTTTTGGCTTTTCTTTCTACTAATAGGGCCATTTTCCCATCCTGTCCTGTCTAGGGGCCGCCGTCTCCCCATTCTGCTGATGGTGGGGTCCTGGGAATTGATCACCCAAGGATAGGCCATCAATGATAACACTTAGAATACCCCTTTAAGATGTAGCTATCCACGCTGTGGTAACCCCGGGGGGGGGGGGGGGGGGTTAATGCCACAGGACTAGGGGTACATTTGTTCTGTGAAGTTTTGCATCTGCCTCAGCAGGGACCCCAGACTGGGATAAAAGGGCTCCGTTGTGCCGATCGGTGCAAGTCCAAGCGGTAGGACTTCCAGTGATCTATAAGTTACCGCCTAGCCTGTTGATGGGTGATAACTTGTTTGCACTGGACAGTCCCTTTAAATGGGCATGGGTGATAACTTGTTTGCACTGGACAGTCCCTTTAAATGGGCATGGGTGATAACTTGTTTGCACTGGACAGTCCCTTTAAATGGGCATGGGTGATAACTTGTTTGCACTGGACAGTCCCTTTAAATGGGCTCTGCAGGACTTTACTACTGCAATATTGATGATCTATCCTTAGAAAGGGTCATCAGTATCAGATTGGGGAAGCTCCGACTCTTGAAGGGGCGCAGAAAACCCCTAAAAGTCACCAAAAGCCACCGTTCTGCACGCTGACCCTAATCCTTACTATTGCAGATGCATAAAGGATGACACTCTGGTGGTCTATTCTGAAAACAGGACGGACTACAGATTCGCGGTGGAGGCGTTTGCATTTATTGGAGACTATAGTGAAGTAAGTTCATGTAAATTAAAGGGGAAGTCCGGTGTGCAAAACCCTTTTCCATATACGCTATTAGGGAACTAATGGAGGTGGTCACATCGAGCTTCTCTTACCCTGGAGGACCCGTCCAGTCCAGCGGTTAAATGACTTCACAGGACCCTGGTCCATTGGTCACGTCATAGTCCATGTCCGCCAGATGGGAGCTCTACGCACCTCCTGCCGTCACCCCGGCGCCTCTTATATGTAGACTCGGCGTGACATCGGGGCTCCTACGGAAGAGGCGCTGCGGATGCCGGCAGGTAGGAGGCGTTTTGCAGAGCTCCTGTCTGTCGGCCCTCGGACTCCTGAAGTGGCCACTGTGGGCCAAGGTCCACTGAAGCCATTCGCTCATCTCTACAGACCACCCATTAATGTGAATGGACTCTGCGTAAACTTTTTCGCCATTGTAACTTTTCTTCGTAATAAACCTCATTTCTCCTTGGAGGCCTCGTTACTTTTGAAATTTGGAGACTGATTAAAAAAATTGCAAAGACTTTATTTTTGCAAGTTAAAAAATGTCATTAAACTGCTTGGAAAATGGAGTCAGACAGAGGCGGTGCGGCTCCGAGCGAAGCTCCCTGCACCGCCGTACAGACTCCATACAGCTAGTGGGAGCCGGGCAGGCAATAAGGCCACGGCCCCACTATCAGTATTTGGTCAGTATTCGATCAGTATTGTTCTCAGGAGTGGGTGACAAAAAGGGGACTAAAAAGCAAAGGAAAAACAGGATTGATGAAACTGTGTTATATCTGGAGAAAATAACTTAGAGACATATAAGACTTGTAGGATACACACCGGATTGCTCAAGGAATAAAAGACACAGAAAGGTGCTGGAAAAAAGCAACGTATTCAGCGCAGGGAAATGGTGGCGCCATCCTTTGCTTTTTAATCCCCTTGTGAGTTACACTGGTTGCTATTTCCACTCCCGTTCTGCACTCACTACTATCCTATATATGATTGGTCACTGATATTATATATGTATGTATATATACTATATATATATTCATTAATCTAAATGCATTTTTTTTTTTTAATTCTGCTTATACATTAATGTAATTGAATGTTTCTTCAGTACAATGTCTGACTATAAGATTGCTACATAACTATATAAGTGTACGTGCCCATGATCAGGAATAGCAGCGTTTTGGACACAGCGTATTTTCGTTGCGTCCAAAAACGCTGCGTTGTACAGTAGAAGCGCATCGGATGATTTACAGAGATCCCATGCCCACTGTGCTTTTAATTAGAACTGCGTAAACTCACCGGCGCTGTGGGTGTACGAGCCGCAGCACAGCTATAGAATATATAGGGTGCAGTAACTCCACATAGTTACCTAAAACATAAGTGCGGTAATTAGAACGCAACGAAAATAGGCTGCGTCCAAAATTCTGCTGTTCCTGATCGTGGGGACACAGCCTAACAGGTCTTATATCCACTTACTGTAATATTTTTCCTTGTACTGATTCGATGCTATTTTTCTTGTACACAGTATATCTGACCATGGTCTGTGTGAGACCGAAACGTCGTATGTTTGTTGTGGATTGCAATTAAATCACTTCTTCATTTATTACACGAGTGCCAAGTTCTCTATATAACATACATACCAATGTCCAAACCCCAGTCCTGCCTGGGAATGCCCCCGGCTGGTTCAGAATCTAGGACGACACATTTTTCGGAGGGATATCCCCAGCCTTGAATTTGCCAGGATTATATCCAGAAAATACAGTGGCTTGCGAAAATATTCATGCCCTTAACATTTTTCGTTTTTTTTTTTTTTTTTTTTTTTTTTTAGGGTTTGCATCCGTCCATGTAAAGAACGTGCCGACAACTGTGAACATTTGGTTTTCTTATTGTGAAGCAAGCAACAAATAAGACAAAATAACTGAAAACTTCAGTGTGCATAACTATTTACCCCCCTAAAGTCAGTACTTTGTGGAGCCTCCTTTTGCGGCAATTACAGCTGCAGTTGGTTTGGGTCAATCTCTATGAGTTTTCCACATCTGGCCACTGGGATTTTCCTATTCCTCAAGGCAAATCTGCTCCAGCTCCTTCAGGTTAGATGTTTCCTCTGGTGAACAGCGATCTTCACGTCTGACCATAGATTCTCTATTGGATTAAGGTCTGGGCTGTGACTCGGCCGCTCCAGAACATTTACACATTTCCCCTTACACCACTCGAGTGTGGCTTTAGCAGTAGGCTTTGGATCATTGTCTTGTTGGAAGTTGAACTTCCTTCCCAGTCTCAAATCACTGACAGACTGAAACTGGTTTTGCCCAGGAATATACCGGTATTTCGCACCATCCATCTTCTCCTCGACTCGGACCATTTTCACTGTTCCTGCTGACGAAAAACATCCCCACAGCATGATGTTGCCACCACCATGTTTCACTGTGGGGATGGTGTTCTTGTGGTGATAAGCTGTGTTGGTTAGGCGCCAGACATAGCGTTTACCTTAGTGGCCAAAAAGTTCAATTTTGGTCTCATCTGACCGCACCTTCCTCCATACATTTGGGGAGTCTCCCACATGTTTGTTGTAAACTCCAAAATGAGCCTTACAATTTTTGTGTGTAAGTAAATGCTTTGCTCTGTCCACTCTTCCATAAAGGCCACTGCTATGGAGTGTACGGCTTATTGTGGTCGTATGGACAGATACTCCCGTCTCTGCTTGGGAACTCTGCAGCTCCATCAGGCATACCTTTGGTCTCTGTTCTGTTTCTATGATTAATGCCCACCTTGACCAGGCTGAGAGTTTTGGTGGGCGCCCTCTCTTGGCAAGTTTGTTATGGTACCATGTTCTTTCCATTTGGTGATTATGGATTTGATGGTGCTCTGGGGGATCATCAGAGATTGGGATATTTTCTTATAACCCAACCCTGACTTGTACTTCTTAACACCTTTGTCCTGAGATCTCCTTGGTCTTCATGGTGTTGTTTGGATAACTCCTTGGTCTTCATAGTGGTGTTTGCAGATCTTCTTAGTCTTCATGGTGTTGTCTGAAGATCTCCTTGGTCTTCATTGTGTTGTCTGAAGATCTCCTTGGTCTTCATGGTGTTGTTTGGATATCTCCTTGGTCTTCATAGTGTTGTTTGGAGATCTCCTTGGTCTTCATGGTGTTGTCTGAAGATCTCCTTGGTCTTCATGGTGTTGTTTGGAGATTTCCTTGGTCTTCATGGTGTTGTTTGGAGATCTCTTTGGTCTTCATGGTGGTGTTTGGAGGTCTCCTTGTTCTTCATGGTGTTGTTTGGAGATCTCTTTGGTCTTCATGGTGGTGTTTGGAGGTCTCCTTGTTCTTCATGGTGTTGTTTGGAGATCTCCTTGGTCTTCATGGTGTTGTTTGGAGATCTCCTTGGTCTTCATGCTGTTGTTTGAAGATCTCCTCGGTCTTAATGGTGGTGTTTGGAGATCTCCTTGGTCTTCGTGGTGTTTGGAAATCTTCTTGGTCTTCATGGTGTTTGGTCAGTGATGCCTCTTGTTAATGGTGTTGCAGCCTCTGTGGCCTTTCAGACAAGGTAAAGTGTATATACTGAAACACGTGACATTAGATTGCACCCAGGTGGACGTCCTGTCACTAAGCATGGGGACTTATGAAGGGAATTGCTTGCACCAGAAATTTTTAGGGCCTTCATAGCAAAAGGGGTGAATACATATGCACATGCCAATTTTTAGTTATTTGATCCTATACATTTAATTTTTGCCTATATTTTTCTCACTTCACCAACTTAGATTATTTAGTGCTGATGCATCACACACATTGGATTAGAAAAATATTTACACACAGGCTGTAACAAAATAGATAAAAAGCCAAGGGGGGTGAATACTTTCACAAGTCACTGTAAGGACAGTTTGGACAAATCCAGGACTGTGGGCAGCGACTGGTGATTTACACACGTGACCGCCTCCCCGGCTGCATGGTCGGGTGCATGGGTGCAGACAGCCGGGATTCATCTGTGTCAATGTCAGCATTAATTTGTGTTCCTTTTCTGTTATTGAATCCTTAGGTTTATATAAGTTGCACGGTTATTTTATGTAAACTCGGAGAGTCAGGTACTCGCTGCAGCCAAGGCTGCATCACTAAATCCCTGGGAGGCGCCAACAGACACCGGAGGTCAGTGACCGCAGAGTCTCAGCAGCACTTCATCTCGCAGGGTCCGCTCCGGATGAAGAGACAATCGCCCAGTGATGGAGGTGAGAACCAGAAACATAAGGGAGGTGCAGAGGTAGAAGCAGAAGCCGGCCCCTGGTGAATGAGGGGCTAATGGGCACACATTCTGGGTGGGGACCCCTTTATAGAGTTAGTACAAGGGGCCAGGGGCTCCTCTGCTCTTCTAATCACATTTGAGCCTTATGTTGGCGGTTACTTAACCACTTATGAACCTGTGAAGCGTACGCCTGTGCATGGAGCGTGCTCAGGACCCGAGCCTGCTACATACACAGTAGGTGCCGACTGTGATCACATCATATACCAGCAATTTGGTAAGATTATTCAAGCTGAGTCCATTTGGACATTCGGCAGTGCAGGGAGCGGAGACGCAGGAGATAAGAGCAGTTGGGGTGTGACCTCCAAAACGCGGGGTGGGTGTAGTTAGATATTTACAGCCGTGCCTTTAACCCCAGATGACAGGGTAGGGTGGCAGCCATGCTTACAGGCGTACAGCCGCGTTCGTCGCCATTAGACCCCCCATTCTGATTTGTATTTTTTCCCCCCAGATCACGATGCATCGGCGTCTCTGAATGTGAACACCCTGGTGATCTCGATATCGGGCGCAGCCGTGGTCGCATTGCTCGGATTCATCGTTTACGTCTATGCAAAAAGAGTCCGATTCTCCGGTTACAACTTGCTAAAAACTCAAGACTTCTGAGCCGAATTTTGCAAGAAAATTTATTTTAAAACTTGGAGTGTAAAACAAATAAATGGCAAATAATTATGAATATTCACAGTTAAACACCGGCTGAATTTGGGGGAAATTGTCTATATCTGTGGCACAATGGTAAATGTAAAGATGCAAGCGTTGTAATAAAGCCTATTTCTGCCATAAAGTCTCCATCCTGGTGTCCTGTCCTAACGAGCGTATCCACGTGATATGTAAGTATTCTAGAGGTTGGTTCACTGTAGACATTACTGAGCCCCCGCCGTGATTCACTGTAGACATCACCAAACCCCCGCCATGCTTCACTGTAGATATCACTGAGCTCCCGCCGTGCTTCACTGTACTCTTCACCGAGCCCCCGCCATGGTTCACTGTAGACATCACCGAACCCCCGCCATGCTTCACAGCAGACATCACCAAGCCCCCCCCATGCTTCACAGCAGATATCACCGAACCCCAGCCATGCTTCACTGTAGATATCACCGAGCCCCTGTCATGCTTCACTGTAGACATCCCCGAGCCCCTGCCGTGCTTCACTGTACGCATCACCGAGCCCCCGCTGTGCTTCACAGTAGACATCCCCCAGCCCCCGCCGTGTTTCACTGTAGACATCCCCCAGCCCCCGCCGTGTTTCACTGTAGACATCCCCCAGCCCCCGCCGTGCTTCACTGTAGACATCCCCCAGCCCCCGCCGTGCTTCACTGTAGACATCCCCGAGCCCCCGCCGTGCTTCACTGTAGACATCCCCGAGCCCCTGCCGTGCTTCACTGTAGACATCACCAAGCCCCCGCCGTGCTTCACTGTAGACATCCCTCAGCCCCCGCCGTGCTTCACTGTAGACATCACCAAGCCCCCGCCGTGCTTCACCGTAGACATCACCGAGCCCCCGCCATGCTTCACTGTAGACATCCCCCAGCCCCCGCCGTGCTTCACTGTAGACATCCCCCAGCCCCCGCCGTGCTTCACTGTAGACATCCCCGAGCCCCTGCCATGCTTCACTGTAGACATCACCAAGCCCCCGCCGTGCTTCACTGTAGACATCCCTGAGCCCCCGCCATGCTTCACTGTAGACATCACCAAGCCCCCGCCGTGCTTCACTGTAGACATCACCGAGCCCCCTCAGTCCTTCACTGTAGACATCCCCGTGCCCCTGCTGTGCTTCACTGTAGACATCAGCGAGCCCCTACCGTGCTCCACTGCAGACATCAGCGAGCCCGTCGTGCTTTACTGTAAACATCAGCGAGCCCCCGCCGTGCTTCACTGTAGACATCAGCGAGCCCCTGCCGTGCTTCACTGTAAACATCAGCGAGCCCCTGCTGTGCTTCACTGTAGACATCAGCGAGCCCCCGCCGTGCTCCACTGTATACATAATGGAGCCCCCGCCGTGCTTCACTGCAGACATCAGCGAGCCCCTGACGTTCTTTACTGTAAACATCAGCGAACCCCCGCTGTGCTTCACTGTAGACATCAGCGAGCCCCTGCCGTGGTCCACTGTAGACATCACCGAGCCCCAGCCGTGCTTCACTGTACTCATCACCGAGGCCCCGCCGTGCTTCACTGTAGACATCACTGAGCCCCCGCTGTGCTTCACTGTAGATATCAGCAAGCCCCCGCTCTGCTTCACTGCACTCATCACCGAGGCCCCGCCGTGCTTCACTGTAGAAATCACTGAGCCCCCGCAGTGCTCCACTGTAGACATCCCCGAGCCCCCACCATGCTCCACTGTAGACATCACCGAGCCCCTGCCGTGCTTCACTGCACTCATCACCGAGGCCCCGCCGTGCTTTACTGCAGACATCAGCGAGCTCCCGCTGTGCTTCACTGTAGACATCAGCGAGCCCCCGTCGTGCTTCACTGTAGGCAGGTTGTTAATTTCAGCAGATGCTTCTTTCTTCCTCCTCCACTGATGTATAAGCCCAATAAGTTCCAGCGTTATCTTATCGCTCCACAGTACAGAATCCCAAAGCCCAGCTGCGGTTTTCTGCTTTCTGGGAGACTCAGGACTCAGAATAGAAGGGGGCACCAGATAACATTTAAGGCATCTTTCCATCGTTCTGGGATTATCAGAAGTGTAAAAATATTAAAAATCCCTATGAAGTTACCTCATTTTGGAAGCTACAACCCTCTACGTTCACCCAGGGAGCTTTCTGTATCAAAAGTTGTTTGGATCATTTCGGAAAATTTGGGCCAAATCGGAACAAACAAATGACTTTGCTAAAAATTGCCATCAGGAATTAGCCAACCAGCTGATTTTTCAGGGACGGTTCTGCGACCCCTGGCTAAAAAAGGCGTGAAGATTTATGCCACCTCCGATCAAACATGGTTGTTTGGAAGGTGATCTTAGGTGAGGATTAAATGTCCTGTTTCTCTGGCTGCAAAACATGGGTAAATAATAGGCTGAAAAAGTAAGTGGTACTAATGTAAAACCGCCGGAGGGAGAGCGGTCTGCGAAGCCGCAGACTGTATAGAGAGAGTGTGAGGGAGGCAGAGTCTCTCCAAAGCAAAGATGGTCGGAGGTCACCGATCTGTCAGCAACTGTGGAAGAATAGCAGAAAAATGTTTCTCAAGGTAAAATTGCAAAAACTTTCTTCCTAATTTACAGCACAAGAAATCATTAGAGATTCTGGAGAAATCCACGAGGGGCAGAAGTGTCGTCCTCTGACAGGACTCAGCTGCGCCGGGGTCTATAAGCCGCTGTGTGAACGTCGGTCACAGGAGAAGAGTGGAAATCCTGTCAGGAATGGCTCCTTTTTTTGAGGAGTTTTTGGCACAGTTTTTTCCTTATTTCACAGTAGAAATAATTGAGACTTTTCAGAGTTTTCTCAGCACTTTTTCTGGTGTTTTCAGGAGCGGAGCCTCTGCAAGCAGCCCTGATAACTGCACAGTGTGAACACAGCCCACCATCCACAGGAAATGCTGTGAATTCTCGCTCTTCGGCTCCGGGACGTTTTTACCTCACGTTTTTCCCCCCACATGGATGAAGAAGTGACTGGTTTTGGCTTCGGTCGTTTATACTTGAAAAAAACGGAGGAAACTCGCCTCAGACACAAAAAAAATGTAAACAATATACTAAAAACTATTTGTTTTTATATTTTTTTTTTAATGAATTATTCAGGCAGAAAAATGTACTAAAAAAAACAGCCTTGCCATACTTTGCTGGAGGCCATAAAGGACTAATATTGAATTTCTTCACTGTGTATACTGTATATACCACAGTACAGCAGAGCTCTGCCAGCAGTAAACATGGCCGCCGCCTCCTCCCGCCCTCACTACCCAGCCTGCTCTGCGCCAGGGGAAACCTTTGCGCGGCAGGTCCCGCCCCCATTCAAGTAGCGCGCGGCTGCCGCTCAGGAAACATGGCGGCTTCTGTGGTGCTGGAGCGGAGCTTCACCGAGCTGAGCGCGGCCGAGCGGGAGAGGAAGAGGCAGTACCGGGATGTCAGCCTGCGGCCCGGTAATGAGCGCCCGGTGCCGGACTACGGGGCAGACTCTGCCGGACGACACTCACTATGTATAGAGTCGCTGTAATATCTCCCGGTGTGAGGGAAAAGGCGCACAGTAGTGTCAGCCCCACGTCACGTGCTGGGAACCGTCGCCTATCCCCTGAGGAAGTGTCTGTGCGACAAAGTCACTGGCATGTACCTGTAATGTCTATACAGTGACTGCACAGCAGAATAGTGAGCGCAGCTCTGGAGTATAATACAGGATCAGTAATGTAATGTATGTACACAGTGACTGCACCAGCAGAATAGTGAGTGCAGCTCTGGAGTATAATACAGGATGTAACTCAGGATCAGTAATGTAATGTATGTACACAGTGACTGCACAGCAGAATAGTGAGTGCAGCTCTGGAGTATAATACAGGATGTAACTCAGGATCAGTAATGTAATGTATGTACACAGTGACTGCACAAGCAGAATAGTGAGTGCAGCTCTGGAGTATAATACAGGATGTAACTCAGGATCAGTAATGTAATGTATGTACACAGTGACTGCACAAGCAGAATAGTGAGTGCAGCTCTGGGGTATAATACAGGATGTAACTCAGGATCAGTAATGTAATGTATGTACACAGTGACTGCACCAGCAGAATAGTGAGTACAGCTCTGGAGTATAATACAGGAGGTAACTCAGGATCAGTAATGTAATGTATGTACACAGTGACTGCACCAGCAGAATAGTGAGTGCAGCTCTGGAGTATAATACAGGATGTAACTCAGGATCAGTAATGTAATGTATGTACACAGTGACTGCACAAGCAGAATAGTGAGTGCAGCTCTGGAGTATAATACAGGATGTAACTCAGGATCACTAATGTAATGTATGTACACAGTGACTGCACCAGCAGAATAGTGAGTGCAGCTGTGGAGTATAATACAGGATGTAACTCAGGATCAGTAATGTAATGTATGTACACAGTGACTGCACCAGCAGAATAGTGAGTGCAGCTCTGGAGTATAATACAGGAGGTAACTCAGGATCAGTAATATAATGTATATACACAGTGACTGCACCAGCAGAATAGTGAGTGCAGCTCTGGGGTATAATACAGGAGGTAACTCAGGATCAGTAATGTATGTACACAGTGACTGCACCAGCAGAATAGTGAGTGCAGCTCTGGAGTATAATACAGGATGTAACTCAGGATCAGTAATGTAATGTATGTACACAGTGACTGCACCAGCAGAATAGTGAGTGCAGCTCTGGAGTATAATACAGGAGGTAACTCAGGATCAGTAATGTAATGTATGTACACAGTGACTGCACAGCAGAATAGTGAGTGCAGCTCTGGAGTATAATACAGGAGGTAACTCAGGATCAGTAATGTATGTACACAGTGACTGCACCAGCAGAATAGTGAGTGCAGCTCTGGAGTATAATACAGGATGTAACTCAGGATCAGTAATGTATGTACACAGTGACTGCACCAGCAGAATAGTGAGTGCAGCTCTGGAGTATAATACAGGATGTAACTCAGGATCAGTAATGTAATGTATGTACACAGTGACTGCACCAGCAGAATAGTGAGTGCAGCTCTGGGGTATAATACAGGAGGTAACTCAGGATCAGTAATGTAATGTATGTACACAGTGACTGCTCCAGCAGAATAGTGAGTGCAGCTCTGGAGTATAATACAGGATGTAACTCAGGATCAGTAATGTATATACACAGTGACTTCACCAGTAGAATAGTGAGTGCAGCTCTGGAGTATAATACAGGATGTAACTCAGGATCAGTAATGTAATGTATGTACACAGTGACTGCACCAGCAGAATAGTGAGTGCAGCTCTGGAGTATAATAAAGGAGGTAACTCAGGATCAGTAATGTAATGTATGTACACAGTGACTGCACAGCAGAATAGTGAGTGCAGCTCTGGGGTATAATACAGGATGTAACTCAGGATCAGTAATGTATGTACACAGTGACTGCACCAGCAGAATAGTGAGTGCAGCTCTGGAGTATAATACAGGAGGTAACTCAGGATCAGTAATGTAATGTATGTACACAGTGACTGCACCAGCAGAATAGTGAGTGCAGCTCTGGAGTATAATACAGGATGTAACTCAGGATCAGTAATGTAATGTATGTACACAGTGACTGCACCAGCAGAATAGTGAGTGCAGCTCTGGAGTATAATACAGGATGTAACTCAGGATCAGTAATGTAATGTATGTACACAGTGACTGCACCAGCAGAATAGTGAGTGCAGCTCTGGAGTATAATACAGGAGGTAACTCAGGATCAGTAATGTAATGTATGTACACAGTGACTGCACAGCAGAATAGTGAGTGCAGCTCTGGGGTATAATACAGGATGTAACTCAGGATCAGTAATGTATGTACACAGTGACTGCACCAGCAGAATAGTGAGTGCAGCTCTGGAGTATAATACAGGAGGTAACTCAGGATCAGTAATGTAATGTATGTACACAGTGACTGCACCAGCAGAATAGTGAGTGCAGCTCTGGAGTATAATACAGGATGTAACTCAGGATCAGTAATGTAATGTATGTACACAGTGACTGCACCAGCAGAATAGTGAGTGCAGCTCTGGAGTATAATACAGGATGTAACTCGGGATCAGTAATGTAATGTATGTACACAGTGACTGCACCAGCAGAATAGTGAGTGCAGCTCTGGAGTATAATACAGGAGGTAACTCAGGATCAGTAATGTATGTACACAGTGACTGCACAGCAGAATAGTGAGTGCAGCTCTGGGGTATAATACAGGATGTAACTCAGGATCAGTAATGTAATGTATGTACACAGTGACTGCACCAGCAGAATAGTGAGTGCAGCTCTGGAGTATAATACAGGATGTAACTCAGGATCAGTAATGTATGTACACAGTGACTGCACCAGCAGAATAGTGAGTGCAGCTCTGGAGTATAATACAGGAGGTAATTCAGGATCAGTAATGTAATGTATGTACACAGTGACTGCACCAGCAGAATAGTGAGGGGAGCTCTGGGGTATAATACAGGATGTAACTCAGGATCAGTAATGTAATGTATGTACACAGTGACTGCACCAGCAGAATAGTGAGTGCAGCTCTGGAGTATAATACAGGAGGTAACTCAGGATCAGTAATGTAATGTATGTACACAGTGACTGCTCCAGCAGAATAGTGAGTGCAGCTCTGGAGTATAATACAGGATGTAACTCAGGATCAGTAATGTATGTACACAGTGACTGCACCAGCAGAATAGTGAGTGCAGCTCTGGGGTATAATACAGGATGTAACTCAGGATCAGTAATGTATGTACACAGTGACTGCACCAGCAGAATAGTGAGTGCAGCTCTGGAGTATAATACAGGAGGTAACTCAGGATCAGTAATGTAATGTATGTACACATTGACTGCACAGCAGAATAGTGAGTGCAGCTCTGGAGTATAATACAGGAGGTAACTCAGGATCAGTAATGTATGTACACAGTGACTGCACCAGCAGAATAGTGAGTGCAGCTCTGGAGTATAATACAGGATGTAACTCAGGATCAGTAATGTAATGTATGTACACAGTGACTGCACCAGCAGAATAGTGAGTGCAGCTCTGGAGTATAATAAAGGAGGTAACTCAGGATCAGTAATGTAATGTATGTACACAGTGACTGCACAGCAGAATAGTGAGTGCAGCTCTGGGGTATAATACAGGATGTAACTCAGGATCAGTAATGTATGTACACAGTGACTGCACCAGCAGAATAGTGAGTGCAGCTCTGGAGTATAATACAGGAGGTAACTCAGGATCAGTAATGTAATGTATGTACACAGTGACTGCACCAGCAGAATAGTGAGTGCAGCTCTGGAGTATAATACAGGATGTAACTCAGGATCAGTAATGTAATGTATGTACACAGTGACTGCACCAGCAGAATAGTGAGTGCAGCTCTGGAGTATAATACAGGATGTAACTCAGGATCAGTAATGTAATGTATGTACACAGTGACTGCACCAGCAGAATAGTGAGTGCAGCTCTGGAGTATAATACAGGAGGTAACTCAGGATCAGTAATGTAATGTATGTACACAGTGACTGCACAGCAGAATAGTGAGTGCAGCTCTGGGGTATAATACAGGATGTAACTCAGGATCAGTAATGTATGTACACAGTGACTGCACCAGCAGAATAGTGAGTGCAGCTCTGGAGTATAATACAGGAGGTAACTCAGGATCAGTAATGTAATGTATGTACACAGTGACTGCACCAGCAGAATAGTGAGTGCAGCTCTGGAGTATAATACAGGATGTAACTCAGGATCAGTAATGTAATGTATGTACACAGTGACTGCACCAGCAGAATAGTGAGTGCAGCTCTGGAGTATAATACAGGATGTAACTCGGGATCAGTAATGTAATGTATGTACACAGTGACTGCACCAGCAGAATAGTGAGTGCAGCTCTGGAGTATAATACAGGAGGTAACTCAGGATCAGTAATGTAATGTATGTACACAGTGACTGCACAGCAGAATAGTGAGTGCAGCTCTGGGGTATAATACAGGATGTAACTCAGGATCAGTAATGTAATGTATGTACACAGTGACTGCACCAGCAGAATAGTGAGTGCAGCTCTGGAGTATAATACAGGAGGTAACTCAGGATCAGTAATGTAATGTATGTACACAGTGACTGCACAGCAGAATAGTGAGTGCAGCTCTGGAGTATAATACAGGATGTAACTCAGGATCAGTAATGTATGTACACAGTGACTGCACCAGCAGAATAGTGAGTGCAGCTCTGGAGTATAATACAGGAGGTAACTCAGGATCAGTAATGTAATGTATGTACACAGTGACTGCACCAGCAGAATAGTGAGGGGAGCTCTGGGGTATAATACAGGATGTAACTCAGGATCAGTAATGTAATGTATGTACACAGTGACTGCACCAGCAGAATAGTGAGTGCAGCTCTGGAGTATAATACAGGAGGTAACTCAGGATCAGTAATGTAATGTATGTACACAGTGACTGCTCCAGCAGAATAGTGAGTGCAGCTCTGGAGTATAATACAGGATGTAACTCAGGATCAGTAATGTATGTACACAGTGACTGCACCAGCAGAATAGTGAGTGCAGCTCTGGGGTATAATACAGGATGTAACTCAGGATCAGTAATGTATGTACACAGTGACTGCACCAGCAGAATAGTGAGTGCAGCTCTGGAGTATAATACAGGAGGTAACTCAGGATCAGTAATGTAATGTATGTACACATTGACTGCACAGCAGAATAGTGAGTGCAGCTCTGGAGTATAATACAGGAGGTAACTCAGGATCAGTAATGTATGTACACAGTGACTGCACCAGCAGAATAGTGAGTGCAGCTCTGGAGTATAATACAGGATGTAACTCAGGATCAGTAATGTAATGTATGTACACAGTGACTGCACCAGCAGAATAGTGAGTGCAGCTCTGGAGTATAATACAGGATGTAACTCAGGATCAGTAATGTAATGTATGTACACAGTGACTGCACCAGCAGAATAGTGAGTGCAGCTCTGGAGTATAATACAGGATGTAACTCAGGATCAGTAATGTAATGTATGTACACAGTGACTGCACCAGCAGAATAGTGAGTGCAGCTCTGGGGTATAATACAGGAGGTAACTCAGGATCAGTAATGTAATGTATGTACACAGTGACTGCACCAGCAGAATAGTGAGTGCAGCTCTGGAGTATAATACAGGATGTAACTCAGGATCAATAATGTAATGTATGTACACAGTGACTGCTCCAGCAGAATAGTGAGTGCAGCTCTGGAGTATAATACAGGATGTAACTCAGGATCAGTAATGTATATACACAGTGACTGCACCAGCAGAATAGTGAGTGCAGCTCTGGAGTATAATAAAGGAGGTAACTCAGGATCAGTAATGTAATGTATGTACACAGTGACTGCACAGCAGAATAGTGAGTGCAGCTCTGGGGTATAATACAGGATGTAACTCAGGATCAGTAATGTATGTACACAGTGACTGCACCAGCAGAATAGTGAGTGCAGCTCTGGAGTATAATACAGGATGTAACTCGGGATCAGTAATGTAATGTATGTACACAGTGACTGCACAGCAGAATAGTGAGTGCAGCTCTGGGGTATAATACAGGATGTAACTCAGGATCAGTAATGTATGTACACAGTGACTGCACCAGCAGAATAGTGAGTGCAGCTCTGGAGTATAATACAGGAGGTAACTCAGGATCAGTAATGTAATGTATGTACACAGTGACTGCACAGCAGAATAGTGAGTGCAGCTCTGGGGTATAATACAGGATGTAACTCAGGATCAGTAATGTAATGTATGTACACAGTGACTGCACCAGCAGAATAGTGAGAGCAGCTCTGGAGTATAATACAGGAGGTAACTCGGGATCAGTAATGTAATGTATGTACACAGTGACTGCACAGCAGAATAGTGAGTGCAGCTCTGGAGTATAATACAGGATGTAACTCAGGATCAGTAATGTATGTACACAGTGACTGCACCAGCAGAATAGTGAGTGCAGCTCTGGAGTATAATACAGGAGGTAACTCAGGATCAGTAATGTAATGTATGTACACAGTGACTGCACCAGTAGAATAGTGAGTGCAGCTCTGGAGTATAATACAGGATGTAGCTCAGGATCAGTAATGTATGTACACGGTGACTGCACCAGCAGAATAGTGAGTGCAGCTCTGGAGTATAATACAGGATGTAACTCAGGATCAGTAATGTAATGTATGTACACAGTGACTGCACCAGCAGAATAGTGAGGGGAGCTCTGGGGTATAATACAGGATGTAACTCAGGATCAGTAATGTAATGTATGTACACAGTGACTGCACCAGCAGAATAGTGAGTGCAGCTCTGGAGTATAATACAGGATGTAGCTCAGGATCAGTAATGTATGTACACAGTGACTGGACCAGCAGAATAGTGAGTGCAGCTCTGGGGTATAATACAGGATGTAACTCAGGATCAGTAATGTAATGTATGTACACATTGACTGCACCAGCAGAATAGTGAGTGCAGCTCTGGAGTATAATACAGGATGTAACTCAGGGTCAGTAATGTAATGTATGTACACAGTGACTGCACCAGCAGAATAGTGAGTGCAGCTCTGGAGGATAATACAGGAGGTAACTCAGGATCAGTAATGTAATGTATATACACAGTGACTGCACGAGCAGAAGAGTGAGAGCAGCTCTGGAGTATAATACAGGATGTAGCTCAGGATCAGTAATGTAATGTATGTACACAGTGACTGCACCAGCAGAATAGTGAGAGCAGCTCTGGAGTATAATACAGGATGTAGCTCAGGATCAGTAATGTATGTACACAGTGACTGCACAGCAGAATAGTGAGTGCAGCTCTGGGGTATAATACAGGATGTAACTCAGGATCAGTAATGTAATGTATGTACACAGTGACTGCACCAGCAGAATAGTGAGTGCAGCTCTGGAGTATAATACAGGAGGTAACTCAGGATCAGTAATGTAATGTATGTACACAGTGACTGCACAGCAGAATAGTGAGTGCAGCTCTGGAGTATAATACAGGATGTAACTCAGGATCAGTAATGTATGTACACAGTGACTGCACCAGCAGAATAGTGAGTGCAGCTCTGGAGTATAATACAGGAGGTAACTCAGGATCAGTAATGTAATGTATGTACACAGTGACTGCACCAGCAGAATAGTGAGGGGAGCTCTGGGGTATAATACAGGATGTAACTCAGGATCAGTAATGTAATGTATGTACACAGTGACTGCACCAGCAGAATAGTGAGTGCAGCTCTGGAGTATAATACAGGAGGTAACTCAGGATCAGTAATGTAATGTATGTACACAGTGACTGCTCCAGCAGAATAGTGAGTGCAGCTCTGGAGTATAATACAGGATGTAACTCAGGATCAGTAATGTATGTACACAGTGACTGCACCAGCAGAATAGTGAGTGCAGCTCTGGGGTATAATACAGGATGTAACTCAGGATCAGTAATGTATGTACACAGTGACTGCACCAGCAGAATAGTGAGTGCAGCTCTGGAGTATAATACAGGAGGTAACTCAGGATCAGTAATGTAATGTATGTACACAGTGACTGCACCAGCAGAATAGTGAGTGCAGCTCTGGAGTATAATACAGGATGTAACTCAGGATCAGTAATGTAATGTATGTACACAGTGACTGCACCAGCAGAATAGTGAGTGCAGCTCTGGGGTATAATACAGGAGGTAACTCAGGATCAGTAATGTAATGTATGTACACAGTGACTGCACCAGCAGAATAGTGAGTGCAGCTCTGGAGTATAATACAGGATGTAACTCAGGATCAGTAATGTAATGTATGTACACAGTGACTGCTCCAGCAGAATAGTGAGTGCAGCTCTGGAGTATAATACAGGATGTAACTCAGGATCAGTAATGTATATACACAGTGACTTCACCAGTAGAATAGTGAGTGCAGCTCTGGAGTATAATACAGGATGTAACTCAGGATCAGTAATGTAATGTATGTACACAGTGACTGCACCAGCAGAATAGTGAGTGCAGCTCTGGAGTATAATAAAGGAGGTAACTCAGGATCAGTAATGTAATGTATGTACACAGTGACTGCACAGCAGAATAGTGAGTGCAGCTCTGGGGTATAATACAGGATGTAACTCAGGATCAGTAATGTATGTACACAGTGACTGCACCAGCAGAATAGTGAGTGCAGCTCTGGAGTATAATACAGGATGTAACTCGGGATCAGTAATGTAATGTATGTACACAGTGACTGCACAGCAGAATAGTGAGTGCAGCTCTGGGGTATAATACAGGATGTAACTCAGGATCAGTAATGTATGTACACAGTGACTGCACCAGCAGAATAGTGAGTGCAGCTCTGGAGTATAATACAGGAGGTAACTCAGGATCAGTAATGTAATGTATGTACACAGTGACTGCACCAGCAGAATAGTGAGTGCAGCTCTGGAGTATAATACAGGATGTAACTCAGGATCAGTAATGTATGTACACAGTGACTGCACCAGCAGAATAGTGAGTGCAGCTCTGGAGTATAATACAGGATGTAACTCGGGATCAGTAATGTAATGTATGTACACAGTGACTGCACCAGCAGAATAGTGAGTGCAGCTCTGGAGTATAATACAGGAGGTAACTCAGGATCAGTAATGTATGTACACAGTGACTGCACAGCAGAATAGTGAGTGCAGCTCTGGGGTATAATACAGGATGTAACTCAGGATCAGTAATGTAATGTATGTACACAGTGACTGCACCAGCAGAATAGTGAGAGCAGCTCTGGAGTATAATACAGGAGGTAACTCGGGATCAGTAATGTAATGTATGTACACAGTGACTGCACAGCAGAATAGTGAGTGCAGCTCTGGAGTATAATACAGGATGTAACTCAGGATCAGTAATGTATGTACACAGTGACTGCACCAGCAGAATAGTGAGTGCAGCTCTGGAGTATAATACAGGAGGTAACTCAGGATCAGTAATGTAATGTATGTACACAGTGACTGCACCAGTAGAATAGTGAGTGCAGCTCTGGAGTATAATACAGGATGTAGCTCAGGATCAGTAATGTATGTACACGGTGACTGCACCAGCAGAATAGTGAGTGCAGCTCTGGAGTATAATACAGGATGTAACTCAGGATCAGTAATGTAATGTATGTACACAGTGACTGCACCAGCAGAATAGTGAGTGCAACTCTGGAGGATAATACAGGTGGTAACTCAGGATCAGTAATGTAATGTATATACACAGTGACTGCACGAGCAGAATAGTGAGTGCAGCTCTGCAGTATAATACAGGATGTGACTCAGGATCAGTAATGTAATGTATGTACACAGTGACTGCACCAGCAGAATAGCGAGTGCAGCTCTGGAGTATAATACAGGATGTAACTCAGGATCAGTAATGTATGTACACAGTGACTGCACCAGCAGAATAGTGAGTGCAGCTCTGGGGTATAATACAGGAGGTAACTCGGGGTCAGTAATGTAATGTGTGTACACAGTGACTGCACCAGCAGAATAGTGAGTGCAGCTCTGGAGTATAATACAGGATGTAGCTCAGGATCAGTAATGTAATGTATGTACACATTGACTGCACCAGCAGAATAGTGAGTGCAGCTCTGGAGTATAATACAGGATGTAACTCAGGGTCAGTAATGTAATGTATGTACACAGTGACTGCACCAGCAGAATAGTGAGTGCAGCTCTGGAGGATAATACAGGAGGTAACTCAGGATCAGTAATGTAATGTATATACACAGTGACTGCACGAGCAGAATAGTGAGAGCAGCTCTGGAGTATAATACAGGATGTAGCTCAGGATCAGTAATGTAATGTATGTACACAGTGACTGCACCAGCAGAATAGTGAGAGCAGCTCTGGAGTATAATACAGGATGTAGCTCAGGATCAGTAATGTATGTACACAGTGACTGGACCAGCAGAATAGTGAGTGCAGCTCTGGGGTATAATACAGGATGTAACTCAGGATCAGTAATGTAATGTATGTACACATTGACTGCACCAGCAGAATAGTGAGTGCAGCTCTGGAGTATAATACAGGATGTAACTCAGGGTCAGTAATGTAATGTATGTACACAGTGACTGCACCAGCAGAATAGTGAGTGCAGCTCTGGAGTATAATACAGGATGTAACTCAGGATCAGTAATGTAATGTATGTACACAGTGACTGCACCAGCAGAATAGTGAGTGCAGCTCTGGAGTATAATACAGGAGGTAACTCAGGATCCGTAATGTATGTACACAGTGACTGCACCAGCAGAATAGTGAGTGCAGCTCTGGAGTATAATACAGGATGTAACTCAGGATCAGTAATGTACACAGTGACTGCACCAGCAGAATAGTGAGTGCAGCTCTGGAGTATAATACAGGAGGTAACTCTGGATCAGTAATGTACACAGTGACTGCACCAGCAGAATAGTGAGTGCAGCTCTGGAGTATAATGCAGGATGTAACTCAGGATCAGTAATGTACACAGTGACTGCACCAGCAGAATAGTGAGTGCATCTCTGGAGTATAATACAGGATGTAGCTCAGGATCAGTAATGTATGTACACAGTGACTGCACCAGCAGAATAGTGAGTGCAGCTCTGGAGTATAATACAGGATGTAGCTCAGGATCAGTAATGTAATGTATGTACACAGTGACTGCACCAACAGAATAGTGAGTGCAGCTCTGGAGTATAATACAGGATGTAACTCAGGATCAGTAATGTATGTACACAGTGACTGCACCAGCAGAATAGTGAGTGCAGCTCTGGAGTATAATACAGGAGGTAACTCAGGATCAGTAATGTATGTACACAGTGACTGCACCAGCAGAATAGTGAGTGCAGCTCTCGAGTATAATACAGGAGGTAACTCAGGATCAGTTATGTATGTACACAGTGACTGCACCAGCAGAATAGTGAGTGCAGCTCTGGAGGATAATACAGGAGGTAACTCAGGATCAGTAGTGTAATGTATGTACACATTGCCTGCACCAGCAGAATAGTGAGTGCAGCTCTGGAGTATAATACAGGATGTAGCTCAGGATCAGTAATGTATGTACACGGTGACTGCACCAGCAGAATAGTGAGTGCAGCTCTGGAGTATAATACAGGATGTAGCTCAGGATCAGTAATGTATGTACACAGTGACTGCACCAGCGGAATAGTGAGTGCAGCTCTGGAGTATATTACAGGATGTTGCTCAGGATCAGTAATGTAATGTATGTACACAGTGACTGCACCAGCTTAATAGTGAGTGCAGCTCTGGAGGATAATACAGGAGGTAACTCAGGGTCAGTAATGTAATGTATGTACACAGGGACTGCACCAGCAGAATAGTGAGTGCAGCTCTGGAGTATAATACAGGATGTAGCTTAGGATCTGTAATGTATGTACACAGTGACTGCACCAGCAGAATAGTGAGTGCAGCTCTGGAGTATATAATACAGGAGGTAACTCAGGATCAGTAATGTAATGTATGTACACAGTGACTGCACCAGCAGAATAGTGAGTGCAGCTGTGGAGTATAATACAGGATGTAACTCAGGATCAGTAATGTAATGTATGTACACAGTGACTGCACCAGCAGAATAGTGAGTGCAGCTCTGGAGTATATAATACAGGAGGTAACTCAGGATCAGTAATGTAATGTATGTACACAGTGACTACACCAGCAGAATAGTGAGTGCAGCTCTGGGGTATAATACAGGATGTAACTCAGGGTCAGTAATGTAATGTATGTACACAGTGACTGCACCAGCAGAATAGTGAGTGCAGCTCTGGAGTATAATACAGGATGTAACTCCGGATCAGTAATGTAATGTATGTACACAGTGACTGCACCAGCAGAATAGTGAGTGCAGCTCTGGAGTATAATACAGGAGGTAACTCAGTATCAGTAATGTAATGTATGTACACAGTGACTGCTCCAGCAGAATAGTGAGTGCAGCTCTGGAGTATAATACAGGATGTAACTCAGGATCAGTGATGTATGTACACAGTGACTGCACCAGCAGAATAGTGAGTGCAGCTCTGGAGTATAATACAGGATGTAACTCAGGATCAGTAATTTAATGTATGTACACAGTGACTGCACCAGCAGAATAGTGAGTGCAGCTCTGGAGTATAATACAGGAGGTAACTCAGGATCAGTAATGTAATGTATGTACACAGTGACTGCACAGCAGAATAGTGAGTGCAGCTCTGGGGTATAATACAGGATGTAACTCAGGATCAGTAATGTAATGTATGTACACAGTGACTGCACCAGCAGAATAGTGAATGCAGCTCTGGAGTATAATACAGGAGATAACTCAGGATCAGTAATGTAATGTATGTACACAGTGACTGCACCAGCAGAATAGTGAGTGCAGCTCTGGAGTATAATACAGGAGGTAACTCAGGATCAGTAATGTAATGTATGTACACAGTGACTGCACCAGCAGAATAGTGAGTGCAGCTCTGGAGTATAATACAGGATGTAACTCAGGATCTGTAATGTAATGTATGTACACAGTGACTGCACCAGCAGAATAGTGAGTGCAGCTCTGGAGTATAATACAGGATGTAACTCAGGATCAGTAATGTAATGTATGTACACAGTGACTGCACCAGCAGAATAGTGAGTGCAGCTCTGGAGTATAATACAGGATGTAACTCAGGATCAGTAATGTAATGTATGTACACAGTGACTGCACCAGCAGAATAGTGAGTGCAGCTCTGGGGTAAATACAGGATGTAACTCCGGATCAGTAATGTAATGTATGTACACAGTGACTGTACCAGCAGAATAGTGAGTGCAGCTCTGGAGTATAATACAGGAGGTAACTCAGGATCAGTAATGTAATGTATGTACACAGTGACTGCACAGCAGAATAGTGAGTGCAGCTCTGGAGTATAATACAGGAGGTAACTCAGGATCAGTAATGTATGTACACAGTGACTGCACCAGCAGAATAGTGAGTGCAGCTCTGGAGTATAATACAGGATGTAACTCAGGATCAGTAATGTATGTACACAGTGACTGCACCAGCAGAATAGTGAGTGCAGCTCTGGGGTATAATACAGGAGGTAACTCAGGATCAGTAATGTATGTACACAGTGACTGCACCAGCAGAATAGTGAGTGCAGCTCTGGAGTATAATACAGGATGTAACTCAGGATCACTAATGTAATGTATGTACACAGTGACTGCACCAGTAGAATAGTGAGTGCAGCTCTGGAGTATAATACAGGATGTAACTCAGGATCAGTAATGTAATGTATGTACACAGTGACTGCACCAGCAGAATAGTGAGTGCAGCTCTGGAGTATAATACAGGGTGTAACTCAGGATCAGTAATGTAATGTATGTACACTGTGACTGCAGAAGCAGAATAGTGAGTGCAGCTCTGGAGTATAATACAGGATGTAACTCAGGATCAGTAATGTAATGTATGTACACAGTGACTGCACCAGCAGAATAGTGAGTGCAGCTCTGGAGTATAATAAAGGAGGTAACTCAGGATCAGTAATGTAATGTATGTACACAGTGACTGCACAGCAGAATAGTGAGTGCAGCTCTGGGGTATAATACAGGATGTAACTCAGGATCAGTAATGTATGTACACAGTGACTGCACCAGCAGAATAGTGAGTGCAGCTCTGGAGTATAATACAGGATGTAACTCGGGATCAGTAATGTAATGTATGTACACAGTGACTGCACAGCAGAATAGTGAGTGCAGCTCTGGGGTATAATACAGGATGTAACTCAGGATCAGTAATGTATGTACACAGTGACTGCACCAGCAGAATAGTGAGTGCAGCTCTGGAGTATAATACAGGAGGTAACTCAGGATCAGTAATGTAATGTATGTACACAGTGACTGCACCAGCAGAATAGTGAGTGCAGCTCTGGAGTATAATACAGGAGGTAACTCAGGATCAGTAATGTAATGTATGTACACAGTGACTGCACAGCAGAATAGTGAGTGCAGCTCTGGGGTATAATACAGGATGTAACTCAGGATCAGTAATGTAATGTATGTACACAGTGACTGCACCAGCAGAATAGTGAGAGCAGCTCTGGAGTATAATACAGGAGGTAACTCGGGATCAGTAATGTAATGTATGTACACAGTGACTGCACAGCAGAATAGTGAGTGCAGCTCTGGAGTATAATACAGGATGTAACTCAGGATCAGTAATGTATGTACACTGACTGCACCAGCAGAATAGTGAGTGCAGCTCTGGAGTATAATACAGGAGGTAACTCAGGATCAGTAATGTAATGTATGTACACAGTGACTGCATCAGTAGAATAGTGAGTGCAGCTCTGGAGTATAATACAGGATGTAGCTCAGGATCAGTAATGTATGTACACGGTGACTGCACCAGCAGAATAGTGAGTGCAGCTCTGGAGTATAATACAGGATGTAACTCAGGATCAGTAATGTAATGTATGTACACAGTGACTGCACCAGCAGAATAGTGAGTGCAACTCTGGAGGATAATACAGGTGGTAACTCAGGATCAGTAATGTAATGTATATACACAGTGACTGCACGAGCAGAATAGTGAGTGCAGCTCTGCAGTATAATACAGGATGTGACTCAGGATCAGTAATGTAATGTATGTACACAGTGACTGCACCAGCAGAATAGCGAGTGCAGCTCTGGAGTATAATACAGGATGTAACTCAGGATCAGTAATGTATGTACACAGTGACTGCACCAGCAGAATAGTGAGTGCAGCTCTGGGGTATAATACAGGAGGTAACTCAGGGTCAGTAATGTAATGTATGTACACAGTGACTGCACCAGCAGAATAGTGAGTGCAGCTCTGGAGTATAATACAGGATGTAGCTCAGGATCAGTAATGTAATGTATGTACACAGTGACTGGACCAGCAGAATAGTGAGTGCAGCTCTGGGGTATAATACAGGATGTAACTCAGGATCAGTAATGTAATGTATGTACACATTGACTGCACCAGCAGAATAGTGAGTGCAGCTCTGGAGTATAATACAGGATGTAACTCAGGGTCAGTAATGTAATGTATGTACACAGTGACTGCACCAGCAGAATAGTGAGTGCAGCTCTGGAGTATAATACAGGATGTAACTCAGGATCAGTAATGTAATGTATGTACACAGTGACTGCACCAGCAGAATAGTGAGTGCAGCTCTGGGGTAAATACAGGATGTAACTCCGGATCAGTAATGTAATGTATGTACACAGTGACTGTACCAGCAGAATAGTGAGTGCAGCTCTGGAGTATAATACAGGAGGTAACTCAGGATCAGTAATGTAATGTATGTACACAGTGACTGCACAGCAGAATAGTGAGTGCAGCTCTGGAGTATAATACAGGAGGTAACTCAGGATCAGTAATGTATGTACACAGTGACTGCACCAGCAGAATAGTGAGTGCAGCTCTGGAGTATAATACAGGATGTAACTCAGGATCAGTAATGTATGTACACAGTGACTGCACCAGCAGAATAGTGAGTGCAGCTCTGGGGTATAATACAGGAGGTAACTCAGGATCAGTAATGTAATGTATGTACACAGTGACTGCACCAGCAGAATAGTGAGTGCAGCTCTGGAGTATAATACAGGATGTAACTCAGGATCACTAATGTAATGTATGTACACAGTGACTGCACCAGTAGAATAGTGAGTGCAGCTCTGGAGTATAATACAGGATGTAACTCAGGATCAGTAATGTAATGTATGTACACTGTGACTGCAGAAGCAGAATAGTGAGTGCAGCTCTGGAGTATAATACAGGATGTAACTCAGGATCAGTAATGTAATGTATGTACACAGTGACTGCACCAGCAGAATAGTGAGTGCAGCTCTGGAGTATAATAAAGGAGGTAACTCAGGATCAGTAATGTATGTACACAGTGACTGCACAGCAGAATAGTGAGTGCAGCTCTGGGGTATAATACAGGATGTAACTCAGGATCAGTAATGTATGTACACAGTGACTGCACCAGCAGAATAGTGAGTGCAGCTCTGGAGTATAATACAGGATGTAACTCGGGATCAGTAATGTAATGTATGTACACAGTGACTGCACAGCAGAATAGTGAGTGCAGCTCTGGGGTATAATACAGGATGTAACTCAGGATCAGTAATGTATGTACACAGTGACTGCACCAGCAGAATAGTGAGTGCAGCTCTGGAGTATAATACAGGAGGTAACTCAGGATCAGTAATGTAATGTATGTACACAGTGACTGCACCAGCAGAATAGTGAGTGCAGCTCTGGAGTATAATACAGGATGTAACTCAGGATCAGTAATGTATGTACACAGTGACTGCACCAGCAGAATAGTGAGTGCAGCTCTGGAGTATAATACAGGATGTAACTCGGGATCAGTAATGTAATGTATGTACACAGTGACTGCACCAGCAGAATAGTGAGTGCAGCTCTGGAGTATAATACAGGAGGTAACTCAGGATCAGTAATGTAATGTATGTACACAGTGACTGCACAGCAGAATAGTGAGTGCAGCTCTGGGGTATAATACAGGATGTAACTCAGGATCAGTAATGTAATGTATGTACACAGTGACTGCACCAGCAGAATAGTGAGAGCAGCTCTGGAGTATAATACAGGAGGTAACTCGGGATCAGTAATGTAATGTATGTACACAGTGACTGCACAGCAGAATAGTGAGTGCAGCTCTGGAGTATAATACAGGATGTAACTCAGGATCAGTAATGTATGTACACAGTGACTGCACCAGCAGAATAGTGAGTGCAGCTCTGGAGTTTAATACAGGAGGTAACTCGGGATCAGTAATGTAATGTATGTACACAGTGACTGCATCAGTAGAATAGTGAGTGCAGCTCTGGAGTATAATACAGGATGTAGCTCAGGATCAGTAATGTATGTACACGGTGACTGCACCAGCAGAATAGTGAGTGCAGCTCTGGAGTATAATACAGGATGTAACTCAGGATCAGTAATGTAATGTATGTACACAGTGACTGCACCAGCAGAATAGTGAGTGCAGCTCTGGAGGATAATACAGGTGGTAACTCAGGATCAGTAATGTAATGTATATACACAGTGACTGCACGAGCAGAATAGTGAGTGCAGCTCTGCAGTATAATACAGGATGTGACTCAGGATCAGTAATGTAATGTATGTACACAGTGACTGCACCAGCAGAATAGCGAGTGCAGCTCTGGAGTATAATACAGGATGTAACTCAGGATCAGTAATGTATGTACACAGTGACTGCACCAGCAGAATAGTGAGTGCAGCTTTGGGGTATAATACAGGAGGTAACTCAGGGTCAGTAATGTAATGTATGTACACAGTGACTGCACCAGCAGAATAGTGAGTGCAGCTCTGGAGTATAATACAGGATGTAGCTCAGGATCAGTAATGTAATGTATGTACACAGTGACTGGACCAGCAGAATAGTGAGTGCAGCTCTGGGGTATAATACAGGATGTAACTCAGGATCAGTAATGTAATGTATGTACACATTGACTGCACCAGCAGAATAGTGAGTGCAGCTCTGGAGTATAATACAGGATGTAACTCAGGGTCAGTAATGTAATGTATGTACACAGTGACTGCACCAGCAGAATAGTGAGTGCAGCTCTGGAGGATAATACAGGAGGTAACTCAGGATCAGTAATGTAATGTATATACACAGTGACTGCACGAGCAGAATAGTGAGAGCAGCTCTGGAGTATAATACAGGATGTAGCTCAGGATCAGTAATGTAATGTATGTACACAGTGACTGCACCAGCAGAATAGTGAGAGCAGCTCTGGAGTATAATACAGGATGTAGCTCAGGATCAGTAATGTAATGTATGTACACAGTGACTGGACCAGCAGAATAGTGAGTGCAGCTCTGGGGTATAATACAGGATGTAACTCAGGATCAGTAATGTAATGTATGTACACATTGACTGCACCAGCAGAATAGTGAGTGCAGCTCTGGAGTATAATACAGGATGTAACTCAGGGTCAGTAATGTAATGTATGTACACAGTGACTGCACCAGCAGAATAGTGAGTGCAGCTCTGGAGTATAATACAGGATGTAACTCAGGATCAGTAATGTAATGTATGTACACAGTGACTGCACCAGCAGAATAGTGAGTGCAGCTCTGGAGTATAATACAGGAGGTAACTCAGGATCCGTAATGTAATGTATGTACACAGTGACTGCACCAGCAGAATAGTGACTGCAGCTCTGGAGTATAATGCAGGATGTAACTCAGGATCAGTAATGTAATGTATGTACACAGTGACTGCACCAGCAGAATAGTGAGTGCAGCTCTGGAGTATAATACAGGATGTAGCTCAGGATCAGTAATGTATGTACACAGTGACTGCACCAGCAGAATAGTGAGTGCAGCTCTGGAGTATAATACAGGATGTAGCTCAGGATCAGTAATGTAATGTATGTACACAGTGACTGCACCAACAGAATAGTGAGTGCAGCTCTGGAGTATAATACAGGATGTAACTCAGGATCAGTAATGTATGTACACAGTGACTGCACCAGCAGAATAGTGAGTGCAGCTCTGGAGTATAATACAGGAGGTAACTCAGGATCAGTAATGTAATGTATGTACACAGTGACTGCACCAGCAGAATAGTGAGTGCAGCTCTGGAGTATAATACAGGATGTAACTCAGGATCAGTAATGTACACAGTGACTGCACCAGCAGAATAGTGAGTGCAGCTCTGGAGTATAATACAGGAGGTAACTCTGGATCAGTAATGTACACAGTGACTGCACCAGCAGAATAGTGAGTGCAGCTCTGGAGTATAATGCAGGATGTAACTCAGGATCAGTAATGTAATGTATGTACACAGTGACTGCACCAGCAGAATAGTGAGTGCAGCTCTGGAGTATAATACAGGATGTAGCTCAGGATCAGTAATGTATGTACACAGTGACTGCACCAGCAGAATAGTGAGTGCAGCTCTGGAATATAATACAGGATGTAGCTCAGGATCAGTAATGTAATGTATGTACACAGTGACTGCACCAACAGAATAGTGAGTGCAGCTCTGGAGTATAATACAGGATGTAACTCAGGATCAGTAATGTATGTACACAGTGACTGCACCAGCAGAATAGTGAGTGCAGCTCTGGAGTATAATACAGGAGGTAACTCAGGATCAGTAATGTAATGTATGTACACAGTGACTGCACCAGCAGAATAGTGAGTGCAGCTCTCGAGTATAATACAGGAGGTAACTCAGGATCAGTTATGTATGTACACAGTGACTGCACCAGCAGAATAGTGAGTGCAGCTCTGGAGGATAATACAGGAGGTAACTCAGGATCAGTAGTGTAATGTATGTACACAGTGCCTGCACCAGCAGAATAGTGAGTGCAGCTCTGGAGTATAATACAGGATGTAGCTCAGGATCAGTAATGTATGTACACGGTGACTGCACCAGCAGAATAGTGAGTGCAGCTCTGGAGTATAATACAGGATGTAGCTCAGGATCAGTAATGTAATGTATGTACACAGTGACTGCACCAGCGGAATAGTGAGTGCAGCTCTGGAGTATATTACAGGATGTTGCTCAGGATCAGTAATGTAATGTATGTACACAGTGACTGCACCAGCTTAATAGTGAGTGCAGCTCTGGAGGATAATACAGGAGGTAACTCAGGATCAGTAATGTAATGTATGTACACAGGGACTGCACCAGCAGAAGAGTGCAGCTCTGGAGTATAATACAGGATGTAGCTTAGGATCTGTAATGTATGTACACAGTGACTGCACCAGCAGAATAGTGAGTGCATCTCTGGGGTATAATACAGGAGGTAACTCAGGATCAGTAATGTAATGTATGTACACAGTGACTGCACCAGCAGAATAGTGAGTGCAGCTCTGGAGTATAATACAGGATGTAACTTAGGATCAGTAATGTAATGTATGTACACAGTGACTGCACCAGCAGAATAGTGAGTGCAGCTCTGGAGTATATAATACAGGAGGTAACTCAGGATCAGTAATGTAATGTATGTACACAGTGACTGCACCAGCAGAATAGTGAGTGCAGCTGTGGAGTATAATACAGGATGTAACTCAGGATCAGTAATGTAATGTATGTACACAGTGACTACACCAGCAGAATAGTGAGTGCAGCTCTGGAGTATATAATACAGGAGGTAACTCAGGATCAGTAATGTAATGTATGTACACAGTGACTACACCAGCAGAATAGTGAGTGCAGCTCTGGAGTATATAATACAGGAGGTAACTCAGGATCAGTAATGTAATGTATGTACACAGTGACTACACCAGCAGAATAGTGAGTGCAGCTCTGGGGTATAATACAGGATGTAACTCAGGGTCAGTAATGTAATGTATGTACACAGTGACTGCACCAGCAGAATAGTGAGTGCAGCTCTGGAGTATAATACAGGATGTAACTCAGGATCAGTAATGTAATGTATGTACACAGTGACTGCACCAGCAGAATAGTGAGTGCAGCTCTGGAGTATAATACAGGAGGTAACTCGGTATCAGTAATGTAATGTATGTACACAGTGACTGCTCCAGCAGAATAGTGAGTGCAGCTCTGGAGTATAATACAGGATGTAACTCAGGATCAGTGATGTATGTACACAGTGACTGCACCAGCAGAATAGTGAGTGCAGCTCTGGAGTATAATACAGGATGTAACTCAGGATCAGTAATTTAATGTATGTACACAGTGACTGCACCAGCAGAATAGTGAGTGCAGCTCTGGAGTATAATACAGGAGGTAACTCAGGATCAGTAATGTAATGTATGTACACAGTGACTGCACCAGCAGAATAGTGAGTGCAGCTCTGGAGTATAATACAGGAGGTAACTCAGGATCAGTAATGTATGTACACAGTGACTGCACAGCAGAATAGTGAGTGCAGCTCTGGGGTATAATACAGGATGTAACTCAGGATCAGTAATGTAATGTATGTACACAGTGACTGCACCAGCAGAATAGTGAATGCAGCTCTGGAGTATAATACAGGAGATAACTCAGGATCAGTAATGTAATGTATGTACACAGTGACTGCACCAGCAGAATAGTGAGTGCAGCTCTGGAGTATAATACAGGAGGTAACTCAGGATCAGTAATGTAATGTATGTACACAGTGACTGCACCAGCAGAATAGTGAGTGCAGCTCTGGAGTATAATACAGGATGTAACTCAGGATCAGTAATGTAATGTATGTACACAGTGACTGCACCAGCAGAATAGTGAGTGCAGCTCTGGAGTATAATACAGGATGTAACTCCGGATCAGTAATGTAATGTATGTACACAGTGACTGCACCAGCAGAATAGTGAGTGCAGCTCTGGAGTATAATACAGGATGTAACTCAGGATCAGTAATGTAATGTATGTACACAGTGACTGCACCAGCAGAATAGTGAGTGCAGCTCTGGGGTAAATACAGGATGTAACTCCGGATCAGTAATGTAATGTATGTACACAGTGACTGTACCAGCAGAATAGTGAGTGCAGCTCTGGAGTATAATACAGGAGGTAACTCAGGATCAGTAATGTAATGTATGTACACAGTGACTGCACAGCAGAATAGTGAGTGCAGCTCTGGAGTATAATACAGGAGGTAACTCAGGATCAGTAATGTATGTACACAGTGACTGCACCAGCAGAATAGTGAGTGCAGCTCTGGAGTATAATACAGGATGTAACTCAGGATCAGTAATGTATGTACACAGTGACTGCACCAGCAGAATAGTGAGTGCAGCTCTGGGGTATAATACAGGAGGTAACTCAGGATCAGTAATGTAATGTATGTACACAGTGACTGCACCAGCAGAATAGTGAGTGCAGCTCTGGAGTATAATACAGGATGTAACTCAGGATCACTAATGTAATGTATGTACACAGTGACTGCACCAGTAGAATAGTGAGTGCAGCTCTGGAGTATAATACAGGATGTAACTCAGGATCAGTAATGTAATGTATGTACACAGTGACTGCACCAGCAGAATAGTGAGTGCAGCTCTGGAGTATAATACAGGGTGTAACTCAGGATCAGTAATGTAATGTATGTACACTGTGACTGCAGAAGCAGAATAGTGAGTGCAGCTCTGGAGTATAATACAGGAGGTAACTCAGGATCAGTAATGTAATGTATGTACACAGTGACTGCACCAGCAGAATAGTGAGTGCAGCTCTGGAGTATAATACAGGAGGTAACTCAGGATCAGTAATGTATGTACACAGTGACTGCACAGCAGAATAGTGAGTGCAGCTCTGGGGTATAATACAGGATGTAACTCAGGATCAGTAATGTAATGTATGTACACAGTGACTGCACCAGCAGAATAGTGAATGCAGCTCTGGAGTATAATACAGGAGATAACTCAGGATCAGTAATGTAATGTATGTACACAGTGACTGCACAGCAGAATAGTGAGTGCAGCTCTGGAGTATAATACAGGAGGTAACTCAGGATCAGTAATGTAATGTATGTACACAGTGACTGCACCAGCAGAATAGTGAGTGCAGCTCTGGAGTATAATACAGGATGTAACTCAGGATCAGTAATGTAATGTATGTACACAGTGACTGCACCAGCAGAATAGTGAGTGCAGCTCTGGAGTATAATACAGGATGTAACTCAGGATCAGTAATGTAATGTATGTACACAGTGACTGCACCAGCAGAATAGTGAGTGCAGCTCTGGAGTATAATACAGGATGTAACTCAGGATCAGTAATGTAATGTATGTACACAGTGACTGCACCAGCAGAATAGTGAGTGCAGCTCTGGGGTATAATACAGGATGTAACTCCGGATCAGTAATGTAATGTATGTACACAGTGACTGTACCAGCAGAATAGTGAGTGCAGCTCTGGAGTATAATACAGGAGGTAACTCAGGATCAGTAATGTGATGTATGTACACAGTGACTGCACAGCAGAATAGTGAGTGCAGCTCTGGAGTATAATACAGGAGGTAACTCAGGATCAGTAATGTAATGTATGTACACAGTGACTGCACCAGCAGAATAGTGAGTGCAGCTCTGGAGTATAATACAGGAGGTAACTCAGGATCAGTAATGTATGTACACAGTGACTGCACAGCAGAATAGTGAGTGCAGCTCTGGAGGATAATACAGGATGTAACTCAGGATCAGTAATGTAATGTATGTACACAGTGACTGCACCAGTAGAATAGTGAGTGCAGCTCTGGAGTATAATACAGGATGTAACTCAGGATCAGTAATGTAATGTATGTACACAGTGACTGCACCAGCAGAATAGTGAGTGCAGCTCTGGAGTATAATACAGGATGTAACTCAGGATCAGTAATGTAATGTATGTGTACAGTGACTGCACCAGCAGAATAGTGAGTGCTGCTCTGGAGTATAATACAGGGTGTAACTCAGGATCAGTAATGTAATGTATGTACACTGTGACTGCAGAAGCAGAATAGTGAGTGCAGCTCTGGAGTATAATACAGGAGGTAACTCAGGATCAGTAATGTAATGTATGTACACAGTGACTGCACCAGCAGAATAGTGAGTGCAGCTCTGGAGTATAATACAGGGTGTAACTCAGGATCAGTAATGTAATGTATGTACACTGTGACTGCAGAAGCAGAATAGTGAGTGCAGCTCTGGAGGATAATACAGGAGGTAACTCAGGATCAGTAATGTAATGTATGTACACAGTGACTGCACCAGCAGAATAGTGAGTGCAGCTCTGGAGGATAATACAGGATGTAACTCAGGATCAGTAATGTAATGTATGTATACAGTGACTGCACCAACTGAATAGTGAGTGCTGCTCTGGAGTATAATACAGGATGTAACTCAGGATCAGTAATGTATGTACACAGTGACTGCACCAGCAGAATAGGGAGTGCAGCTCTGGAGTATAATACAGGATATAACTCAGGATCAGTAATGTAATGTATGTACACAGTGACTACACCAGCAGAATAGTGAGTGCAGCTCTGGAGTATAATACAGGATATAACTCAGGATCAGTAATGTAATGTATGTACACAGTGACTGCACCAGCAGAATAGTGAGTGCAGCTCTGGAGTATAATACAGGATATAACTCAGGATCAGTAATGTATGTACACAGTGACTGCACCAGCAGAATAGTGAGTGCAGCTCTGGAGTATAATACAGGATGTAACTCAGGATCAGTAATGTAATGTATGTACACCGTGACTGCACCAGCAGAATAGTGAGTGCAGCTCTGGAGGATAATACAGGAGGTAACTCAGGATCAGTAATGTAATGTATATACACAGTGACTGCACCAGTAGAATAGTGAGTGCAGCTCTGGAGTATAATACAGGATGTAACTCAGGATCAGTAATGTAATGTATGTACACAGTGACTGCACCAGCAGAATAGTGAGTGCAGCTCTGGAGTATAATACAGGATGTAACTCAGGATCAGTAATGTAATGTATGTACACAGTGACTGCACCAGCAGAATAGTGAGTGCAGCTCTGGGGTAAATACAGGATGTAACTCCGGATCAGTAATGTAATGTATGTACACAGTGACTGTACCAGCAGAATAGTGAGTGCAGCTCTGGAGTATATTACAGGAGGTAACTCAGGATCAGTAATGTAATGTATGTACACAGTGACAGTGCAGCTCTGGAGTATAATACAGGAGGTAACTCAGTATCAGTAATGTATGTACACAGTGACTGCACCAGCAGAATAGTGAGTGCAGCTCTGGAGTATAATACAGGATGTATCTCAGGATCAGTAATGTATGTACACAGTGACTGCACCAGCAGAATAGTGAGTGCAGCTCTGGGGTATAATACAGGAGGTAACTCAGGATCAGTAATGTAATGTATGTACACAGTGACTGCACCAGCAGAATAGTGAGTGCAGCTCTGGAGTATAATACAGGATGTAACTCAGGATCACTAATGTAATGTATGTACACAGTGACTGCACCAGTAGAATAGTGAGTGCAGCTCTGGAGTATAATACAGGATGTAACTCAGGATCAGTAATGTAATGTATGTACACAGTGACTGCACCAGCAGAATAGTGAGTGCAGCTCTGGAGTATAATACAGGGTGTAACTCAGGATCAGTAATGTAATGTATGTACACTGTGACTGCAGAAGCAGAATAGTGAGTGCAGCTCTGGAGTATAATACAGGAGGTAACTCAGGATCAGTAATGTAATGTATGTACACAGTGACTGCACCAGCAGAATAGTGAGTGCAGCTCTGGAGTATAATACAGGAGGTAACTCAGGATCAGTAATGTATGTACACAGTGACTGCACAGCAGAATAGTGAGTGCAGCTCTGGGGTATAATACAGGATGTAACTCAGGATCAGTAATGTAATGTATGTACACAGTGACTGCACCAGCAGAATAGTGAATGCAGCTCTGGAGTATAATACAGGAGATAACTCAGGATCAGTAATGTAATGTATGTACACAGTGACTGCACAGCAGAATAGTGAGTGCAGCTCTGGAGTATAATACAGGAGGTAACTCAGGATCAGTAATGTAATGTATGTACACAGTGACTGCACCAGCAGAATAGTGAGTGCAGCTCTGGAGTATAATACAGGATGTAACTCAGGATCAGTAATGTAATGTATGTACACAGTGACTGCACCAGCAGAATAGTGAGTGCAGCTCTGGAGTATAATACAGGATGTAACTCAGGATCAGTAATGTAATGTATGTACACAGTGACTGCACCAGCAGAATAGTGAGTGCAGCTCTGGAGTATAATACAGGATGTAACTCAGGATCAGTAATGTAATGTATGTACACAGTGACTGCACCAGCAGAATAGTGAGTGCAGCTCTGGGGTATAATACAGGATGTAACTCCGGATCAGTAATGTAATGTATGTACACAGTGACTGTACCAGCAGAATAGTGAGTGCAGCTCTGGAGTATAATACAGGAGGTAACTCAGGATCAGTAATGTAATGTATGTACACAGTGACTGCACAGCAGAATAGTGAGTGCAGCTCTGGAGTATAATACAGGAGGTAACTCAGGATCAGTAATGTAATGTATGTACACAGTGACTGCACCAGCAGAATAGTGAGTGCAGCTCTGGAGTATAATACAGGATGTAACTCAGGATCAGTAATGTAATGTATGTACACAGTGACTGCACCAGTAGAATAGTGAGTGCAGCTCTGGAGTATAATACAGGATGTAACTCAGGATCAGTAATGTAATGTATGTACACAGTGACTGCACCAGCAGAATAGTGAGTGCAGCTCTGGAGTATAATACAGGATGTAACTCAGGATCAGTAATGTAATGTATGTGTACAGTGACTGCACCAGCAGAATAGTGAGTGCAGCTCTGGAGTATAATACAGGGTGTAACTCAGGATCAGTAATGTAATGTATGTACACTGTGACTGCAGAAGCAGAATAGTGAGTGCAGCTCTGGAGTATAATACAGGAGGTAACTCAGGATCAGTAATGTAATGTATGTACACAGTGACTGCACCAGCAGAATAGTGAGTGCAGCTCTGGAGTATAATACAGGGTGTAACTCAGGATCAGTAATGTAATGTATGTACACTGTGACTGCAGAAGCAGAATAGTGAGTGCAGCTCTGGAGGATAATACAGGAGGTAACTCAGGATCAGTAATGTAATGTATGTACACAGTGACTGCACCAGCAGAATAGTGAGTGCAGCTCTGGAGGATAATACAGGATGTAACTCAGGATCAGTAATGTAATGTATGTACACAGTGACTGCACCAACTGAATAGTGAGTGCTGCTCTGGAGTATAATACAGGATGTAACTCAGGATCAGTAATGTAATGTATGTACACAGTGACTGCACCAGCAGAATAGGGAGTGCAGCTCTGGAGTATAATACAGGATATAACTCAGGATCAGTAATGTAATGTATGTACACAGTGACTACACCAGCAGAATAGTGAGTGCAGCTCTGGAGTATAATACAGGATATAACTCAGGATCAGTAATGTAATGTATGTACACAGTGACTGCACCAGCAGAATAGTGAGTGCAGCTCTGGAGTATAATACAGGATATAACTCAGGATCAGTAATGTATGTACACAGTGACTGCACCAGCAGAATAGTGAGTGCAGCTCTGGAGTATAATACAGGATGTAACTCAGGATCAGTAATGTAATGTATGTACACAGTGACTGCACCAGCAGAATAGTGAGTGCAGCTCTGGAGGATAATACAGGAGGTAACTCAGGATCAGTAATGTAATGTATGTACACAGTGACTGCACCAGCAGAATAGTGAGTGCAGCTCTGGAGTATAATACAGGGTGTAACTCAGGATCAGTAATGTAATGTATGTACACTGTGACTGCAGAAGCAGAATAGTGAGTGCAGCTCTGGAGTATAATACAGGAGGTAACTCAGGATCAGTAATGTATGTACACAGTGACTGCACAGCAGAATAGTGAGTGCAGCTCTGGGGTATAATACAGGATGTAACTCATTATCAGTAATGTAATGTATGTACACAGTGACTGCACCAGCAGAATAGTGAATGCAGCTCTGGAGTATAATACAGGAGATAACTCAGGATCAGTAATGTAATGTATGTACACAGTGACTGCACAGCAGAATAGTGAGTGCAGCTCTGGAGTATAATACAGGAGGTAACTCGGGATCAGTAATGTAATGTATGTACACAGTGACTGCACCAGCAGAATAGTGAGTGCAGCTCTGGAGTATAATACAGGATGTAACTCCGGATCAGTAATGTAATGTATGTACACAGTGACTGCACCAGCAGAATAGTGAGTGCAGCTCTGGAGTATAATACAGGATGTAACTCAGGATCAGTAATGTAATGTATGTACACAGTGACTGCACCAGCAGAATAGTGAGTGCAGCTCTGGGGTATAATACAGGATGTAACTCCGGATCAGTAATGTAATGTATGTACACAGTGACTGTACCAGCAGAATAGTGAGTGCAGCTCTGGAGTATAATACAGGAGGTAACTCAGGATCAGTAATGTAATGTATGTACACAGTGACTGCACAGCAGAATAGTGAGTGCAGCTCTGGAGTATAATACAGGAGGTAACTCAGGATCAGTAATGTAATGTATGTACACAGTGACTGCACAAGCAGAATAGTGAGTGCAGCTCTGGAGTATAATACAGGATGTAACTCAGGATCAGTAATGTAATGTATGTACACAGTGACTGCACCAGCAGAATAGTGAGTGCAGCTCTGGAGTATAATACAGGGTGTAACTCAGGATCAGTAATGTAATGTATGTACACTGTGACTGCAGAAGCAGAATAGTGAGTGCAGCTCTGGAGTATAATACAGGAGGTAACTCAGGATCAGTAATGTAATGTATGTACACAGCGACTGCACCAGCAGAATAGTGAGTGCAGCTCTGGAGTATAATACAGGGTGTAACTCAGGATCAGTAATGTAATGTATGTACACTGTGACTGCAGAAGCAGAATAGTGAGTGCAGCTCTGGAGGATAATACAGGAGGTAACTCAGGATCAGTAATGTAATGTATGTACACAGTGACTGCACCAGCAGAATAGTGAGTGCAGCTCTGGAGTATAATACAGGAGGTAACTCAGGATCAGTAATGTAATGTATGTACACAGTGACTGCACCAACTGAATTGTGAGTGCTGCTCTGGAGTATAATACAGGATGTAACTCAGGATCAGTAATGTAATGTATGTACACAGTGACTGCACCAGCAGAATAGGGAGTGCAGCTCTGGAGTATAATACAGGATATAACTCAGGATCAGTAATGTAATGTATGTACACAGTGACTACACCAGCAGAATAGTGAGTGCAGCTCTGGAGTATAATACAGGATATAACTCAGGATCAGTAATGTAATGTATGTACACAGTGACTGCACCAGCAGAATAGTGAGTGCAGCTGTGGAGTATAATACAGGATATAACTCAGGATCAGTAATGTATGTACACAGTGACTGCACCAGCAGAATAGTGAGTGCAGCTCTGGAGTATAATACAGGATGTAACTCAGGATCAGTAATGTAATGTATGTACACAGTGACTGCACCAGCAGAATAGTGAGTGCAGCTCTGGAGGATAATACAGGAGGTAACTCAGGATCAGTAATGTAATGTATATACACAGTGACTGCACCAGTAAAATAGTGAGTGCAGCTCTGGAGTATAATACAGGATGTAACTCAGGATCAGTAATGTAATGTATGTACACAGTGACTGCACCAGCAGAATAGTGAGTGCAGCTCTGGAGTATAATACATGGTGTAACTCAGGATCAGTAATGTAATGTATGTACACTGTGACTGCAGAAGCAGAATAGTGAGTGCAGCTCTGGAGTATAATACAGGAGGTAACTCAGGATCAGTAATGTATGTACACAGTGACTGCACAGCAGAATAGTGAGTGCAGCTCTGGGGTATAATACAGGATGTAACTCAGTATCAGTAATGTAATGTATGTACACAGTGACTGCACCAGCAGAATAGTGAATGCAGCTCTGGAGTATAATACAGGAGATAACTCAGGATCAGTAATGTAATGTATGTACACAGTGACTGCACAGCAGAATAGTGAGTGCAGCTCTGGAGTATAATACAGGAGGTAACTCGGGATCAGTAATGTAATGTATGTACACAGTGACTGCACCAGCAGAATAGTGAGTGCAGCTCTGGAGTATAATACAGGATGTATCTCCGGATCAGTAATGTAATGTATGTACACAGTGACTGCACCAGCAGAATAGTGAGTGCAGCTCTGGAGTATAATACAGGATGTAACTCAGGATCAGTAATGTAATGTATGTACACAGTGACTGCACCAGCAGAATAGTGAGTGCAGCTCTGGGGTATAATACAGGATGTAACTCCGGATCAGTAATGTAATGTATGTACACAGTGACTGTACCAGCAGAATAGTGAGTGCAGCTCTGGAGTATAATACAGGAGGTAACTCAGGATCAGTAATGTAATGTATGTACACAGTGACTGCACAGCAGAATAGTGAGTGCAGCTCTGGAGTATAATACAGGAGGTAACTCAGGATCAGTAATGTAATGTATGTACACAGTGACTGCACAAGCAGAATAGTGAGTGCAGCTCTGGAGTATAATACAGGATGTAACTCAGGATCAGTAATGTAATGTATGTACACAGTGACTGCACCAGTAGAATAGTGAGTGCAGCTCTGGAGTATAATACAGGATGTAACTCAGGATCAGTAATGTAATGTATGTACACAGTGACTGCACCAGCAGAATAGTGAGTGCAGCTCTGGAGTATAATACAGGGTGTAACTCAGGATCAGTAATGTAATGTATGTACACTGTGACTGCAGAAGCAGAATAGTGAGTGCAGCTCTGGAGTATAATACAGGAGGTAACTCAGGATCAGTAATGTAATGTATGTACACAGCGACTGCACCAGCAGAATAGTGAGTGCAGCTCTGGAGTATAATACAGGGTGTAACTCAGGATCAGTAATGTAATGTATGTACACTGTGACTGCAGAAGCAGAATAGTGAGTGCAGCTCTGGAGGATAATACAGGAGGTAACTCAGGATCAGTAATGTAATGTATGTACACAGTGACTGCACCAGCAGAATAGTGAGTGCAGCTCTGGAGTATAATACAGGAGGTAACTCAGGATCAGTAATGTAATGTATGTACACAGTGACTGCACCAACTGAATAGTGAGTGCTGCTCTGGAGTATAATACAGGATGTAACTCAGGATCAGTAATGTAATGTATGTACACAGTGACTGCACCAGCAGAATAGGGAGTGCAGCTCTGGAGTATAATACAGGATATAACTCAGGATCAGTAATGTAATGTATGTACACAGTGACTGCACCAGCAGAATAGTGAGTGCAGCTCTGGAGTATAATACAGGATATAACTCAGGATCAGTAATGTATGTACACAGTGACTGCACCAGCAGAATAGTGAGTGCAGCTCTGGAGTATAATACAGGATGTAACTCAGGATCAGTAATGTAATGTATGTACACAGTGACTGCACCAGCAGATTAGTGAGTGCAGCTCTGGAGGATAATACAGGAGGTAACTCAGGATCAGTAATGTAATGTATATACACAGTGACTGCACGAGCAGAATAGTGAGTGCAGCTCTGGAGTATAATACAGGATGTGACTCAGGATCAGTAATGTATGTACACAGTGACTGCACCAGCAGAATAGTGAGTGCAGCTCTGAAGTATAATACAGGATGTAACTCAGGATCAGTAATGTATGTACACAGTGACTGCACCAGCAGAATAGTGAGTGCAGCTCTGGGGTATAATACAGGAGGTAACTCAGGGTCAGTAATGTAATGTATGTACACAGTGACTGCACCAGCAGAATAGTGAGTGCAGCTCTGGAGTATAATACAAGAGGTAACTCAGGGTCAGTAATGTAATGTATGTGCACAGTGACTGCACCAGCAGAATAGTGAGTGCAGCTCTGGAGTATAATACAGGATGTAACTCAGGATCAGTAATGTAATGTATGTACACAGTGACTGCACCAGCAGAATAGTGAGAGCAGCTCTGGAGTATAATACAGGATGTAGCTCAGGATCAGTAATGTAATGTATATACACAGTGACTGCACCAGCAGAATAGTGAGTGCAGCTCTAGCGTATAATACAGAATGTAACTCAGGATCAGTAGTGTATATACACAGTGACTGCACCAGCAGAATAGTGACTGCAGCTCTGGGGTATAATACAGGATGTAACTCAGGATCAGTAATGTAATGTATGTACACAGTGACTGCACCAGCGGAATAGTGAGTGCAGCTCTGGAGTATAATACAGGATGTAACTCGGGATCAGTAATGTAATGTATGTACACAGTGAGTGCAGCTCTGGAGTATAATACAGGATGTAACTCGGGATCAGTAATGTAATGTATGTACACAGTGACTGCACCAGCGGAATAGTGAGTGCAGCTCTGGAGTATAATACAGGATGTAACTCGGGATCAGTAATGTAATGTATGTACACAGTGAGTGCAGCTCTGGAGTATAATACAGGATGTAACTCAGGATCAGTAATGTAATGTATGTACACAGTGACTGCACCAGCAGAATAGTGAGTGCAGCTCTGGAGTATAATACAGGATGTAACTCCGGATCAGTAATGTAATGTATGTACACAGTGACTGCACCAGCAGAATAGTGAGTGCAGCTCTGGAGGATAATACAGGAGGTAACTCAGGGTCAGTAATGTAATGTATGTACACAGGGACTGCACCAGCAGAATAGTGAGTGCAGCTCTGGAGTATAATACAGGATGTAGCTTAGGATCAGTAATGTAATGTATGTACACAGTGACTGCACCAGCAGAATAGTGAGTGCAGCTCTCGGGTATAACACAGGATGTAACTTAGGATCAGTAATGTAATGTATGTACACAGTGACTGCACCAGCAGAATAGTGCGTGCAGCTCTGGAGTATAATACAGGATGTAACTCAGGATCAGTAATGTATGTACACAGTGACTGCACCAGCAGAATAGTGAGTGCAGCTCTGGAGTATAATACAGGAGGTAACTCAGGATCAGTAATGTAATGTATGTACACAGTGACTGCACCAGCAGAATAGTGAGTGCAGCTCTGGAGCATAATACAGGATTTAACTCAGGATCAGTAATGTAATGTATATACACAGTGACTGCACCAGCCGAATAGTGAGTGCAGCTCTGAAGTAGAATACAGGAGGTAACTCAGGATCAGTAATGTATGTACACAGTGACTGCACCAGCAGAATAGTGAGTTCAGCTCTGGAGTATAATACAGGAGGTAACTCAGGATCAGTAATGTATGTACACAGTGAGTGCAGCTCTGGAGTATATTACAGGATGTAACTCGGGATCAGTAATGTAATGTATGTACACAGGGACTGCACCTGCAGAATAGTGAGTGCAGCTCTGGAGTATAATACAGGATGTAGCTTAGGATCAGTAATGTAATGTATGTACACAGTGACTGCACCAGCAGAATAGTGAGTGCAGCTCTGGGGTATAATACAGGATGTAGCTTAGGATCAGTAATGTATGTACACAGTGACTGCACCAGCAGAATAGTGAGTGCAGCTCTGGAGTATATAATACAGGAGGTAACTCAGGATCAGTAATGTAATGTATGTACACAGTGACTGCACCAGCAGAATAGTGAGTGCAGCTGTGGAGTATAATACAGGATGTAACTCAGGGTCAGTAATGTAATGTATGTACACAGTGACTGCACCAGCAGAATAGTGAGTGCAGCTCTGGAGTATAATACAGGATGTAACTCAGGATCAGTAATGTAATGTATGTACACAGTGACTGCACCAGCAGAATAGTGAGTGCAGCTCTGGAGTATAATACAGGATGTAACTCAGGATCAGTAATGTAATGTATGTACACAGGGACTGCACCAGCAGAATAGTGAGTGCAGCTCTGGAGTATAATACAGGATGTAACTCAGGATCAGTAATCTAATGTATGTACACAGTGAATGCACCAGCAGAATAGTGAGTGCAGCTCTGGGGTATAATACAGGATGTAACTCAGGATCAGTAATATAATGTATGTACAGAGTGACTGCACCAGCTGAATAGTGAGTGCAGCTCTGGAGTATAATACAGGAGGTAACTCAGGATCAGTAATGTAATGTATGTACACAGTGACTGCACCAGCAGAATAGTGAGTGCAGCTCTGGAGTATAATACAGGAGGTAACTCAGGATCCGTAATGTATGTACACAGTGACTGCACCAGCAGAATAGTGAGTGCAGCTCTGGGGTATAATATACGATGTAACTCAGGATCAGTAATGTAATGTATGTACACAGTGACTGCACCAGCAGAATAGTGAGTGCAGCTCTGGAGTATAATACAGGATGTAACTCAGGATCAGTAATGTAATGTATGTACACAGTGACTGCACCAGCAGAATAGTGAGTGCAGCTCTGGAGTATAATACAGGATGTAACTCAGGATCAGTAATGTATGTACACAGTGACTGCACCAGCAGAATAGTGAGTGCAGCTCTGGTGTAGAATACAAGATGTAACTCAGGATCAGTAATGTAATGTATGTACACAGTGACTGCACAGCAGAATAGTGAGTGCAGCTCTGGAGTATAATACAGGAGGTAACTCAGGATTAGTAATGTATGTACACAGTGTCTGCACCAGCAGAATAGTGAGTGCAGCTCTGGAGTATAATACAGGAGGTAACTCAGGATCAGTAATGTAATGTATGTACACAGTGACTGCACCTGCAGAATAGTGAGTGCAGCTCTGGTGTAGAATACAAGATGTAACTCAGGATCAGTAATGTAATGTATGTACACAGTGACTGCACCAGCAGAATAGTAAGTGCTGCTCTGGAGTATAATACAGGATGTAACTCAGGATCAGTAATGTAATGTATGTACTCAGTGACTGCACCAGCAGAATAGTGAGTGCAGCTCTGGAACATAATACAGGATGTAACTCAGGATCAGTAATGTAATGTATATACACAGTGACTGCACCAGCAGAATAGTGAGTGCAGCTCTGGAGTATAATACAGGAGGTAACTCAGGATCAGTAATGTATGTACACAGTGACTGCACCAGCAGAATAGTGAGTGCAGCTCTGGTGTAGAATACAAGATGTAACTCAGGATCAGTAATGTAATGTATGTACACAGTGACTGCACAGCAGAATAGTGAGTGCAGCTCTGGAGTATAATATAGGATGTAACTCAGGATCAGTAATGTATGTACACAGTGACTGCACCAGCAGAATAGTGAGTGCAGCTCTGGTGTAGAATACAAGATGTAACTCAGGATCAGTAATGTAATGTATGTACACAGTGACTGCACCAGCAGAATAGTGAGTGCAGCTCTGGAGGATAATACAGGATGTAACTCAGGATCAGTAATGTAATGTATGTACACAGTGTCTGCACCAGCAGAATAGTGAGTGCAGCTCTGGAGTATAATACAGGAGGTAACTCAGGATCAGTAATGTATGTACACAGTGACTGCACCAGCAGAATAGTGAGTGCAGCTCTGGAGTATAATACAGGAGGTAACTCAGGATCAGTAATGTAATGTATGTACACAGTGTCTGCACCAGCAGAATAGTGAGTGCTGCTCTGGAGTATAATACAGGATGTAACTCAGGATCAGTAATGTATGTACACAGTGACTGCACCAGCAGAATAGTGAGTGCAGCTCTGGAACATAATACAGGATGTAACTCAGGATCAGTAATGTAATGTATGTACACAGTGTCTGCACCAGCAGAATAGTGAGTGCAGCTCTGGAGTATAATGCAGGATGTAACTCAGGATCAGGAATGTAATGTATGTACACAGTGACTGCACCAGCAGAATAGTGAGTGCAGCTCTGGAGTATAATGCAGGATGTAACTCAGGATCAGTAATGTAATGTATGTACACAGTGACTGCACCAGCAGAATAGTGAGTGCAGCTCTGGAGTATAATACAGGATGTAACTCAGGATCAGTAATGTAATGTATGTACACAGTGACTGCACCAGCAGAATAGTGAGTGCAGCTCTGGAGTATAATACAGGAGGTAACTCAGGATCAGTAATTTAATGTATGTACACATTGACTGCACCAGCAGAATAGTGAGTGCAGCTCTGGAGTATAATACAGGAGGTAACTCAGGATCAGTAATTTAATGTATGTACACATTGACTGCACCAGCAGAATAGTGAGTGCAGCTCTGGAGTATAATACAGGATGTAACTCAGGATCAGTAATATAATGTATGTACACAGTGACTGCACCAGCAGAATAGTGAGTGCAGCTCTGGGGTATAATACAGGAGGTAACTCAGGATCAGTAATTTAATGTATGTACACATTGACTGCACCAGCAGAATAGTGAGTGCAGCTCTGGAGTATAACACTTTTCTGTATCGCTGTGTACAGCACACCGGTGGTTGTTAATGGCTTGGTAAGAGCTGTCACTTCCATATTTGCCCCTTTTCTATTTTCCAGAGATATTGGGCCGTATCCTCCTCTGCTCGCGTGTTTGGGGTCTCTCTTGCATTACTCGGTGTATAATGACTGTCTCTTTCCTTTGTAGATGTCACTCCGATCATCGGGGGCCCCAAATACAGCGAGAGTGCCGGGGGCTACTACTACAAGGAAAGCAGCAGTGTCCTGGCCGTCACGAGGAATCGCCTCTTGTACTGGTGAGTGCTCTCTCATTGTGGCCTTATTCATGCAGTTTTGTAGGGTGACACCCTGATTTGTAGGACCGGCGGTTAACGTTTGATCTGTGGGATCCGGATCCCGCAGAAAGCTAGAATCGCTGCTCTACAGACATCGTCCCTAATGTTCCTGGTGCTGCCGCCCCTCGAGCGCTGGTTGGTTCTGTTGATAGGTCGCGGTTCTCTACGTTGTCCTGATCCTTCTGCACATACGACATATGTATTTATGGGGGCGGCTTATGTCAGCAGACCCGCTCCCTGCCCGACTGGAAGACCCCATCAACGTCACGAATTATTAAGTTATTAGTCACTAAAATGCCATTATTTTGTCGCCACTTGCGATCTTCCAGATGGCGTCCGTCAGCCCGACTCGCCGGTGCTTTGTCCCGTTCTGTCGGCCGTTCCTAACTTTACTTCTTCTATTCCTTCAGGACGTCGTACGCGGACACCTTAGAGCTGGTGGAGGAGTCTCTGGACGTGAACCTCCAGAATAATGCCGTCCGTCTCAAAATCTTCAACTGCGCCATCCTGCCCGGCGGCGTCCACGTGTGCGAGACGCAGAGCAACGTGATCGTCCTGATCCTCACAAATCAGACCGTCCACAGACTGGTCCTCCCTCATCCGTCACACCTGTATAGAAGTGTAAGTATGATGTGCCCTGGTAGGAGTAGTAGCTGAGAGGTTCTGCAGCAGCTGAGACCCAGTACTGTATAATGCCTGCTGTTGAAGCTCCGCTGATCGGTCAGGACAAGACCTGCGCCTACTCCGGAGAGGAAGAGCTGGAATGGCGCAGCGGTCGAGTGTCTACGCTTCTGTCGCATTCAGAGACCCCAGAGCTGACATCTGGGTTGGTTTCTTGACCCCATTGCCATCGAGGCAACTTATTGAATGATCTGCGCCACTTGTGTGACTAAGTCGTCCCTAGTTATGGCACACGTCCTGTTGTGCTGTAATCTCTGACTTTTTTTCTCAACTTTCCAAAAGAAAAAAAAGTTATTTGTCCGTCCTACAGAGTTACTATTGTTTTTGCCAGAAGTTTGTTCAAATTGTCACACAGCTCTACCCCTCCTCATAATAAAATAGGGGTCAATTTCTGACTACGAATTTATTAGATCTGCGCCTCTTAAAAGGATTTTTGCATGTGTGCTTATTAAAGATGAGCCAATCGATTTGTGGGACCCTTGGTCAGTGGCCGTGTCAGTAGTCCGTGTTAGCCAGACGGGAACCCTGAGAGCCGCCTCCTGCCCGCCGGCTTCCCGGCTCCTCTTCTGATTAGTCGCGCCTCAATAATGACGTTAAACCAGGCCTACAAATCAGAAGAGGCACCAGGAACTGTGGCACGTGGCCGGCCGCTCACTGGGTTCCTGATCCACGACTACAGATGGGGCCACCGGACCAAGGATCTGTGCATCGATTGGCTCATCTCTACCACCAGTACTTGAGCTTCTGTTTTGTTTCCGGCTGGATGATCAGGATTTCCGGCCATAATTCAGGGATCTTGCTGAGCTAATTGCATCCATTAGACACGTCATCGTTGGCTATTTCTGTATGATGGGTGGGTGAGGTTATGGTGGACGGACGCTCACATTTCTGTTGCCTCGTATATCATCCCTCATCTGATCATTTTGCAGGTTTGTTGCCTTTCACGTGCACAGTTTTTTTCTTAGCTGTTAATGTGTTTGCTTTCTCTTTTATGTGTTTGTAGGAGATGATTACGGATAGTCAGATGCAGTCGATATTTACGGAGTTTGGGAAGATGAGCTACAGTGATCCGGCGAACACTTACGTGATCCCTGCGCTGCCCGGCCGCTCGCAGGGCTCTGTCGCCTCCGCTGCCTGGCTGAGCAGTGAAGGGGAGACGCTCTTTGCTTTCCCCTCCAGTTCTGGTGGGATTCTTGTTGTGAAGATGCCCCCTTGTGGTGTTGCGGGTATGTACGTCGGCTGACCTTACTGATGTCTATAATAAGTTTCTATGTTTCTGACCTAACGGCTGTTTCTTTAGGAGCGGTGACTGTTGTGGAGCTGAAGCAAATGTCGGTCAGGAGACTATTAACAGGGTTCATACCTACAGCTATAAGGTCAGAATCTTCCCCATCTCTAATGTCATGGGGGGGCTGACTATAATAAAAATATGGCTCCAACAGCAGCCGGTACAAAGCTTATTTCCAGCTTGGTAAGACAGCGGGGGTCCAATCTTCTGCACCCAAACTGAAGCTGAAAGTGTAGGGGGCCACAACGCTGCCTCCCCTCGGGGTTTTCTTTTCTCAGTGGTCTCCGGCAATCTGAATTTTCAAAAAAAAGCGACCGCCATTGTGCAGAGGAAGCTCGCTGGGGGACGCACCACTACATCCCTTCCACATCTTTCCCTGCATGCTGGCTGCCAGCCGCCCGGGGGGAAGGGGGTTTCTTTTAGGACAATTGCAGCTGCACTTTTGCTAAAAATGAAGTCAGGAATGTCCCCCAGAGAAATTACTCTGAGGGGATACAGCACTGCGGCCTCTTCAGTCTCCGGGTCGGCCGTCAGTGACCAGTAATGGTGGGATATCTTCAGCCAATTCCTTTTTTATACCGTGCTGGGTACAAGTTTTTCCTCTTTGGTAATGCAGAATAATTCTTCTACTTGCTAAAAAGTTTTTTTCTTGGAAGGGCATAACTTTTTTTGTAGTTTAACATAAAGCTTAGTTTGCTTTTAAAACTGTGCCAGACTATTTTGTGGAGTCCCCTGTTCAAGTCTAACATTAACCTGAAGATTACAAGGTAAAGCAAAACGTCCTGGAAATTGAGGTGGTCGATGTGACCGTCCCTGGGCTCTAGCGCGGCTCTGGTGCTGCCGGTGTGTTTGCCCTGGATTTGTCATGTAATGTGTATCACCATCGATAGAATAAGTCACCTATTTTTTATTTTTGTGCCTTTAGAGGGGAGCAGGACCCGGCTCATCTTCCCGTGAGTCTCGCTGTTCACTGCCTTGAGAACGACGCTTTCATCTTCGCATTGTGTCAGGATCATAAACTGCGCATGTGGTCTTATAAGGTAAGTGATGTCCGCACCCATCATGACGTTGGGGGTGAGAGGATTAGGAAAGCCGATATCACGATTTTATGGCTCTCGTACGTTCTAGGACCAGACTTGTCTTATGGAATCTGATATGCTGGAGTTTGTGCCGGTCAGCAAAGAAATGCGTCACATCCCAGGAGTCGGGCACAAGCTCAGACTGGCGCACTCCACGTCTATAGGACTTTATCTCGGCGTGTACTTGCACTCACCCGGACAAGGACAGGTACGTCACTTCCCTGCAGTCTTCCTGTAATATATTGTGTTTTTATCTCTAACCTTATTAATACTTTCTTACAGTTCTGCGTCTTCCAGTTGGTGACTGCAGACAGCAATCGCTACTGTCTGGATCACGTCTCCTCCTTATTCTCGAACCAGGTTAGTAAGGCCACAAGTGCATGTGGCTTTTGTGGCCGCTCTGGGGTGTATGCACTCTGGAGGTATATGGCCACAAGTGCATGTGGCTTTTGTGGCCGCTCTGGGGTGTATACACTCTGGGGGTATATGGCCACAAGTGCATGTGGCTTTTGTGGCCGCTCTGGGGTGTATACACTCTGGGGGTATATGGCCACAAGTGCATGTGGCTTTTGTGGCCGCTCTGGGGTGTATGCACTCTGGAGGTATATGGCCACAAGTGCATGTGGCTTTTGTGGCTGCTCTGGGGTGTATACACTCTGGAGGTATATGGCCACAAGTGCATGTGGCTTTTGTGGCCGCTCTGGGGTGTATACACTCTGGGGGTATATGGCCACAAGTGCATGTGGCTTTTGTGGCTGCTCTGGGGTGTATGCACTCTGGAGGTATATGGCCACAAGTGCATGTGGCTTTTGTGGCTGCTCTGGGGTGTATGCACTCTGGAGGTATATGGCCACAAGTGCATGTGGCTTTTGTGGCCACTCTGGAGATATATGGCCACAAGTGCATGTGGCTTTTGTGGCTGCTCTGGAGGTATATGGCCACAGTCTGGATAGATGCCACCAGTCCACCATAGAGATCCATTGCAAAAAGAAAACACTGCATGGTTTGCTTTTTTTGCGGCGGTGACCCTCTGTATATAGGAAAGCTCGGTCTACGGCTTATTATATAGGTGAACTGTTTGCCGACCAGATGGAGGCCAGAAGACGACCATCCTAGCTGCTATTTAGTAAATGGGGGGTGTTTGGTAAAACAGAGTGCGCGCCGGGCAGAGCTCCGTTGTATGCAGGGTGTCCTTGGCGTAAGCCGCAGGTTTCTGCAAATTTATCTCCAGCTTTAGGTTACAAATTTATGCTGAATTTCTCTTTTCATACAGGATCCTCTGGTGGATTTCATGTTTACTTTGACAACCACGGACATTTGGGCTTTGTGGCTTGATGATGAAAACCAAACTGTTGTCAAACGCATCAATTTTGAGCAGTGAGTACCACGAGGGGTTAATATTTTATCATTATGATATGACCCTTCACTTGCCAGTGCTGGTCCCCCCGGGCCTTGTTGCTGCTGGGCCCCCGGGCCTTGCTGCTGCTGGGCCCCCGGGCCTTGCTGCTGCTGGGCCCCCGGGCCTTGCTGCTGCTGGGCCCCCGGGCCTTGCTGCTGCTGGGCCCCCGGGCCTTGCTGCTGCTGGGCCCCCGGGCCTTGCTGCTGCCGGGCCCCCGGGCCTTGCTGCTGCCGGGCCCCCGGGCCTTGCTGCTGCCGGGCCCCCGGGCCTTGCTGCTGCCGGGCCCCCGGGCCTTGCTGCTGCCGGGCCCCCGGGCCTTGCTGCTGCCGGGCCCCCGGGCCTTGCTGCTGCCGGGCCCCCGGGCCTTGCTGCTGCCGGGCCCCCGGGCCTTGCTGCTGCCGGGCCCCCGGGCCTTGCTGCTGCCGGGCCCCCGGGCCTTGCTGCTGCCGGGCCCCCGGGCCTTGCTGCTGCCGGGCCCCCGGGCCTTGCTGCTGCCGGGCCCCCGGGCCTTGCTGCTGCCGGGCCCCCGGGCCTTGCTGCTGCCGGGCCCCCGGGCCTTGCTGCTGCCGGGCCCCCGGGCCTTGCTGCTGCCGGGCCCCCGGGCCTTGCTGCTGCCGGGCCCCCGGGCCTTGCTGCTGCCGGGCCCCCGGGCCTTGCTGCTGCCGGGCCCCCGGGCCTTGCTGCTGCCGGGCCCCCGGGCCTTGCTGCTGCCGGGCCCCCGGGCCTTGCTGCTGCCGGGCCCCCGGGCCTTGCTGCTGCCGGGCCCCCGGGCCTTGCTGCTGCCGGGCCCCCGGGCCTTGCTGCTGCCGGGCCCCCGGGCCTTGCTGCTGCCGGGCCCCCGGGCCTTGCTGCTGCCGGGCCCCCGGGCCTTGCTGCTGCCGGGCCCCCGGGCCTTGCTGCTGCCGGGCCCCCGGGCCTTGCTGCTGCCGGGCCCCCGGGCCTTGCTGCTGCCGGGCCCCCGGGCCTTGCTGCTGCCGGGCCCCCGGGCCTTGCTGCTGCCGGGCCCCCGGGCCTTGACGCCGGTGCCGGGCCCCCAACTCTGGAGGACTCTGCACAATCTGAGTGACGTTTCTTAGCGCTGCTGCTACGGGAGAGACTTCATGTGGAGCTGCTTTTTTCTTTCCATTATTAGGCTTTTTACTTGTGTAGCCTTTTGCTCGCAGAATAGTTTTTCCGTTTCTTTGGTTTCGCTCTGTTTTATGTAATAATCGATGTTTTCCAGTAATCACGCCGGCCAGTGGAACCAAGTTTTTATCAACCCTTTACCAGATGAAGAGCTGAACATCGGGGATGAGCAGGACCCCCGGGTAAGTTACAGATCTGTTTACACCTAAAATCAGAAATTGTTAGGATTGTTTGGTCTCCGCTTTGTCAAGTCCACACTGACCTTCCTGGCAGCCAATGGATTCAGAGGGTGGATGTCCCTCCCTAGGGGGCATTCTGGTTTCAGGGCGGATGTTCTGAGGAGGGGGCGGGCTGGTCTCAGGACGGAGGTCCCGAGGGGGGGGGGGGGGGGGGGGGCAGACTGGTCTCAGGGCGGAGGTCCTGGGGGGGGGGGGGTCTGGGCTGGTCTCGGGGCGGAGGTCCCGAGGGGGGGGGGGCAGGCTGGTCTCGGGGCGTAGGTCCCAGGGGGGGGGGTGGGCAGGCCAGTTCCGGGCTTATAGTGGTCCTGTCATGATGCTGCATGTATTTATTGGCTGTTTAGTAACTTGCTCTCTCCCTTTCTTTCTTACTTTCTGTTGTGTTATAAGGAGACGTATCGGGAGTATTTGTTCTCCCCCGGAAGATTTACCATCGCTGCTCTACTTAAAGCATTGCAGGCGAGTCGCCCTCTGATATTACTATGGCTCCTGATGACCCCGGCCTGTATGTCGTGTGTATTCGAGCGCGGCCTGCTTTTGCGGTGATCGCACGTGGTGTACGGCAGAGGTTGTGCTCCTGGCGGTCTATCACGGCCTCGCGGCGGCCCAGCTCTGCACGAGGAGCCGCCTTCCCTCCCCAATTACACACAAAGTCCCACAATATATTAAAGGGATATAATGGGGGGGGGAGGCAGTTTGTGGCTACACCAGATTCCTATCATTGGGTATTGGGTCAAGTTCACACTCACAGTTGAAGTTTGGCTCGTACATGCGGATGGCAGATCTCTGGACACTTGAGGCATCGTCTGTGAATCCTTCTTCCTCCTAGAGGAGCAGTAGGAACCTTCCCGATATGGAGGCTGTTGTGCGCCCTCCTTTATTGGCCCCTTGTAGCGAGAGCAGTCCGTCTCCTTATGTCTGACTCCTTACACACGCTCAGTTCTTACCGCCTCACAGCAGTTGGCTCCTCCCACTGTCATGTGACTCTTACAGCTGCAGCCATTGGCTGACCGCCCAGAGGAGTTTGTTCCGGCTCTTTCCAGAAGCTGCTGCAGAGCTGGGTCACATGATCAAGCCTCTGTGGGTAGTTTAACTCTTTTAGTGCTGTCGGTCAGCAGGTCTCACAATATGCTACAACATACAGTTTACACAGAAATCACAGTATTTGCATGGAGCGCTGCATACACCCGGGGTCCCGTGGAGACGGCCGCTTTGTGGGATACCACCCTGGTCTTTGGGGGGGTCGCGGGCTGTATGCAGGCATTATATCATCTCCTGTTCTTTTACTATAAGATTTATCATCGAGGCTCCAGGGAAAAGCTGCAGGATCTGACCGGGGATGAGCTGAAGAAGGAGATCACCAAGGTCGTAGAGGATGAGGTGAGGGTCTCCATATTGGTGACTATAACTATCGGTTAACCCCTTCCCTCCCCTGTTTCTTTAGCTTTGGGGTCTGGAGAGATCTTGGTGTATAATGAACATATTTTTGGGGGCAGATTCTGTTTCGGACAATTTTTTATGTTTTTTTAAATTGAATCTGCCGCCCAATTTAGAGGGAATCTTCCTTGTCGCTCATCTTTACTTGTCACTTTACTCGTCCTTAGAATAAGGTGGTAAGTGACTGATCGCGGGGGGATCCCACCACTTGTATCGCACTGATCGTGAGACCTCCTGTAGGAGCGGCAGTCGAGCGTGTGTGTGCAGGACTGATGGTGATGGCGGAGTCTGGCACTTGGTTATCTCGGTCAGTCCTATAGATTTGCACGATCGCTGCTCTCTTGTTTTCAAATTCAGTGCAGGTCTCAAGATGTGGGACCCCCGTGATAAGTATCTGTATGCACAGGATATGCATTGATGTTGTGATTGTGGTGCCGGCCCCTTGCAGTGCGTCTAGTTACAGCAGCCGTCTTCTCCTTACACCTCGTAGCTACGCGGTCAGGTGATCGATTATGAGATGGACCAGGATGAGTTTCGCCAGTTACAAGCGGAGTCCTGGGCTAAATTCTACACCTGCTGCGTGCAGTACCAGGAGGAGCTGTCTCGCCCGCTCGCCCTGATGGTGCACCCGTGCTCCAGCATGGTCTGTCTGCTCAGAAAGGTGGGTGCGCAACCGGCAATGTGTAAAGCATTTATTAGGGTGGGTCATTACCCCAACACTGGCTCCTTGGAAGCCGCTCACATCTGGGTGGTCTCCGACCTCGTGACTCGGCCTCGGCTTTTGGAGCCGGCTGGAATATTTTGCAGCAGTTGCAGGATGGAGACCTCGGCTTTTCCCCATTTCCGTCTATCCATTGATAAGCCGTCAGCCGGCACTGCCGCGATCACAAGACAGCGCAGGTATCTGCCGAGGACGCGAGGCGGCACCGGAGAGATGATGAGACTGGGGGATCGCACTGACTATGGAATCTACATTTAGCTTTAGTTTTACCCCCTATGTTCAGTGTCCGTCCAGCTGCTGCCTCGGCATTTGCTTCTTGGTATTGAGGTGCCAGGATCCGACCTGTGGGGGGCGCTGCCAGTTATTTCTGCAGATTGTAGCATTTTTTCCTTCCTTTTTCTCTTGCAGGATTTCTTGTCATTCTTAGCTCCGTGTCCACTAGTGGATCATCTGTACCTTCTCCCGGCAGAACATTTACAGACGGCGGACGAAAGCGTGATCTCCGATGGTGAGGACAATAATGGAAGTCATCCCAGTACAAGCTGGAGCCTGTGGAGAAGCTCACAAAGCTGGGCAAAATGGCCCCAAAAAGCTTCTTATTGAATATTGTCTGTACAACAACACTAAAGGGGTCCTCCGGCCCCATTCACCTGAGCAGTGGGAGATGAGCCGGGCCGTGGGCTTCACAGCTACAGATATCGGCTGTGTCTGGTGTGTGAGCGGCAGGTGTCATGTACCCGTCTTAGACGTCGGGTCACTTGCACAACACCCGCCGATCTCTGCCGGCGCGTGACCCCCTGCCTGTCTCTGCCGGCGCGTGACCCCCTGCCTGTCTCTGCCGGCGCGTGACCCCCGCCGTTCAGCTGTGTGCAGAGCTTTTTTTTTTGCTATGTATTTTGTATTTTACCTGTTTTTTTGCAGATGTGGACCTCGCCAGTGACACAATCTTCTTGATGCAATGTCTACGTATGATTGGGGACAGCATTACTGTGGACATGGCGTATATGATGGAGTGGGCTTGCTGCCATCAAGAAGCCCCGGAGAGAGTAGCAGAGCAAATATTGGAAGAGCTAATCGCAAATGATATGTAAGTGCTTGTCTGAGGTAGCTAGCTGTCACGCCTCCATGCTTTACACTGCAGGCTTGTTTATTCAGACTGACTACTATGTATGAGCAATCAAGTCCATGAACGTCCAGCAAATCTGAGGAACGAGCGAGGTCGGCTCTGCGTGAAGTAAAAGCATTTTCTGTCTTCTGCTCCTGTCAGTGATAACGTCATGGATGGCATAAACCTTAAACTACAAGACATCAGAAATCCCGTCCAGGCAATCGGGAACCTTCACCGAGAGATGGATTATGAGACCTCCATGGACATCGACCAGACCATGGACCTTGGTGAGGTTACAATGTGATTGCGAGTGACAAAGTGCAGGGCAAATGATGGGAGTTCTGAGATCTGGGACCGTTCTTAGGCTATGTTCACACGTTGCGTTTTACAGGACCACCAAAAGCTGTGACATTTCCGAAATCTGATGTACGTGAATCGGAAAACTGCATTTTTGCAAACTGCAGCACGTCACTTCTTTCAGCTCTTTTTCACCCATAGAAAGTAACGAGTAAGTGCAAAAACGCAGCAAAAAAACTCAGGTATCAGGTTTTGCTGCATTTTTGGTGCAGAAAGCTTAAAAAGTTGCATCGTGTTTATTTTTGGGTGTGACGCTAAACTTTATCAGCATGCACAAAAGACAAATGTACCTGAGAGAGAACCTGCCTTTTGTAAGCAGCTTCTTTACCGCCAACAGAGGAGGAAAAAAAATGCAACAAAAACGCGACGTGTGAACATAACCTTACTCTACAAGGATTAGCCTGATGCCCTGAAGATAACTCTGCTGCATCGCAGCCTGATACGGGACAAATTGAGAGACACTTTGCGCCCCTTGTGATACCACGACAAGCAGGTCACAAATCTATTGGAGCCGGTGGGATTTGTTGTGACTTATCGCGGTGTCCTAGGGGGTCACAATGAAGACCCCATCCTCCCGTACTATGCTGCAATGTGACAGCTGCACAGAGCCGTCTGGTCGTGGCCGAAGTCGTCGGAGTCCATCTAATTGCTTTATTTCCGTCTTCACTGCAGGTCAACCCCTCAACGTGCGGATGAACCTCTCCAATCTCTACGGCAGCACCACGGCTGCGGGCATCGTGTGCCAGGCCGTCTGCAAAATCTCCCTGACACGGTTCCTGATTTGTCGCGATTTGCTCATCCTGCAGCAGCTTCTGTTGAGGGCGGGCGATACGGTAAGATGTGCGCTTGTTAAAGGGGTCTATATATATATATATATATATATATATATATATATATATATAGCAACTAGAAAAGACAAGTTTGTAAATCCCTGGGGGTCTTACTTCAGTTAAAGGCAGCTTTTCTCTGTTGGAATCATTGGTGGGTGCATGGTGGGAGCAAAAGACCCCTCTTGTCGTTATAGGTCGTGCTTCTAGGGGATGCAGAACTTTGAGACATTTTTTTGTATGTTTGTAGGAAATGTCATAAATGGGATAAAAATGTCCCTTTTAAATGAATAATGAACATTTACAGACAGAACGGTGCTCCCGAGCCCCTCATCCCTCTTACTGTACGACTACTGGGGTCGGCACTGAATGGTGGTCTCTCAAGTCAACTTCTATGGGACTGAAGAGGGCGGGGGGGGGTCGAGTGCAGCTCCGGAGCAACATGGCTGATGCTTGACTTCTCTGTGATTACGCAGTGGACCCCAGGCTAGTGAGCAGTGGGGGTCCCCACTGATCAATGTGGGGAATCCAATTAATACTTCGGTGTCACAGGTTGCACGAGCCATTGCAGATTTTTCAGATAGTTTTGGTCAGAAGTTTTGGTCAATGTGCAGATTTGACTCCTCATACTTGACTCGTCCTCACAGGTGTTTGCTGGGGAAGCTCAGCTCCTCCAAGCTCAGGAGGAACATATCCCCCGCACGGCCAACATGCTGCTGTCCTACTACGTCATCCGCTGGAGCAGTCAGTGCGTGGCGTCCGCCGTCCCCCAGGATGCGCTGTGAGTTCTTCAGATCACATTCTTGCAGTATATATATATATATTATACACACATTTCCATCACCGTCTCCTTGGAGGGACCTGTTGGACCCCCATTAAAGTCAGTGGGATCTTGGCTTTATTAATATCGTTTCTCTTTTTCAGGGACTCCAACCTGCAGCATCTGTCGGTCCTGGAGCTTTCCGATTCTCAGACTTGCACCTCTGTGAGCAAAGACCGTAAGTCTCCCCCCGGCAGCCACAAATGACCCGTGCAGACGCTTTTATCGTCTCTTTTTCTGTGTCTCATTGAGATTTCTTTTCTGCAGCGTCCGGAGCGAAGACCATAGTGGAGTTGTTCTTCCAGGACGTGGCGAGAAAACGCTTGTCCCAAATCTTTGCTCGCTACGGAGCCGCGCAGATGCACAACCCCCTGAGCGGAGCGCAGCTGATCACCGACATCACCACCTACCTCCTCCAGCACCTGTATCCCCTGTGCTTCTCATGTAACGCTGGTACATGTAGTGCTCCTCCTCACTCCACAGCACTGAGCCAAGCGCCGCACTCGGAGTCGGCCGCACTCGGAGTCGGCCGCACTCGGAGTCGGCCGCACTCGGAGTCGGCCGCACTCGGAGTCGGCCGCACTCGGAGTCGGCCGCACTCGGAGTCGGCCGCACTCGGAGTCGGCCGCACTCGGAGTCGGCCCTGTTCAGACTCAGCCCATAGATCAGACATTTATCACCCGTGCGCTATCCCTTTAAGTACCTGGTAAGCAGACGTGTTTCTTTAAAGGGATTCTCCAGGATTAGAAAAATCAGCGCCACCCGTGACCATGGGCTGTGATTGCCATTCGTAGCTCGGCTCCATTCACTTCAGCAGGGCTGAGTTGCAGTACCAGATACAACCTGTAGTCGGCGGGGGGGAACGCAGTGTCTGAAATACAGCAGCAGAGTTTTTTTCATGCTGATAAAGCCGTATAATCGTCAGGCATTGATTTCTGTCCCGGCCACAGTGAAATCTTCTGCTCCTTAACCCTTTCGTTCCCTAGCTGGCCCGGTAATCCCGGCTTCCTGTTCCCCGAGTGTCTGATGAGGAGCTGTCAGTACACACAGCTGCAGGTACGGCACCATGTACCGCGGTGGCAGACACCGGGAACCTCCCTGTAATGCACAAGAGTGCCGGTTCCGGCGGTTATTACGGCTCGTATGCCGCCATGTGCGCTCTTGTCACCCCTCCCCTTCTTTCCCCAGGAGTACGTGCGTCTCCTGCAGCCGTGGTGTCAGGTCAGTGCCGGCTCCTGCCTGTTCATGATGGGGCAGTGCTACCTGGTCACCGGTGAAGGACACAAGGTGAGGACGGGCGGCCGCTGCAGCGCTTCATCTTGATCATCTGGGGGCTTTATTGGTTGCGTCTGGTACGAGCTTGAAGAATAATGGCGCCGTGCTGTAGACCGGGGAAGTCTGGAATGATGACACTTAAACTCCTCATCAGTTTAGATAAGATCCTGGACAGTTTTTGCAGAGTTTTCCTGTCCTGACTTGTGTCTTCCCTGCGATCCTCCAGGCTCTCGAGTGCTTCTGTAAAGCGGCGCCCGAGGTGGAGCGCGAGGATTTCCTGGAGAAGTTGATTCACGTGGATGAAGAGGATCCTCCATCTTCTTCTCGTCTTCAGTATTACAACCGGGTGAGAGGATTATTAACCACGAGGGCCGAGGATTCGACCAGCGGCAGCTATTACTGCTGTATATCCGTGTATTGGGGGGCCGCAGTGAGGAACCATAGTTTGTCCTACTGACCGGCTGGGATGTACAGGCCGGGGCGGGAACAGTTCTGTAAAGTGCGGAAGTAAAGCCCAAGTGTCTATAGAGACCACAGGAACATGATGAGCGATTCCTTAATCTCCACAGTTTATCTCTCTGCTCCCTGACATCTGCCGCGTGGCGACCTGTGCTCTGCCTCCTGGCGGCGTGCGCTCTGCCTCCTGGCGGCGTGCGCTCTGCCTCCTGGCGGCGTGCGCTCTGCCTCCTGGCGGCGTGCGCTCTGCCTCCTGGCGGCGTGCGCTCTGCCTCCTGGCGCTCTGCCTCCTGGCGCCCTGCCTCCTGGCGCTCTGCCTCCTGGCGCTCTGCCTCCTGGCGCTCTGCCTCCTGGCGCTCTGCCTCCTGGCGCTCTGCCTCCTGGCGCTCTGCCTCCTGGCGCTCTGCTTCCTGGCGCTCTGCTTCCTGGCGCTCTGCTTCCTGGCGCTCTGCCTCTTGGCGGCGTGCGCTCTGCCTCTTGGCGGCGTGCGCTCTGCCTCTTGGCGGCGTGCGCTCTGCCTCTTGGCGGCGTGCGCTCTGCCTCTTGGCGGCGTGCGCTCTGCCTCTTGGCGGCGTGCGCTCTGCCTCTTGGCGGCGTGCGCTCTGCCTCTTGGCGGCGTGCGCTCTGCCTCTTGGCGGCGTGCGCTCCGCCGGTTATAATCTGTTGCCTTTATTTCCAGGTCCTGCGTCTCCTGGAAGGTGTGGGTTTGCCAGAGCTGGTGATTCAGTTAGCCACATTGGCCATTTCGGAGACTGCGGACGACCAGAAGAGTCAGGTAATGCCGCGTACAATCTCTCCTGTCTTTCTATATGTATCTATGATATTTTTTCGGTGAGTGACCAGATGGTCTTCCCTTTGTAGGCGACTCTGAGGACTCGTATCTTCAAGTATCACCTGGATTTGAGACACAACAGCCAGGCGTACGACGCTCTGACGCTTATCCCCGATCACAGCAGGTGGGGGGCGCAGGGTTTGGGGCTCGCGGGGGCGCAGGGTTTGGGGCTCGCGGGGGCGCAGGGTTTGGGGCTCGCGGGGGCGCAGGGTTTGGGGCTCGCGGGGGCGCAGGGCTGCCGGCTTGCAGCGCAGTAGCTTAATGGTTGGGAAAGGATTAAAGGGGCCACTGGAAATAGCAATAGGGCAGAAACATCAAGGTGAACCCTGCTTGTTAACCCTCACTTAGCCAGTGTGGGCGCCCAGTTACTTGTGCTGGATTATTGGGGGGATGGTTGGTTTTTCAGTTCGTTCTTCATCCCCGTTTTGCAGGCAGCTGGATTGCCTTCGGCAGCTCGTCATCGTCCTGTGTGAACGTTCACAGCTGCAGGAACTTGTGGAATTCCCTTACGTGAATTTACAAAACGAGGTGAGCGTCGCCCCGGCCGAAGCCTTCCTCGTCTCACCGAGCCGGCTGGTATATAACTGCTGCGTCTTCCTCAGGTTGTGAGCATCATTGAAGCTCGGGCTCGTGCCGTGGATCTGCTGAGCCATAATTACTACGAGCTCCTGTACGCTTTCCATATTTATCGGCACAACTATCGGAAAGGTATCGGGGGAGGTTTTTACTCTTATGATAGTTTAAGTAATTGTTTTCTGGAGCAGCTGATTCTAGAACCCCAGGGCCGTGGAGTCGGTATAAAATGGACCGACTCCAACTCCTAAAATATATAATAAATTGGGTACAGTAGTTCAATGCAGTTTGTGGGGAATTTTTTTTCATAAGAATTTGGGAAAGTTATGAAATATCCTATAAATGTCTGTCCTATTCCTGATCGCAGGGTCTGGACTTTTAGCGGAGATGAGTCTGTGCGACAGTAAATTTTACACATTTACACTCATCCGTGTATGATCACCGACTCCACAGCCCTGCTAGAACCGTCCAATCGTGAAGCCCCTCTGCTTTACTCGCCCTCCCCGGGTCCAGTATTGTATCTTCACTGCTGCTCCCCGGTGTGTTGTCTGCTGCGCTGACATCATGTTGAAACCGCTGCAGACAATCGGTGTGCTAAGCTGACAGCATGAGCCCCCTCTGAGCCTCTACTAATGATTGACTCCACTTTGCTGTCGGGGGAGGGTGGATTGTATTTGGGATTGTCCTCTCCAGTGATCTCCGTTCCTCCTTTTGTGATGGTTTCCTTCTCCGGTGAATGTCGTCTCCTTCCTCAGCCGGCACCGTGATGTTCGAGTACGGGATGCGTCTCGGCAGAGAAGTCCGGACCCTTCCGGGTCTTCAGAAGCAGGTTAATGCGTACCTGGCGTGTCTGAACTGTCTGCAGCTTATTCGCTCTGAATACGCCTGGATTGTGCAGCCTGCGTCCGGAGCAGTGGTAAACAACCTTTCCTTACAGGGGTATTCCTGTCCGCGGGTGTAGTCTCATCTCGGGCGTTCACAGGAACATCTGTCAGGAAGCAGAAGTCTCTGCCGTTTATTATTATTATAGCGCCATTTATTGCATTGCCCTATAATACGCCATTCACCAAAATTCCTTCATTGGGAGTTACAGAACCGGCCGAGCACAGGCGGCTCTGCTGTATCCGTAGCCTCGACCCTTAGATATTGGCGTCCAAGCCACGAACAATCTGTGTCTACGCGCCGGTCACAAGGGGTCAGAGCTGTGGAAATGGCCGGGCTGGTCGTGCAGTGTCTTTCCTGTAATGCCTATGTAAGTGGATGAGTTATCAGCCGCGGACGATGTTTCTGTGACTCTGAACACTTGACGTATTCCTATTGGTCACAGATAAGATGCCCCTTAAATTTACCCCGAGATCCAAAATAACAAACTGCTCCGTCTAGAAACTTTTACAAATTTGTAATGGCGCCCTCTGGTGTCCTGTGGTTCCCTATGCCGTGTGCTCAGTGCCGGTGGTCACGCGTGCCCAGTAACTGGGTCATAGTTTGCACATGGGCTGAGGAGTGATTCCTACAGACTGGGTCACTGGAAAAAGGTGGACATTCTGATAGGGATTCAACAGAACACAAGGGGGCGCCGTAACAAGTAGTGGAACTTATAGACACCAATGAATATATTAACAAAAGGCTTAATTCCATGAAGCCCCTTAAGTCCTGGATTTCATCTACCAGTGTTTTCTGTAGACGCCTCCAAGGTTCTGTCCAGCATCACCGCTGCAGTAAATCGCCAGGTTTTCCTTTGATTTATCCCTTGATGCATTTTCCTTTTTTCTTTCCAGTATGAGCGTCCGGGAGCGTCTCCGAAGCGCAACCACGAAGGGGAGTCCTTGTCCGTTCCCGGTGAGTGCGTTCTCCAGGCTTCACGTACTCCGTTCGTCGTTCTCTGGTCGCTCATGGCCGTCCTGCATTCACCAGGTGGACGTCAGGTGGAGATTCTGGAGCTGCGGGATTTGGAGAAGGAATACGTCCTGGCCCGGACACGGCTGACCTTGGCTCGGCACGATGATAATGTAGTCGCAGTAGCCGGTAAGGATCCGACTGACGCTGGAACGTATCAGACACAATAATGTACAGAAAAAGGCCGAGGACTCGGAGACATAAGCGCTCCTTTATGAAACTGAAGGGCAGGAATAAGAGGGCAGATCCGGGAGGATGAACATCGGCTCCGAGACGACAGTCCTCAACAGTTATAGGGTCCGTCCATCACACGTCCTCTAGCAGCCTCCGCTCTATGGGAACGACCCTGTCCGTCCATCACACGTCACATGTCCTCTAGCAGCCTCCGCTCTATGGGGCCGACCCTGTCCGTCCATTACACGTCACATGTCCTCTAGCAGCCTGCGCTCTATGGGAACGACCCTGTCCGTCCATCACACGTCCTCTAGCAGCCTCCGCTCTATGGGAACGACCCTGTCCATCCATCACACGTCACATGTCCTCTAGCAGCCTCCGCTCTATGGGGCAGACCCTGTCCGTCCATCACACGTCACATGTCGTCTAGCAGCCTCCGCTCTATGGGAATGACCCTGTCCGTCCATCACACGTCACGTCGTCTAGCAGCCTCCGCTCTATGGGGCCGACCCTGTCCGTCCATCACACGTCACATGTTCTCTAGCAGCCTCCGCTCTATGGGGCCGACCCTGTCCGTCCATCACACGTCACATGTTCTCTAGCAGCCTACGCTCTATGGGAATGACCCTGTCCGTCCATCACACGTCACATGTTCTCTAGCAGCCTTTTCTCTATGGGGCCGACCCTGTCCGTCCATCACACGTCACATGTTCTCTAGCAGCCTCCGCTCTATGGGGCCGACCCTGTCCGTCCATCACACATCACATGTCCTCTAGCAGCCTCCGCTCTATGGGGCCGACCCTGTCCGTCCATCACACGTCACGTGTCCTCTAGCAGCCTCCGCTCTATGGGGCCGACCCTGTCCGTCCATCACACGTCACGTCGTCTAGCAGCCTCCGCTCTATGGGGCCGACCCTGTCCGTCCATCACACGTCACATGTCCTCTAGCAGCCTCCGCTCTATAAGGCCGACCCTGTCCGTCCATCACACGTCACATGTCCTCTAGCAGCCTCCGCTCTATGGGGCCGACCCTGTCCGTCCATCACACGTCACATGTTCTCTAGCAGCCTCCGCTCTATGGGGCCGACCCTGTCCGTCCATCACACGTCACATGTTCTCTAGCAGCCTCCACTCTATGGGGCCGACCCTGTCCGTCCATCACACGTCACATGTCCTCTAGCAGCCTCCACTGTATGGGGCCGACCCTGTCCGTCCATTACCGTCACATTTCCTCTAGCAGCCTCCGCTCTATGGGGCCGACCCTGTCCGTCCATTACCGTCACATTTCCTCTAGCAGCCTCCGCTCTATGGGGCCGACCCTGTCCGTCCATCACACGTCACATGTCCTCTAGCAGCCTCCGCTCTATAAGGCCGACCCTGTCCGTCTATCACACGTCACATGTCCTCTAGCAGCCTCCGCTCTATGGGAATGCCCCTGTCCATCCATCACACGTCACATGTCCTCTAGCTGCCTCCGCTCTATGGGGCCGACCCTGTCCGTCCATCACACGTCACATTTCCTCTAGCAGCCTCCGCTCTATGGGGCCGACCCTGTCCGTCCATCACATTTCCTCTAGCAGCCTCCGCTCTATGGGGCCGACCCTGTATGTCCATCACATGTCCTCTAGCAGCCTCCGCTCTATGGGAATGACCCTGTCCGTCCATCACATGTCACATGTCCTCTAGCAGCCTCCGCTCTATGGGGCCGACCCTGTCCGTCCATCACATGTCCTCTAGCAGCCTCCACTCTATGGGAATGACCCTGTCCGTCCATCACACATCACATGTCCTCTAGCAGCCTCCACTCTATGGGGCCGACCCTGTCCGTCCATCACACATCACATGTCCTCTAGCAGCCTCCACTCTATGGGGCCGACCCTGTCCGTCCATCACACATCACATTTCCTCTAGCTGCCTCCGCTCTATGGGGCCGACCCTGTCCGTCCATCACACGTCACATGTCCTCTAGCAGCCTCCACTCTATGGGAACGACCCTGTCCGTCCATCACACGTCACATGTCCTCTAGCAGCCTCCGCTCTATGGGGCCGACCCTGTCCGTCCATCACACGTCACATGTCCTCTAGCAGCCTCCGCTCTATGGGAATGCCCCTGTCCGTCCATCACATGTCCTCTAGCAGCCTCCACTCTATGGGGCCGACCCTGTCCGTCCATCACACATCACATGTCCTCTAGCAGCCTCCGCTCTATGGGGCCGACCCTGTCCGTCCATCACACGTCCTCTAGCAGCCTCTGCTCTATGGGAATGCCCCTGTCCGTCCATCACACGTCACATGTCCTCTAGCAGCCTCCGCTCTATGGGGCCGACCCTGTCCGTCCATCACACATCACATGTCCTCTAGCAGCCTCCACTCTATGGGAATGACCCTGTCCGTCCATCACACGCCACATGTTCTCTAGCAGCCTCCGCTCTATGGGAATGACCCTGTCCGTCCATCACACGTCACATGTTCTTTAGCAGCCTCCGCTCTATGGGAACGACCCTGTCCGTCCATCACACGCCACATTTCCTCTAGCAGCCTCCGCTCTATGGGGCCGACCCTGTCCGTCCATCACACGTCACATTTCCTCTAGCAGCCTCCGCTCTATGGGGCCGACCCTGTCCGTCCATCACACGTCACATGTTCTCTAGCAGCCTCCGCTCTATGGGAACGACCCTGTCCGTCCATCACACGCCACATTTCCTCTAGCAGCCTCCGCTCTATGGGGCCGACCCTGTCCGTCCATCACACGTCACATTTCCTCTAGCAGCCTCCGCTCTATGGGAACGACCCTGTCCGTCCATCACACGTCACATGTTCTCTAGCAGCCTCCGCTCTATGGGGCCGACCCTGTCCGTCCATCACACATCACATGTTCTCTAGCAGCCTTTTCTCTATGGGGCCGACCCTGTCCGTCCATCACACATCACATGTCCTCTAGCAGCCTCCGCTCTATGGGGCCGACCCTGTCCGTCCATCACACGTCACGTGTCCTCTAGCAGCCTCCACTCTATGGGGCCGACCCTGTCCGTCCATCACACGTCACGTGTCCTCTAGCAGCCTCCACTGTATGGGGCCGACCCTGTCCGTCCATTACCGTCACATTTCCTCTAGCAGCCTCCGCTCTATGGGGCCGACCCTGTCCGTCCATCACACGTCACATGTCCTCTAGCAGCCTCCACTCTATGGGGCCGACCCTGTCCGTCCATCACACGTCACATGTCCTCTAGCAGCTGCCGTCTCCCGGTGAGATTAGAGCTGATTGCTGGGGACTGGAGACGCCGGATCCGGCAGTCAGTAAGGATCGTGTCTTTGTGAATCCTTAGCTCAGCTTTAAAGTGACAAATGGCTCCAGTGCCAGATGTCAGTAAATCGTCCTCCGCTTTGTCTTGCTTGCAGGCAGCGCGTCTGCTGAGGAGATGGTGTCTCTGCTGGTGCAGGCGGGCTTGTTCGATACTGCGATTTCACTCTGCCAAACCTACAATCTCCCCCTCGTACCCGTATTTGATGGACTTACGTACAAGTAAGACAGAGGGTTGTTGATGCGTTTCAGTGTGTCAGGCACTCGTTGCATTAATGACATTTGACTCTCTTACTATTACTGTCAGATGCATCAAGTTACAGAACGGCGGAGAGGCTGCGCAGGCGGAAGGTTGGCAGTGGTTGGCAGAAAACCAGCTCTTGTCCATGGTGACCACCAAAGAATCAAGGTAAGGGTCCGTCCTAGTGATCACAAAAGGGACAATGAGTCTCAGCAATTTGTCTTGGCAGAATATTACTGGGGACTTGTCCGGTCCGGTCTCAGGTGATGTGTCCACGGCGTTGACCGGATTTCACATCCCCGTCCTGCGAAATATTGGCTGCAGACGTCACACTTTGCGCGGCAGAGACTGAGGTCCGCGGCAAATCCGCAGAATCTGTGCATTATATTGTGGACGTCAGCAGAGTCGGCCAATGGGGACGATCCCTGGAAGGTAGAAACTCCTGAAAACAGAACTTCAGGGACTTTCTTCTTACAGATAAAAGCCCAATGGTTCATGGACTGAAGGCGACGACCACAGGGAGCCGATCCGCTGCAAACTTTCCAAAATGGGAAAACCCGTAGAGGCAAGAAACCCCGGATTTCTGTTCTCTGCTGTGCAAAAAGGGAAAACTGCAGCCTAAAACGTCACGCTGCACATTTACTCCAACTTTCTTTTTTTTTTTTTTTATTCAGCAGCGAGAACAAATTTACTAAAAAAATCTTGCTGATTACCTGCAGATCCTGGAAAATCAGCACCATATCCACCTCATGTGAACAGACCTTTATCTATTTAAAGGGAATGTAGTTCAGGTCTCGGATACTGAACTTCTTCTGTTTCTCACATCCTTCTAGCGCCACAGATGAAGCCTGGAGGTTACTGATTTCCTATCTAGAGAAATACCCTTCCCAGAACCGCCGGTACCATCGCTGCGTGATTGACCAGCTGCTTTCTTACGGGATCCCTCTGCCCAGCTGGTTAACAATCAGTTATAAGGTTTGTACTGACCCCATTCTAGAATTGTTTTAACCCAGCGGCCCTAAATCCGTTGTGTGGGCCCCGCTACAGGGTGACGGTGGTCTCGCCCCCAGTGACCAGCTCCACTTTGCTGGGTGTGTGACGGTTTGTAGTGACACCATTGCGCAATTCGGAGATTTCTCCACTTTCTCGTCTCGTTCGTCATCAGGAGGTGGATGCGGCAGAATTGCTGCGACTTTACCTGAAGTACGATCTCCTGGAAGAGGCGGCCGAGCTCGTGCTGGAATACGTAGACGCCATCCTGGGGAAAGGACACAGGGATTTTGGAATAGAGGTGCGTGTGGATACATCTATATAGCACCAGTAAGTCCACGGCTTTGCAGACGTCATCGCTGTCCCCATCGGGGCTCACAATCTATATTTCCGTCTGGAGTGTGGGAGGAAACCGGAGGGAGAATGTACAAACCCCTAGCAGGCGTTGTCCTTGGTGGGATTTGAATCCAGGACCCCAGCGCTACAAGGCTATCATGCTAACCACTGAGTCACCGTGTGCTAACCACTGAGCCACTTTGCTGCCCCAATATTCATTTGGATCCAAACTGAATAGTCTCGTATATACATTTGAGGCTATGGCATTCAGGTCAGGAGACCCGTAGATAGCAAGGACCTCGTGCGTTGTACTTGGAGGGTGAATGTCAGAGGTCTGAAGTCGGCATCAAACTGAATTCAGAGTCTCCAGATTTGTGAATCGTAACACAAAACTCTCTTGCTTTATCCCGTATAACCCACAAATACATTATCCACACGAGGCAGAATTGGGAAAACAGCTGAGCTGCGATACCTGACGCAACCTGTAGACTAAGGTGGCGCTGTTTTCGGAGGAAGGCTGCCACGATTTTTAATCCTTTCCATCTCGTATGCTTCTCACTAGTGGCCTCTGTCCGCCTTGTCTCCGTTGGTTTGGCTGCCGTATTCCTCCATCGATCACCTCCTCCAAGCGCTGGAAGAGAACAACAACAGTCGGCTGAACAGAGAGGTAAGAGCCGTATTCACACAGTGTGCTGCTCGGGGCGCGGTCCGTGCTCCGATTATAGGACTTGTCCCCCATTAGTCCCTGCACATTCTGCTGTCCCGGGTTTCACATCTGACGCCTGAACGGGCGGCGCGCCATTCTTACCGGATGCCACAATAGGCCCCGTTCTCAGTCCTTGTGTGCCGCCTGCTGCTACTGGGATGATTGACATCTAAGGACGAGCGCAGCCTGAAGCCAAAGCTTCTCCTGGATCCCTGACCGTGGCGACCAATGATGATGTCATAGTGATGTCATGCCGCACTTCACACCATGGTCATATGGCGGTATAAACCCCGGGGCCTGAGCGATGGAAGGGGAATATGTTATAAACTGTAGCTGTGAGGGATTAAAGCCGTGGGGCCAGACTCGGACGATGCGTGCGCCATTAATGTCTTCCTCCATTTCCTCTGCAGCTTCGGGAGAAACTCGGTGACAAACTCGGCTACTACTTTCAGAAACTGGGAGAATCCACGTCGCATCTGCTCGGCCTCCGGAGAAGCTAGCGCCGCTCTGTGCGCCTCCGTTTTCCCTTTATATCTGTATTTAGTCATTTTTGTAAAATAAAATTGAATATTTTCTATGTTCTCACGATCTGGAGTCGCCTATTTCTCTGTAGATGTGACGCTCCCTGCACGGCCTCCTCAGTGATGGATCATTTACATTAAGTTTCTGGCGTAAGTTATATTAAATTCATTAAACTGCTAGCAGACTCCGCCCCCTCCTGCTAAGCCCTGCCCACTTTTCAGAACCGTGTTATAAAGGTGGATCCAGCCGCCGGCGGAGCGTCAGTAATGGCTCATTGTAGCGGCCGGTGGTCAGTGATTAGAGACGCCCTGAATACAACTGCAATATGAAGCTCTGTACAATGTGAACAGGAGCGGGGGCCGGTCCTCGTCCTCATGGACTCCTTGTGTCTAGGTCTGTGCGGGTGTCCCGGCTGCACTGGAGCTCGGCTCACAAGGTAAGAGCCGGCGATCTGCCGGAGCAGCGGCTGTGGTGGGCATCAGCTTTCACCCCTTGTTCTATTTTTAAAGGGGTTATCCGGGCATGTAACATTCGGATCGGTTATCAGTGTCTGATCGGTTGGGGTCCGGCACCTCTGCCTATCAGGCACTGGTCAGAGCGGCTCAGTCGCTGCGCGGCTCTACTGACGGATGTGCAGTATTCGGCTGCTGATGGACCCGCGCAGCGACTGAGCCGGTCTGACCAACACCTGAGCCAGACCCCGACCGATCCTAAAGATTAAAGTCCTGGACAAGCTCTGTAAAGGGACCATAAGGGTTCAGGGTACCATGGTCACGCCCCACCGTCTGTACCGTGTGCCCCTCCCCCCACTTAAGTTGTGACCGCTGCTATCCATCTTTCTGACCCAGCGATCGTTTCCACGATTGTGGTGGAGGAGCGGATCCCCCCCCCCCCTTTGGGCCCATTACTTATGAACAGCCCTTTCTGCCCCGGTTCTGAGGACGCTCCCGGGGCCGCCGCTGACTGATGTGACCATTGAGCCGTCCCCGGATAGACGGCGGCTCCTGTGAGGCTGCGGAGCCTATAACATCAGGGCCGCCTGTGCGGAGCTCAGCACCAGGCTCTGCGGGCGGTGACGGCACATCCGGGGGAGCAGCTGCGGCACCGAGGACTGTGCTGACCGCGGAGCCGCCATACTGCAGTTACACTACATATCCATCTGTTGAGCCGCCATACTGCACTTATACTACATCTCCATCTGTGGAGCCGCCATACTGCACTTATACTACATCTCCATCTGTGGAGCCGCCATACTGCACTTATACTACATCTCCATCTGTGGAGCCGCCATACTGCACTTATACTACATCTCCATCTGTGGAGCTGCCATACTGCACTTATACTACATCTCCATCTGTGGAGCCGCCATACTGCACTTATACTACATCTCCATCTGTGCAGCCGCCATACTGCACTTATACTACATCTCCATCTGTGCAGCCGCCATACTGCACTTATACTACATCTCCATCTGTGCAGCCGCCATACTGCACTTATACTACATCTCCATCTGTGCAGCCGCCATACTGCACTTATACTACATCTCCATCTGTGCAGCCGCCATACTGCACTTATACTACATCTCCATCTGTGCAGCCGCCATACTGCACTTATACTACATCTCCATCTGTGCAGCCGCCATACTGCACTTATACTACATCTCCATCTGTGCAGCCGCCATACTGCACTTATACTACATCTCCATCTGTGGAACCGCCTTACTGCACTTATACTACATCTCCATCTGTGCAGCCGCCATACTGCACTTATACTACATCTCCATCTGTGCAGCCGCCATACTGCACTTATACTACATCTCCATCTGTGCAGCCGCCATACTGCACTTATACTACATCTCCATCTGTGGAACCGCCTTACTGCACTTATACTACATCTCCATCTGTGCAGCCGCCATACTGCACTTATACTACATCTCCATCTGTGCAGCCGCCATACTGCACTTATACTACATCTCCATCTGTGCAGCCGCCATACTGCACTTATACTACATCTCCATCTGTGGAGCCGCCATACTGCACTTATACTACATCTCCATCTGTGGAGCCGCCATACTGCACTTATACTACAACTCCATCTGTGCAGCCGCCATACTGCACTTATACTACAACTCCATCTGTGCAGCCGCCATACTGCACTTATACTACAACTCCATCTGTGGAGCCTCCCGCCCGTGTAGCGCCGCCCCTCCACCCCGAGCAGCAGCTCCTCATCGCCGCCCCCTCCCCCCATCACCGCCGAGCTCCGACTGCGCAGGACCGAGACGCGTCCCTACCTCACTAGCAGTGTGGGATCGGCCTCAGCCTGTCACGTGACTTTGCGTCAGGGCGCTGGTTGGTCACGTGGTGATGTCCAGAACGTCTTTCTTTTGTGTCAAGGGAGGGACGTGACGTCATATTCCTGCGCCCGGAGACCCGCCAGTCGTCTGCGCTCTGATGGGGAAGAAGACGCGGGCGGCCCCAGGCCGGAGACCCATCCTCCAGCTGTCACCCCCGGGGCCCCGAGCTGCCGCGGTGCGGGACGAGACCGGCTCAGACGGTGAGGCCCGGGCCTGCTGTGTGCGGAGGGGCGGTACAGGCCGCAGTGCTCTCCCGGGGTCTCGTCAGTCGGGTGGGCCCGAGATATCGGGGTCTAGTCAGTGGTGCCCAGCACGTGGCGCCTGCTTCACAGGACGGAGACGAGATGACTAATGAGCTGCACCGTCTCCTGGAGGCTCCGCGCTGCCGTCACCGGCGGATTATTGGCTCCGACAATCATTATTGTCACCGGGAGCCTGCGGATCCGTTGCCCTCCCCCAACACCGCAGCCGCCGGACTCCCCCAGTGACCCGAGCGACAGGAGCGCAGCAGCGGGGTCTCCAGTCACATCCGCCGGCCGAGGCTGTCACCACCCTGTAGTTACGGGTCACACCGACTCCACCGGCCGAGGCTGTCACCGCCCTGTAGTTACAGGTCACACCGACTCCACCGGCCGGGGCTGTCACCACCCTGTAGTTACGGGTTACACCGACTCCACCGGCCGGGGCTGTCACCACCCTGTAGTTACGGGTCACACCGACTCCACCGGCCGGGGCTGTCACCTCCCTGTAGTTACGGGTCACACCGACTCCACCGGCCGGGGCTGTCACCTCCCTGTAGTTACAGGTCACACCGACTCCACCGGCCGGGGCTGTCACCACCCTGTAGTTACGGGTTACACCGACTCCACCGGCCGGGGCTGTCACCACCCTGTAGTTACGGGTCACACCGACTCCACCGGCCGGGGCTGTCACCTCCCTGTAGTTACGGGTCACACCGACTCCGCCGGCCGAGGCTGTCACCACCCTGTAGTTACGGGTCACACCGACTCCGCTGGCCGAGGCTGTCACCACCCTGTAGTTACGGGTCACACCGACTCCGCTGGCCGAGGCTGTCACCACCCTGTAGTTACGGGTCACACCGACTCCACCGGCCGAGGCTGTCTCCACCCTGTAGTTACGGGTTACACCGACTCCACCGGCCGGGGCTGTCACCTCCCTGTAGTTACGGGTTACACCGACTCCACCGGCTGTGGCTGTCTCCACCCTGTACTTACAGGTCACACCGATTCTGCCGCCGAGGCGGTCACCGCCCTGTAGTTACAGATCACACCGCAAGCCGGTCACTGCTCTGTAGTTACAGGTCACACTAGGATTAATGCGCTGTCCCACCGCGGGTCACCGCCCTGTAGTTACAGGTCACACTAGGACTCATGCGCTGTCGCACCGCGGGTCACCGCCCTGTAGTTACAGGTCACACCGCAAGCCGGTCACTGCTCTGTAGTTATGGGTCACACCGGCCGAGGCTGTCACCGCCCTGTAGTTACAGGTCACACTAGGACTCATGCGCTGTCGCACCGCGGGTCACCGCCCTGTAGTTACAGGTCACACTAGGATTCATGCGCTGTCCCACCGTGGGTCACCGCCCTGTAGTTACAGGTCACACTAGGATTCATGCGCTGTCGCACCGCGGGTCACCGCCCTGTAGTTACAGGTCACACCGCAAGCCGGTCACTGCTCTGTAGTTATGGGTCACACTAGGATTCATGCGCTGTCGCACCGCGGGTCACCGCCCTGTAGTTACAGGTCACACTAGGACTCATGCGCTGTCGCACCGCGGGTCACCGCCCTGTAGTTACAGGTCACACCGCAAGCCGGTCACTGCTCTGTAGTTATGGGTCACACCGGCCGAGGCGGTCACCGCCCTGTAGTTACAGGTCACACTAGGATTCATGCGCTGTCCCACCGCGGGTCACCGCCCTGTAGTTACAGGTCACACTAGGACTCATGCGCTGTCGCACCGCGGGTCACCGCCCTGTAGTTACAGGTCACACCGCAAGCCGGTCACTGCTCTAGTTATGGGTCACACCGGCCGAGGCTGTCACCGCCCTGTAGTTACAGGTCACACTAGGACTTATGCGCTGTCGCACCGCCGGTCGGGGGTGTCACTGCTCTCTAGTTACAGGGCACACCGGGAATTATGCCCTGTCGCACCGCCGGCCGGTGCCTTTACCTATAGATGTGACCGGAGAATGGAGCCAGCTCAGGATGAGACAAAGAATGACTGAACATCAGAGGGAGAAGTGTACACGTCTGATAAAGGATGACGTACTGACCATCGGGGGTCCCTGCAGTCCTCTCTCTCCATCCCCTGGCAATCTTAACGAGCTCCGCAGCCCCATTTTGCACGTAGCCAGGGAGCACTGTTTTCTCCAGTCCCAGGCGATGTTGGTCGGGCATGTGCCCCTCTCCTCCTCCCCCGGCTACACTGAGGATGGGGCTGTACAGAATCTCATTCATGGCTCCTTTTTCAGGATTGATCACTGGAGGTCCGACCGCTATGAATAGAAGATGACCTTTAATTTTGGGAATTGCCCTTTGAAGGTCGCAGAGTTGTAAATGAGTTTTTGATTAATATCTTCCACCTATTGTAATGAAGATCAGCAATGTAAACTGACCTGCAGTGCGCAGCAAATCAGTACATCCTGCAGATTTCACCCTTTAGGATCAGTCATCAATATCAGACTGGGGTCCAACACCTGGTACTCCCCCCTGATCTGTGTGCAGCTGGATGTGCACAGAGCCAGGACTGTACAGCTCCACACACTGTGTACTGTCCGTTCTTGGTACTGCAGATCGGAGCAAATTCACTTCAATAGGAGCTCAGCTGCAGTACCGAAAATGGCCACTACATGTTGTACGGAGCTGCGCTGTTTTGGTTCTGTACATTGTGTACATCCAGTTATCGCCTGGACTGCAAACAGCTAATTGCGGGGGGTGTCATATGTCGGACCACCCACTATTCTGATATTAGTGGACAACCAAATTAGCAAACTTATTGAGCAGTAAGTGAGCTGGTACTGGGAGGAATGGCTTATTACAGCAGTCCAGTTGTGTCTAGAGATCTGCTGGCCTTCACTCACTGCTTGTAATCAGATGATGAAGGGGCCATATTGGGCTGTTTCCCTGCGTTGGTCCTTGTGGGGTCAGGCGGACATAGGGCACCCAGTCTATGATCCTGTATCCTCTCCCCAACAGAAGACGTCGACTCTCAGAAAGGACTCGTTCCTCCTGCCGCAGTGATGGTGACCGAAGCGCCGGCCGCAGTAGTGAAGCCTACGGGTAAGATCTGAGGGTGAAGCTTCACCCACCTCGTCCCTCTCGGCACACGGTGACTGTGAACTATAAGCTGACCGTCTCCTTCCACAGGTGGATTGTGTCTGCTCGGAGCGTACACCGACAGTGACGACGAGGATGGAAACACTACAGACAAACCCGTATCTGTTCCCAGCACTAAAGGAAACACTTCTGCTGATATTGACAGCACCTTGGCTAATTTCATGGCGGTGAGGAACGACCATAAGTAGATAAAACCTTAAAAGTTTCCGCGCCCCTCCCTACCCCCTTTAATCATGTGCAGGGATGGCCGTGCATCGTTAGTTTATTAATGGGGAGAGGGGAAGAACAACAACTAAGAATGGCATATTGAAATCCAGCATGCCCCATGCTGTTCTACATCTTCTGATAGGTGTGATGAGACCCCGTAGACCCCCTCACACATTGCATAGTTGCCTGACTGGCTTCAGATTTATGGCATTTCCTCTGTATAGACTATAACTCTGCATTTTAGTTCAGTTTTTCAGAAACCGCAAATCTAATTCTCTGTGGCAACATACATCAGCTGCAGACTTGCTACAATGCATCAGTGCAGGGAACTCTAAGTATTGAGGTTCAAACAGTAACTATGTGGAAAACTCTGCGGTGTCTTCCTCTGTTCAGAGCATCCGTTGGGAGATTTTGCAGAGGAGGGAATTAGTATCTCTGCATGCAGCGCTATTCTCTCCCTTCAAATCAGCAAAACTGTTACTGGGTCTGCGGGCCCCCAGTGGTTGGGTCTGCCGCCCGCCCCCCAGTGGTTGGGTCTGCCGCCCGCCCCCCAGTGGTTGGGTCTGCCGCCCGCCCCCCAGTGGTTGGGTCTGCCGCCCGCCCCCCAGTGGTTGGGTCTGCCGCCCGCCCCCCAGTGGTTGGGTCTGCCGCCCGCCCCCCAGTGGTTGGGTCTGCCGCCCGCCCCCCAGTGGTTGGGTCTGCCGCCCGCCCCCCAGTGGTTGGGTCTGCCGCCCGCCCCCCAGTGGTTGGGTCTGCCGCCCGCCCCCCAGTGGTTGGGTCTGCCGCCCGCCCCCCAGTGGTTGGGTCTGCCGCCCCCCCCCCTCCCAGCGGTTGGGTCTGCCCCCCCCCATTGGTTGGGTCTGGTGGGCCCCCTAGTGGTCAGACGGCTCTCGGCTGCTCCTGAATGTCAGATGTAATGTTTCCGTTTATGAACAGCAAGCAGAGATCTTGGGAAATGAATAATTAAGACTTAAATTGTAATGAAATTATTTTATGGCGATGACTTCGGGGTGCAGGCGATTAAAGCGATTGGCGCGGCACTGATTGTTTTCTTCCTCAGGAAATTGATGCGATTACTGCTCCTGATGGAAACTCTGTCTCCACATCTGCCGTCCCCCCACCGACCCCTCCAAAACCGGATCCAAAGGATTCCCATGGTTCCACATCGGCTGCTCACAATGGCTCAGATCCCAGCGCGTCCGGGGATATTTGGCATTACGACACGCAGTGCTCGCTAGCGGGAGGTGAGTGAGCGCTCACAGATCATAAAGGTGGATAAACTCCAAACACCCCTGCACCCGAATGATGTATATGTGCCCTACCTGGTCAGGAGTGAGGATTAGATGGCTGTCGGATGGCACACAGCCTTAAAGGGCTATTCCTGTCTTTTGATGGGATATGTACAGGATTTGACATTAATTTATAGTACATCCTGATCCCATCAATGGGAACTGTACTATCTGCACATACTACACATCAGTGATATCCTGTGGATTTGCCATAAATGTACGAGACGGGAAGACCCCTTAAATCTTGCATGCTCCTCACAGACCCCGAAGTGCGATGCATTAATGAGTCGTCCATACTTCTCTTTCAGTTGGAGTTGACATGGGAGATTGGGAGGAAGTGTGGGATGAAAATACCGGATGTTACTACTACTGGAACACGCAGAGCAATGAAGTCACCTGGCAGCTGCCTCCGAGCCTGGCCTCCCAGGTGCAGGGTGCGCAGGGACACGGCAGCAGGTAAGGGCATCTCTCATCTTCCTCCTTCTATAGCCGGGGCGGAGGTCCCGAGGGGAGCGGGCCGGCTCCTGCTGGGTAGTAATGGATGATTGTGATTTACAGCATCAAGGCTTCTGCGATATCGGCTGCTGCCACCGCAGATTCTCTACCAGCCGTTAAGGACGAGGCTGCAGCGGTGCCGGCGGTGTCCGGTGTCGGCAGCGCTCCGGTGCTTCTGAAGAGAGAGGCTAAGAAGGTAGGATTACCTCTGTGTATCGGCTCCTAGAGCTGGAGACTAGGATTGGACCCAGACAGGCTGCAGAAGTCAGTGAGTGAGGGGCTCCAGATCCGTCCTCAGTGGTAGAGCTAAGAGCGTGTGCCAGACGTCTGCTGAGATTGTCAGGACTGCGCCTGATGGTCACATTTATCTTTCTGGAGGGGTTTGGCACATGTTCAGCTGTTGAGGATGTGGGGGTCCTACCTTCACCCAACCTGCTTATCACGGAACAGCCCCTAATAAGAGCGAGGACATCTTACGAGGAGGAAATGTCATTTCTTAGGCGACTTATTGGGGAACTTATGAACCATCCCCCCCAATGGAGGCTACAAGAAAGAGATTTAACCGTAAGACCCCAAGATCCTCTTCCATGACTCGCAGCCTGAAGTCTCCAGGGTCCCCTTTTAGAAAATGGGGTTCTTTTTGTATTTTGTCTTTTTACACCCCCCCTGTCCCTGTTGTAGGAAGTGAATGAAGCCGTTCAGGCCCTTTCCAATAAGGAGGAGGAGAAGCTCGGGGTGGCCGCGTCGCTCCTGGCACCACTTCTGCCAGATGACGTGAAGGAGGAGGAGGAACGCTGGCGGAAGAAGGTCATCTGTAAGGAAGACTTGGTGGCGGCAGCTTCTGAGGACGAGGAGGACATGGCCACGGTCTGTACTGATGGAGAACCCGCTGCAGATGACCAGGCCCGGGATGACATCTGCAGCACCGTCCAGTCTGGAGAGAGCGAAGAAGAGACAGAGGAGCAGGACACGCTGGAGCTGGAGCGGGTGCTGGAGAGAAGAAAGGTTCGGCATTCATTCCTTCTCCTGAATGTTGTTCCCACGGCGCTTAAATATGAGCTATAAATGGCTCCCGCCGAGGTTTTCTTATAAATAAAAAGATTTTAGTTAATGTGAGACCTGCGCTTTGTGCTTATGTTGGAGCAGCCCAGGATACGAGACCTGCAGATACTAATACATGGTAACATAAGAGCCTTATAATGAGGAGTGACTGTGGAAATTGTCATGAAGCGCTCTGCCCCTTTAAATGAGCATTTGTATCTGGTTTTGCAGATTCAGTAGTAACTAGAGATTCACCATGCTGTATCATGGACTACATGGCTGCATACAACTTATATGACGACTGTTGCTGGTGTCCGTTGTATTGGATGATGTCCCTTTAATCTGGGTGACTTTATTCTCTTGCCAGGCTGAGCTGAGAGCCCTGGAGGAGGGCGACGTCAGCGTGTCCGGATCCAGTCCACGCTCAGATTTCAGTCAGAACGACGAAGCCCAAAAGGCCAAACCTCCCGTCAGCAAGTGGAAAGTGTTTGTGCCCGTGGCTAGCCCCAGCTCCAGCCGCAGCTCCAGCAAAACCGGGCGAGACACTCCTGAGACGGGTGAGTGGTTGTGACCAGATCATCCACTTCTATCTGTACGGACACTGGGGGTAACGTAGGCTTGTTATATTCCCAGAAATGGGGGCCGAAGCCGCAGAATGTCCTCCCCCTGCGAAGGAGCCCGAGAGTGAAAGCGTGAAGACGAAGACGCCGCCAAAGCCTGAGCAAGAGGAAGAGGACCTGAAGGTAACGTCGTCTGGTGGATAGGGGTTGGCCAGGGTTAGAAAACATGGTGGCGTTCTTGGGAAAACCAGCGCTACCCGTCTACAGGCTGCAGATGTGTTGCTCTTTTTAGAAGAAAGCCGCCATGTTGTTGCCCAGTATGGATCGATTCAATCTCCTCTATGGAGCTCTCCCATCTGGACATCCCCCCCCCCCCCCCCCCCTCCATTAGAGTATATGGTACAAATGAGGGAAGGGTCCGCGCTATAAGCCGGGCACAAAGCTGGTGAAAAAAATGACGTCTTCTCCCAGCAATAGCTGCGTGTTGTACAAAAGAAGCCGCCAGGTCACAGCTGGGACGCTGCGTCTGTCTGGACGCCTCCAAGTGATACGCAGGGTGACATATGGGTCCCTCCGTCTAGTGCATGACTGTACTGGTTGCTGCTCGTCACTCTTACAGGGGTCCTCAATGAGGGTCTTCCCTCCAATATCCATGTACTGTAACGCAGCAGTGCCTCCCTTGTTCTGCAAAGCTTTCTTCCTCCTTTTTAGATTTTCTTCCTCCTTTTTATATTTTCTTCCTCCTCTTTTATATTTTCTTCCTCCTCTTTTATATTTTCCTCCTCCTTTTTTATATTTTCCTCCTCCTTTTTTATATTTTCCTCCTCCTTTTTTATATTTTCCTCCTCCTTTTTTATATTTTCCTCCTCCTTTTTTATATTTTCCTCCTCCTTTTTTATATTTTCCTCCTCCTTTTTTATATTTTCCTCCTCCTTTTTTATATTTTCCTCCTCCTTTTTTATATTTTCCTCCTCCTTTTTTATATTTTCCTCCTTTTCTTCAGTTCCAGATTGGAGAACTCGCCAACAACCTGATCAGCAAGTTGGAATTTTTGGGCATCAACAGGCAGAACGTGTCCAATTTCCACGTCCTGCTCTTTCAGACTGAGGTGAGTGGTGGTTGCAGGATTTTTTTTTTGCAGCCCCCTCTTCACCATCGCCCGCCCGGTCTTCTGACATTGTTCGTTTTGGGTTTTTTTTTCAGACCCGAATCTCAGACTGGCGGGAGGGCGCCCTCAGCGGAAGCTACTTGAAACGCAAACTTCAAGACGCATCAGAACAAATAAAACTGTATGAAATTAACGCCACTCCTAAAGGCTGGTCCTGCCACTGGGACAGGTACGAATCTTCCCCAATTTTCACCTTTCACATCTCAAACATGACTTTGTGACATCACCACCTGACCTCGTGACCTCATCCTGTCTGGAGACTGAACGCGGCGGAAATGTAGTTGCTGGGGCAAACTGAGCGCTCGGGCCGCAGATCGGAGAAACTTATGTGGTAGCGGTGTATGCATAGTGTTCATGTAATAAGGAGGTTCCCCGATCGGACAGAGGGTGCTGAGTGCACGGCTGTGGGAGGGCGATTGGGGGGACGCGCATGCGACCGCTCTGTGACCCTTACAGGATTTTGGAAGCCTTTGTTTGTCTGCGTAACATCGGTGAAGTTTCCACAAGCTTCATGATGCCAAGTGTCCGCGAAGATCAGGATTCTGTCTCTCGTCACGCAGGTCAGACAAATTATTTTTTTACATTTGTTTTATTTTTTATTTCTTTTTTTTATTTCTTTTTTTTTTTTGTGTCCTCTGCTTATTGAAGATTTTTACTCTTTATCTTTCAGCTCTAAGAAAATAAACTCAATTACGTAGTTTGTGTGAATGAGCGGCGCTATTAGAGGAGGTCACGTGAGCGTGACGTTCCCCCGAGCGCTGCTCGCCTCTAATCTCCCCTCTCCCCATTGTACTCTGCAATTGATTATCAACTTAAGATTTGCCCTTTTTTATATTGCAAAGTTTGCTAACCTTTCCCTGCCGTCCTCGTGGGAGGATGGAGTTTTTTTTCCCCCCCCTTTTCTATATGTTGGGTTCCCCACCTCTGTCCGCTGGATGCAGCCACAGGGGGAAGGGACCTAATGAAGGATTCGACGGTGCAAAAGGCGGAAACTTAAAATCTTTCTCTGTTTTTGTGATTCAGGGATCATAGACGTTATTTCTATGTTAATGAAATCTCAGGAGAGTCGCAGTGGGAGTTTCCCGATGTGGAAGAGGAAGAGTCGGCACCCAAAAATAAGTCTGAAGCAGCCGCTAAACTGGCTGAAAGGGACAAGGTCCCTGGTGCCCCCGCTCTTCCTCCGGAGCCGCCAGCGTCAATGCCAGGTAACTTATTAGGACTTGTGGTGTCCCTGTGAATGGCGGCTGCCCGGACACCTGTTAATTGTTCCTGTCTCTTCCCAGTTGCAGCCAGTGTGCCAGCTTCTCATTACTGGGAGTTTGTGCAGCCGCCGCCTCTCCCCCTTGAAGCTCCTCCGCCGCCGCCACCTCCTCCTGACTCGCCCCCCCCTCCTCCTCCTCCTCCTCCTCCCCCACCACCTCCCCCTTCCTCACCGCCCCCCACTCCCCCAATGGAGGATGGCGAGATACAAGAAGTTGAAATGGAAGAAGAAGACTGTGAGGAACCTCCGGTCCCGGGCACGGAAGCGATGCTGGTGAAATGTGTGAATTCGGAGGTCCCGGCAGCTAAGGTGAGGGGCAACGGGACTTAAAGTTAGAAAAGGCCCTACCTGAACAGTCTATGGGCTACGTGGGGTATTGCAGGTAAGCCGCCCATTCAAGCGCCTGTATCTGTATTTTAGGTAAAAGCAGAACAGTCTGCGAAAGGCACCAAGCGGAAAGCTGCGGCCGAAGTGTTCGGAGAGCAGTCTGTGACTATCGGGAGTTGTCCGATTCTCTACACGCAGCAGTCCATCTCCGCAGGTCGGATGTCGGGAGATTTCTATTACCACAACGCTTTACTACCTTGCTATTTTTCCATTGTAATTCTTTTTTTTTTTTTCCAATATGCTGTCATTCCAGCTCCTGTTATGGCTGCCATGAGCGTCCCCTCCAGTTACATGGGACTTCCACTACAAGTCCCGTCCCCCGTTATGATGAGCAGCATAGACTATGCTATTCCAAGTGCCAATATGGTGCCCACCATCCAGCATGCGTTGCCACATACGTCCATGTCCACGGCTACAGCTCCAGAGCCGCAGGTTCCAGCATCGCAGATCCAAGCCCCCCCAAGCAAACCCCCGCCCCCAGATAAGCCAAAAAAGAGCAAAAAACTAAAGGTAACACTCATTGATAAATAGAAGTCAGACTGGGGGGGTAGGGGGAGCGTCGCCAGTCATCAGGGGAATTGTAGTGTTACTAGAGGACACGATTGGGCTGTCGGACCCAGATGGGGTCCTGAGTGGCCTTTCATCCACGTGCCATCTTCTTCCCTCAATGGGGCAAATAAACAGGGTTTTCTTTAAACTGTACCCAAGATTTCAGGTGACTTTTTAGAATAACTTGTGAGTGTATATATGAGGAATAATCATTATTTCTGGCCATTATGTGACTGGCATCCTGCAGGTTCTAGCTGTAATGATCAGTTGTTTCTGAGCTGGTGGATGGAGACTAGTTGCTATGATGTCTCACAGACATGATAGATTCCTGCTCTCCTCTCTATGTAGCACCATGGGGAGCATTATACTGAGCAGTGTAGATGTGAACCCAGCTCTGGAGTTTAATAAAACAGTTGCCATAAAGCAGTAGCATGGATAAAATTCTACAAAAGTACTAAGAAGTGTAGCTGTGAATCCTACCATGAGGTGAGCTGGCAGACCTAATACAGCAGTACTGAGCAGTATAGCTGTGAGATCAGCACAGGGGTGAGAGAAACAATAGAAAGCTGCAGCAATACTGAGCAGTGTAGCAGTGAATCCTCAACTGTAGTGAGCTAAAAGCAGCAACATGGAGGAAGTTATACAGCAGTGTATCCAGATCAAGAGTGAGATCAAATACTGGAAACTGCAGCACGATCTGTATCTCGGCCTGTCTCTTCCTATTAACTATAATAGGCAGCTGTAATCTGACCCGAGACAGATTTTTAGCAGTTTTTTAGAGTGACTGATGAGTTCAGGTGTCAGTGGGAGGGGAAAGAAGTGGCTTATAAGTGGAGGAAGAAGCTAATTTTCATGAAATATTACACAAGTTTGTTGAAATGACAGCAACCATATAACGCTTGTGCTTGAGGATCTGAGCAGAATCTGAGCTTTCGCTCTCCACAGGTGAAGAAGAGTAAGGTGAAGATGCCGTCACTGGTGCAGAAGTGGCAGAACATTCAGAAGGAGCTGGACGAGGAAGAGAACTCCAGCTCCAGCGATGAAGATCGCGGCGTCCTGAACCAGAAACGTATCGATGAGTGGAAGCTGCATCAGCTGTCCAGGTATGTGAGCGCGGCGCCCGGGCCTCTGGTGCGCGGCGCCGGGGCCTCTGGTGCGCTTGAAGCGATGCACCAAACGTTACGGCAGCAGACTGCCGTTATCAGGTGACGCCTTTCACAATGCAGCTACCTGAGCAATCATCTGCCCGCCCCAGAGACCCTGCGGGGGGCCGCCCATGCATTTCTATGGCAGTGAGCCTCCGGTCTTTGATACATCCGGCTGCAATTTACTGTTCGTCTCATTTCAGTGGCATGGCGGAGAAGAACGCCAACTTTGAAGTCCTCCCTGAAGATTGGCGACAGAGATTAAAGAGGAGGAAAATGGCTCCCAGCACGACAACCTGACCCCAGCGTGGGACACCGTAGAATGATATCCACGTTTCCCTTCACGGCGCTGTACTTTCCTTCTAGGAATGTCGGTCATCTCCTCGGATCATGCGTCTGTTGTGACTTTCACCAGCTCGGCTGCCTTTTAACTTTTGTCCGAGGCCAGGACCTGTCTCTTTGTGTTTTTGTTCTTTTTCCTCTTTCCCGCGGTGATGTACATTCCTCCATTCCTTCCGATCTCTGTACCCTGTGGAGACCTGCAGGAGCATCTTCTTTTCTAAACTTTCCATCCTATGGCTCTAGAACTTGCAAAACTACAAATCCCAGCATGCCTTATGGCAGTCAGGACATTCTGGGATCTATAGTTCTCCAACTGTTAGAGCAGCGCAGGCTGTATATCGCGCTCGATCTGTACGTGCAGAGCAAAGATCGGACTCCTGCGGAGGGATAATCATGGCGGTGCACACGAATCACTGAGGTTACCGCAGCCACGTCTCCTGCAGTCAGGAGCAGCGTCGGAGGAGCGCTGCTCCAGATGAAACGCTGCTCAGCAGTCGCCCCGTGATCCCGCTGCTTTCTGTGTGAAGGTGTCTGGTCGGCGGCAGCGCGGTTCCCACGGGGAGGTATTTATATAAAGTGTTCACTTTCTGTTCTTGTCTCCTGCATCAGCTGTAAATACGTGTACATTAGTCTGGATGGGCGACCCGGATTTTAACGCCTTCAGACTTTTTTCCCCACTGTTTTCTGTAAATGCTGTAAATATTAATAAAACGCATTTTTACCTGAGAAACTAAATCTGTCGTCTCGTGTTTTAAACTTCGAACTGGAGCTTAAGATGGAGACCTGTCATCAGCCCGAACGCCGGCAGGTATGAGAAGACTTGGCGAGTAAAGCTGACCGGTGTGGCACTGCCCGGCTTCTCCCTATCCTGCCTGGGGATGGTGAGTACAGCTGCCCAGTGACCTGAACGGTCCGGTGTGGCAGTACCCAGTTTCTCCCTATCCCGCCTGGGGCCAGTGAGTACAGCTGCCCAGTGACCTGAACGGTCCGGTGCAGCAATGGCCGGCTGCTCCCTATCCCGCTTGGGGCCGGTGAGTACAGCTGCCCAGTGACCTGAACGGTCCGGTGTGGCAGTACCCAGTTTCTCCTTATCCCGCCTGGGGCCGGTGAGTACAGCTGCCCAGTGATCTGTACGGTCCGGTGTGGCAGTACCCAGTTTCTCCTTATCCCGCTTGGGGCCGGTGAGTACAGCTGCCCCGTGACCTGAACGGTCCGCTGTGGCACTGGCCGGCTTCTCCCCGCCTGGGACTGGTCACTGAGCGGTGCTGATGACCTCACGAGACGAGTGCATGATAGTGCGGTATTATGCACTTGTCTTGACAGCTGTGTGGGGTCGTAACATTGTCAGCATTGCTCTATCCCAATGCAGGGGTGAGCGGCGCCATATAACCCCTTTATAGACCAGGGTCCCACGGGTTTGCTGCGCTCTTCCTCAGTGTCACCATGATTTGCAGTTTAATAGCTGTGTGATTTTGCAATGAATCCAATGATGCATCATGAAGCCACGCTGCGCCGGCCACGTGAGACTGCAGCCTATAACGCATTGGGTCAATGCGTTTCACCTGAACGAGTCCCGGAGCCATGAATGGGAGGACGCTTGCAGTTTTGCCATCCAGCTGACAGCGCTGCGGCACACGACTGGTGAATAGATACTAACCGAAACGCCGACTGCCTGAGCCACGACGCCAGTCTGAGAAAAGAGAAGTCAGCGAGGAGATCAGATGCATTTATGGAAGGGCGATCTGTATCCAGGGCAGGACGGGTCCGTGCCGTGATCTATAGCGGAGGCCGCGGCTCCTGTGCTTTATTCTGCACAGGATCAGTCCGTTCTTACTGACGCTGAGATTTGCTTTCTACATCAGGAGGATGAGTTACCGATGCCGCTTGTGTCACCCCGATGGCTGCGGAAACAAAAAAATAACCCTGATAAAAGGCCTCCGGCCCCCTCTGACGGAGCAGGGACATCACTTCTGGCATTTCTATCTATTCACTGTTACGGTATAGGACTGTCCAGACTTAGAAAAACATGGCTGCTCTTTCGGACACGCCATGAGCCGGCGCACCGTCCAGCAGTTTTTTGGTGCACATTATAGTACATTTTTTGGGGTTGCAGGAGCCCCGACGCCTTGTGCTGAGTCCTCTGAACTTATTGTAAAAGGATCAGGGCTGGTGCAAAAATACCGTCACAAACTGCAGCACACGACACCATTTTGCCACTTTTTAATGCCTTTTTTTTGTTTTGTGTACAGAGGGGTTAAACTTTGCACCCTTGACATTTGTATTCCTCACCATTTGCAAGATACCTGCTTGCTGTCATTGAATAGAAACCTTCAATGTATATTATTAACTCCTTCATGACACGGGATTTTCCTCCCCTTCTTCCCAGAGCCATAATTTATTTTTCCGTCAATATGGCCGCGTGAGAGCTTGTTTTTTGTGGGACGAGTTGTACTTTCGAATGGCGCCACATTGATATTACCACATAGTGCACTGGAAACCGGGAAGAAAAAAAAAAAATCAAAGTGCGGTGAAATTGCATAAAAGTTTTTTTTTTTTTTTTTTTTTTTTTACCATGTTCACTATATGGTAAAACTGACCTGTCGTTATGATTCTCCAGGTCAGTACGAGTACGGAGATAAAAAAACATGTATAGTTTTTATTTTTTTAAGTGATGTAAGAAAAAAATTTTGCTCATATCTCCATTTTCCAAGACCCGTAACGTCTCCATTTTTCGGGCTCGGGGGTGAGCGGAGGGCTTATTTTTTGTGTCGAGCTGATGTTTTTGATACCAATTTGGATTAGGTAGATTTTATTTATTTTATTTTTTTTTTATTGCGTTTTATTGCAATGTTTCGGTGGTTTCATTTTTTTTTCATTACGCCATTTACCGATAGGAGGATTCATTTTATATTATTATAGATCGGATATTTCTGAACGCAGCGATACCACGTTTTGCTTTTTTTTTTTTTTTTTTTCAGTGGGCAAAAAGGGGGGTGATGTGAACTTTTTTTTTTTTTCTGGCTTTTAAAAACTTATTTTTCACACTTTTCACTGACTTCAATAGTTTCCTCAGGAGACTTGAAGCTGTGCTCATCCGCTCGTCTGGGCTACATATAGCAGGGCTTCAGCCCTCTAGTGAAAAATCACCATCTCCTGTGAACGCCGGCCATGGTCCACGATTAAATCAGCCATCAAGTTCCGGGGAAAGGTGCGGGCTCAGCGTCGGAACCCGCATCAAAGGCGGGGACACGACCTTTTGACATAAAATATACGTCAAAGGTTGTGAAGGGGTTAATAAACTATGGTTCTGATTTCATTAAAGGATTTATGCCAGAATTCTGGTGTAAAAAAAAATCTCAAACTATTTTGCATCCCCAACTGGAGTAAGGTTTCTGGCGAGGAGTACGCGCCTGAGTCATTAGGAGACTGCACCCCTTAATCCGGTGCGTCTGACTCCTGTGCCCCCTCATCAAGACCCACGAAAACAACGTCGGCCTTGATGGATCGAGGCCTTTGTAGCAGGAGTCAAAGTAGAAGGGAAATCTGTGCTGCATTTCTCCTTCACTGACAGCCAACAGAGATCTTACAATAGTGAAGCATTGATCCACAAAGCACAGATAGAAGGAGTCTAATGTAAATCTGTCCAGGGGTCGTTTATAGCAGGACCCCAGAACAGAACGTGGCAGAAGAGAAACATTTGGGGATATTGTTCCGTTCCCTTCTTTCCTGCGCTGTCGGGTGATCGGTGACGGCGGCTCCACCGCTCACGTAGCCATCAGGGTTATATTCAGGGACGGGCAGAGAATAATTCCCGGCTCCTTTTACCTTGTAGACTGTGGAGTCCTCTGAGGCCGTTGTGGTGAAGGAGGTGAAGGACTCCGACTTCCGTACTTTTGGCAATGACCCGACGGAGTCCGACATTTCCTTCTTTGGTTTTGACAGAAGGTTATTCAAATAGTCTGCAACAATGGAGAAAGGTGACGTTAGGTCCCATGGGGGTGATTGGGAGCCATCCCTGCACACGGCCTTTCTGGGTGCTGGCCCGCACTCCTCCACCAGGTGCCTCCGAGGCTTTTTCTCACAAGACACATAAATGGTGGGATTCCTACAGCTGTGGCCTCACAGACGCCATGGCTGTAGGAATCAGCTCTTTGGCTCTGTTCACACTGGCAGGTCTGCAGGGTCAGGTGACTGATGGACGGCTGACATCACATTTGGTTGATAATGTCCCATCATCATTCACCTGCGGCTTCAGTAGTCAGATAAGACCAACGGAGCAGAAGCGATGGGGGGTCCGGACTTGTAAAATAATGAAGTGATACAACGATCGCGACCCTCTGTCCAGATTTGGAAAGGGAAATAAAAACCAGGAATGGGTGTCAGAATGACGGCTGCGCGTGTAGAGAGCGGACATTTACCGGAAGTCACCAGCGCGATCAGCGACTCCTGACGAACGCGGCTGTTCCCCCGCACGGTGGGGCTGAGACTCAGCTGCAGATCCACTGTGGAGGCCTCTACGTGTCTCTGTCTCTCCAGATTAGATGCAAAGCTAAAAATGTAAGAAGAAAACACATTCAGCGAGCGGACGTGAGCCGCCTGACGATGTCCCAATGCCGACCCGGCCGCAGCCCGCCGGGGATTCACTGATAACATCTGACTACCTGTTATCATCCTTTCCTCTCCGAGGCGTCTTACCTGTAGGGTTTTGTTCCCACAGCCGGGACGAGAGGCCGAGATGTGAAGGACTTTTCTACACGAGAGAAGACGGATGTAAATTAGAGGGCTGACGGCTTCCTAAAATGCTCTTTGGTTCAGGCCGGGGCTACGGGGCGACTTGTGGTCACATGTAATAATCCTGCACCTCGATGCGAATCAAGGCCGGGACCGCGCGCCGCAGACGGTGGGTTCCTGCCCGACCGCCGCACAGAGTGGATCAGTTCCTAGGTGCAGTGGATGGACGTTTTGTCAGCGATCCTGCTCCCTTACGTCTGGATCACGGTATTTCCAGGATTTCACTACATCCCGGTGACCAGATGGAGCGGCGGCCTCACCACAACTGGTGAAAAATGAGCCGGATCACTTCATAAACTCGCTGAAAAATGTGGGATGGGAGGCGCTGTCTATTTTTCCATAAGTGCAGCAGCTCTGGGATCGACGCGACTCTTCACACATAATGCAGTCACCAGGTGTACACAGATACTGGTGTATGGCTGTACCTCTGCCATCCCATCAGTGGTCACGGGGGCAGTATGGAGCGACCTATATGTCTCAGCCCACTGCACCAGAATGAGGATTCGTGCCCTGGTCGTGTGGATGTACGAAGCCAGCATATAATTAACCTCCTGACGACATCGTGCCCACCTCGTTTCAGGACGTGATCGGAGACGTGGCTTCGGACACTATAATCGAGCGTAGCGTGGAATGGTGGGGGGTGCTGTCTGATGGCGGAGGGGTCTTTGGAGCTGGCCCTCTGGATGACCGTGATAATGAGAGGAAGACGATTTCCACCAGCGGGTTCTCGGGTCGTGGCAGCAGCATGACGGGGACAGGCATGGTCAGTGGAGGAGAAGTCGCCTGGAGGACAATAATTTGGGCATTTCTGCACATTGTGCCCCACATTGAGGCCGTACGAGACCTGGCAGATACCTGGCGCGCACACACGGGCAGACAACTCACCAACAAAGGAGGTTGGGAGCCTATTGATGAGCTGGGTCTTCACAGAGACAGACTCTGGTTTGCGGGCGTAGGATAGTACCGGCCTTTCTGGAGATAGAAATAGAAGGGTCTGATGGTTGAAGAAGATTTCAGAAGTAGACAGTGCGGTTATCTGTTACCTGCCGCCTGCGCTGGAGACGTCGGCACCACGTCACGTTGTGATGAGGGACTTTCATGGGACTTTATCTGAGAAGAAGAAATTATAAACTATTACACAAGAAAAATACAAACACCGGGCGGCCTGTAGGTGGCGCTAGTGAGATTGTGTCTCCTTCCTATAGAGCATTGCTAATCAGGCTCTATCCACATGACAGACAGTGCCCCCAAAGCTTAGACAGCCAAAGCCTGCTGTGCACTGATGAGGAGCAAGCACCCCGAAACAGCAGACGGGGCTCTGGGATGACAAATGCCCCGGACACGTCAGACACTGATATATGGGGCAGTCGCAGCCACCAGGCGACACAAACCTCCTGCTCCGCACCGGCATCACCAGCACTTCTTCTGGTTAGTGGGACCCTCCGACGTCATTATGATTGATGTAACACCTGATGTCTCCATCTGTCAGGAGAAGCTCTGAGGACGCCAGCAGGGAGGAGGTTTGCTGAGCTCTGGTCCGGCGGCCACAGAGAACCGACACAGCAGCCGGACCGGTCCTGAGAATGGAACCACAACTATACGCAGAAGTAACTTACTCTAAACGTTTGAAAGACGGACCGGGCAAACCGTGGAAAGTTGCACATTTTTGTGTATAAATGATGTGCAACAAAATTTCACTATTTTATGCTGTAAAACATGAACAAACCACCAACGGCGTGATTGCTGAACAGTCTCTAAACTAGTCCCCCCACCCCCACCCCCCAAATCTACATCAAGATCTCCAAACCAGAACCCCCTAAAGCTTCATCAAGATCCCCAAACCAGAACCCCCTAAAGCTTCATCAAGATCCCCAAACCAGAACCCCCTAAAGCTGCATCAAGATCTCTAAACCAGAACCCCCTAAAGCTTCATCAAGATCCCCAAACCAGAACCCCCTAAAGCTTCATCAAGATCCCCAAACCAGAACCCCCTAAAGCTTCATCAAGATCTCCAAACCAGTCCCACCCCAAAGCTGCATCAAGATCTCCAAACCAGTCCCACCCCAAAGCTGCATCAAGATCTCCAAACCAGAACCCCCTAAAGCTTCATCAAGATCTCTAAACCAGTCCCCCCCTAAAGCTGCATCAAGATCTCTAAACCAGTCCCACCCCAAAGCTGCATCAAGATCCCCAAACCAGAACCCCCTAAAGCTTCATCAAGATCTCCAAACCAGTCCCACCCCAAAGCTGCATCAAGATCTCCAAACCAGTCCCACCCCAAAGCTGCATCAAGATCTCCAAACCAGTCCCACCCCAAAGCAACATCAAGATCTCCAAACCAGTCCCTCCCTAAAGCTGCATCAAGATCTCTAAACCAGTCCCACCCCAAAGCTGCATCAAGATCTCCAAACCAGTCCCTCCCCAAAGCTGCATCAAGATCTCCAAACCAGTCCCACCCTAAAGCTTCATCAAGATCTCTAAACCAGTCCCTCCCCAAAGCTGCATCAAGATCTCCAAACCAGTCCCACCCCAAAGCTGCATCAAGATCTCCAAACCAGTCCCTCCCTAAAGCTGCATCAAGATCTCCAAACCAGTACCTCCTAAAGCTGCATCAAGATCTCTAAACCAGTCCCCCCACCCCCACCCCCCAAATCTACATCAAGATCTCCAAACCAGAACCCCCTAAAGCTTCATCAAGATCCCCAAACCAGAACCCCCTAAAGCTGCATCAAGATCTCTAAACCAGTCCCCCCACCCCCACCCCCCAAATCTACATCAAGATCTCCAAACCAGAACCCCCTAAAGCTTCATCAAGATCTCTAAACCAGTCCCACCCCAAAGCTGCATCAAGATCTCCAAACCAGTACCTCCTAAAGCTGCATCAATATCCCCAAACCAGAACCACCTAAAGCATCATCAAGATCCCCAAACCAGTCCCTCCCCAAAGCTGCATCAAGATCTCCAAACCAGAACCCCCTAAAGCTGCATCAAGATCTCCAAACCAGAACCCCCTAAAGCTTCATCAAGATCTCTAAACCAGTCCCTCCCCAAAGCTGCATCAAGATCTCCAAACCAGTACATCCTAAAGCTGCATCAAGATCCCCAAACCAGAACCCCCTAAAGCTGCATCAAGATCCCTAAACCAGAACCCCCCACCCCCCCCCAAATCTACATCAAGATCTCCAAACCAGTACCTCCTAAAGCGGCATCAAGATCCCCAAACCAGTCCCCCCCTAAAGCTTCATCAAGATCTCTAAACCAGTCCCACCCCAAAGCTGCATCAAGATCCCCAAACCAGTCCCCCCTAAAGCTGTATCAAGATCTCCAAACCAGTCCCCCCCTAAAGCTGCATCAAGATCTCCAAACCAGTCCCCCCCTAAAGATGCATCAAAATCCCTAAACCAGTCGTCCCCCCCCCCAAAGCTGCATCAAGATCCCCAAACCAGTCCCCCCCTAAAGCTTCATCAAGATCTCTAAACCAGTCCCACCCCAAAGCTTCATCAAGATCTCCAAACCAGAACCCCCTAAAGCTGCATCAAGATCCCCAAACCAGTCCCCCCCTAAAGCTTCATCAAGATCCCCAAACCAGTCCCACCCCAAAGCTGCATCAAGATCCCCAAACCAGTCCCCCCCTAAAGCTTCATCAAGATCTCTAAACCAGTCGCACCCCAAAGCTGCATCAAGATCCCCAAACCAGTCCCCCCTAAAGCTGTATCAAGATCTACAAACCAGTTCCCCCCTAAAGCTGCATCAAGATCTCCAAACCAGTCCCCCCCTAAAGATGCATCAAAATCCCTAAACCAGTCCCCCCAAAGCTGCATCAAGATCCCAAACCAGTCCCACCCAAAGCAGCATCAAGATCCCTAAACCAGTCCCCCTCCCCAAAGCAGCATCTAGATCCCTAAACCAGTCCCCCCCAAAGCTGTATCAAGATCCCTAAACCAGTCCCCCCCAAAGCTGCATCAAGATCCCTAAACCAGTCCCCCCCCCAAAGCAGCATCAAGATCCCTAAACCAGTCCCCCCCAAAGCTGCATCAAGATCCCTAAACCAGTCCCTCCAAGGCAGCATCAAGATCCCTAAACCAGTCCCCCCCCACAAAGCAGCATCAAGATCCCTAAACCAGTCCCCCCCCCAAAGCTGCATCAAGATCCCTAAACCAGTCCCCCCCCAAAGCAGCATCAAGATCCCTAAACCAGTCCCCCCCCAAAGCTGCATCAAGATCCCTAAACCAGTCCCCCCCCCAAAGCTGCATCAAGATCCCTAAACCAGTCCCCCCCCAAAGCAGCATCAAGATCCCTAAACCAGTCCCCCCCCCAAAGCAGCATCAAGATCCCTAAACCAGTCCCCCCCAAAGCTGCATCAAGATCCCTAAACCAGTTCCTCCAAAGCAGCATCAAGATCCCTAAACCAGTCCCCCCCCCAAAGCAGCATCAAGATCCCTAAACCAGTCCCCCCCCCAAAGCTGCATCAAGATCCCTAAACCAGTCCCTCCAAAGCTGCATCAAGATCCCCAAACCAGTCCCCCCCCAAAGCTGCATCAAGATCCCTAAACCAGTCCCCCCCCCAAAGCTGCATCAAGATCCCTAAACCAGTCCCCCCCCAAAGCAGCATCAAGATCCCTAAACCAGTCCCCCCCCAAAGCAGCATCAAGATCCCTAAACCAGTCCCCCCCCCCAAAGCTGCATCAAGATCCCTAAACCAGTCCCCCCCCAAAGCAGCATCAAGATCCCTAAACCAGTCCCCCCCCAAAGCAGCATCAAGATCCCTAAACCAGTCCCTCCAAAGCTGCATCAAGATCCCCAAACCAGTCCCCCCCCCAAAGCAGCATCAAGATCCCTAAACCAGTCCCCCCCCCCCAAAGCTGCATCAAGATCCCTAAACCAGTCCCCCCCCCCCAAAGCAGCATCAAGATCCCTAAACCAGTCCCCCCCAAAGCTGCATCAAGATTTTTACAGGATGAAAATGGAGAAATGGTAAGAGAGGATGTTGAGAAGGCCGAACTTTTTAATTCCTATTTTGCATCTGTTTTCTCTCAGAAAGAAAATGTAACATCAACTGATCTTCACTGTCCTTTTAAAGGAATAGAGGAATCCAAGTTATCTGTAAACAGAAAGATTGTGAGGGAATATTTAGCTAACATAAATGAGTTCAAGTCTCCAGGTCCAGATGAATTACACCCCAGAGTACTGAAGGAGATCGTAGAAGAAATTTTAGAACCACTCTCCATAATCTTTGAAAATTCTTGGAGAACAGGAGAAGTCCCAGAAGACTGGAGAAGAGCAAATGTTGTTCCTATCTTCAAAAAGGGGAAGAAGGTGGACCCAGGGAACTATAGGCCGGTGAGTCTGACTTCTATACCAGGAAAGATCTTTGAACAAATTATTAAACAACATGTATGTAAGTACCTGGATAAGAATGAAGTGATTAACCAGAGTCAGCATGGGTTTGTAACTAACAAGTCATGTCAGACTAACTTAATTTCCTTCTATGACAGAATCACTGACTGGGTGGAACAGGGAAATGCTGTAGATATAGTATATCTTGACTTCAGCAAAGCATTTGACAAAGTATCTCACACCATCCTTATTGAAAAAATGACCAAGTATGCAATGGACCAGGCAACTGTTAGGTGGATTCATAACTGGCTTAGTGATCGGACTCAAAGGGTGGTTGTAAATGGCTTCACATCCAGCTGGATGAATGTCTCAAGTGGGGTACCACGGGGCTCCGTCCTGGGACCTGTATTGTTCAACATCTTTATCAATGATTTAGATGAAGGAATTGAGGGTAAACTGATTAAATTTGCTGATGACACAAAGCTAGGAGGGATAGCTAATACTAGAGAAGAGAGAGAGAGGATTCAAAAAGACCTAAATAAACTGGAGCAGTGGGCAGCAACCAACAGAATGGTTTTTAACAGGGAAAAATGCAAAGTACTACATCTGGGCAATAAAAATGAAAAAAGCATATACAGAATGGGAGGAATAGAGCTAAGCAACAGTACATGTGAAAAAGACTTAGGTATACTAATAGATCATAGACTGAACATGAGTCAACAGTGTGATGCTGCAGCAAAAAGGCAAATACAATTCTGGGATGTATTAACAGAAGCATACAGTCTAGATCACGTGAAGTCATTATCGGTCTTTACTCCTCTTTGGTCAGACCTCATCTGGATACTGTGTACAGTTTTGAGCGCCACATTTTAAAAAAGACATAGACAAACTGGAGCAAGTTCAGAGAAGAGCGACCAGAATGGTGACTGGTCTGCAAACCATGTCCTATGAGGAACGGTTGCAGGATTTGGGAATGTTTAGCTTGCAAAAAAGAAGACTGAGAGGAGACTTAATAGCTGTCTACAAATATGTCAAGGGCTGTCACATTGTAGAAGGATCATCTTTATTCTCATTTGCACAAGGAAAGACTAGAAGCAATGGGATGAAACTAGATGGGAGGAGACACAGATTAGATATTAGAAAAAACTTTTTGACAGTTAGGGTGATTAATGAGTGGAACAGGCTGCCACGAGAGGTGGTGAGTTCCCCTTCAATGGACGTCTTCAAACAGAGGCTGGACAGACATCTGTCTGAGATGATCTAGTGAATCCTGCTTTAAGCAGGGGGTTGGACACTAGGACCCAGGAGGTCCCTTCCAACTCTACCATTCTATGATTCTATGATTCTATGATTCTAAGATCCCTAAACCAGTTCCTCCAAAGCAGCATCAAGATCCCTAAACCAGTCCCCCCCCCCAAAGCAGCATCAAGATCCCTAAACCAGTCCCCCCCAAAGCTGCATCAAGATCCCTAAACCAGTCCCTCCAAAGCAGCATCAAGATCCCTAAACCAGTCCCCCCCCCCAAAGCAGCATCAAGATCCCTAAACCAGTCCCCCCACAAAGCAGCATCAAGATCCCTAAACCAGTCGCCTCCCCCAAAGCTGCATCAAGATCCCTAAACCAGTCCCCCCCCAAAGCTGCATCAAGATCCCTAAACCAGTCCCTCCAAAGCTGCATCAAGATCCCCAAACCAGTCCCCCCCAAAGCAGCATCAAGATCCCTAAACCAGTCCCCCCCAAAGCAACATCAAGATCCCTAAACCAGTCGCCTCCCAAAGCAACATCAAGATCCCTAAACCAGTCCCCCCCCTAAAGCTGCATCAAGATCCCCAAACCAGTCCCCCCTAAAGCTGTATCAAGATCTCCAAACCAGTCCCCCCCTAAAGCTGCATCAAGATCTCCAAACCAGAACCCCCTAAAGCTTCATCAAGATCTCTAAACCAGTCCCACCCCAAAGCAGCATCAAGATCTCCAAACCAGTCCCACCCCAAAACTGCATCAAGATCTCCAAACCAGTCCCACCCCAAAGCTGCATCAAGATCTCCAAACCAGTCCCTCCCTAAAGCTGCATCAAGATCTCCAAACCAGTCGCCTCCCAAAGCAACATCAAGATCCCTAAACCAGTCTCCCCAAATCTACATCAAGATCTCCAAACCAGAACCCCCTAAAGCTTCATCAAGATCCCGAAACCAGAACCCCCTAAAGCTGCATCAAGATCTCTAAACCAGTCCCCCCACCCCCACCCCCCAAATCTACATCAAGATCTCCAAACCAGAACCCCCTAAAGCTTCATCAAGATCTCTAAACCAGTCCCACCCCAAAGCTGCATCAAGATCTCCAAACCAGTACCTCCTAAAGCTGCATCAAGATCCCCAAACCAGAACCCCCTAAAGCTTCATCAAGATCCCTAAACCAGTCCCCCCCAAAGCTGCATCAAGATCCCTAAACCAGTCCCCCCCCCAAAGCAGCATCAAGATCCCTAAACCAGTCCCCCCCAAAGCAGCATCAAGATCCCTAAACCAGTCCCTCCAAGGCAGCATCAAGATCCCTAAACCAGTCCCCCCCCAAAGCAGCATCAAGATCCCTAAACCAGTCCCTCCAAGGCAGCATCAAGATCCCTAAACCAGTCCCCCCCCCAAAGCTGCATCAAGATCCCCAAACCAGTCCCCCCCCAAAGCAGCATCAAGATCCCTAAACCAGTCCCCCCCCCAAAGCAGCATCAAGATCCCTAAACCAGTCCCCCCCAAAGCTGCATCAAGATCCCTAAACCAGTTCCTCCAAAGCTGCATCAAGATCCCTAAACCAGTCCCCCCCCCCCAAAGCAGCATCAAGATCCCTAAACCAGTCCCCCCCCCAAAGCAGCATCAAGATCCCTAAACCAGTCCCCCCCAAAGCTGCATCAAGATCCCTAAACCAGTTCCTCCAAAGCTGCATCAAGATCCCTAAACCAGTCCCCCCCCCCAAAGCAGCATCAAGATCCCTAAACCAGTCCCCCCTCAAAGCTGCATCAAGACCCCTAAACCAGAACCCCACTAAGTTTACTAACAGCGGAGCCATGTGACCAGTGAGTACGGCGTGTGGCCAGTGAGTACGGCGTGTGGCCAGTGAGTACGGCATGTGGCCAGTGAGTACGGCATGTGGCCAGTGAGTACGGCGTGTGGCCAGTGAGTACGGCGTGTGGCCAGTGAGTACGGCGTGTGGCCAGTGAGTACGGCATGTGGCCACTCATCGGCTGCAGTCGTGCGTTGGTTGCTAGTAGTAAAGACATTTGCTTTCATGTCACTTTTGCCCTAAATGGCCAACTTGTTGCAGGTCACCGATGAGGGTCAATCCAGCACTGGACCCGACTGACCCTTATCTCATTGGTGAAGCTACATGAAGGGTTGTGTGGGGACAGTGCCACCCGCGCCCATGGGCTGTGTCTGGTATTACACCTCCGTCCCATTAAAGAGTTGCAATACAGACACATCCCGGGCACAGGAGTGATGTGGAGTCTGGGGAAGGACATAGACCCATTATTCTACACATGGACAACTATTTTAATGAGCCAAGTATGAGACTTTTCAGAAAGTGGAATCATTTTATCACACGAGACAAAAAATGTGGTGGATCCTATAACTCAGAGAGACAATGTGGTGGATCCTATAACTCAGAGAGACAATGTGGTGGATCCTATAACTCAGAGAGACAATGTGGTGGATCCTATAACTCAGAGAGACAATGTGGTGGATCCTATAACTCAGAGAGACAATGTGGTGGGAGCACAGGAGCGCGGGATCCGGAGCTGCCAGAACACTTACCTTCCGAGCCCTCTTCTCTACATCGGTTTTACCAGAACTTTTGGAGGGAGAGGATTTGGCCGCATGATTGGACGGCTCAGCCACATCCTGTAAAAATGGAACGAGACACCGCGATGAACAGGTGACATGACACCGCGACCCGGCAATATGGCGTCTGGTAAACGGCGGCTCCTGAACGCTTATGATAGGGACTGGAGCTCCTGGAAGATTGTATATACAGTGGGGAAAAAGTATTTAGTCAGCCCCCAATTGTGCAAGTTCTCCCACTTAAAAAGATGAGAGCGGCCTGTAATTGACCTCATAGGTCGACCTCAACTATAAGAGACAAAATGAGAAAATAAACCCTGAAAATCACATTGTCTGATTTGGATAAGTATTTGGTCAATTACAAACAATCAAGATTTCTGTCTCTCACAGACCTGTAACTTCTTCTTTAAGAGGCTCCACTGTCCTCCACTCATTACCTGTAGTACTGGCTCCTCTGTCCTCCACTCATTACCTGTAGTACTGGCTCCTCTGTCCTCCACTCATTACCTGTAGTACTGGCTCCTCTGTCCTCCACTCATTACCTGTAGTACTGGCTCCTCTGTCCTCCACTCATTACCTGTAGTACTGGCTCCTCTGTCCTCCACTTATTACCTGTAGTGCTGGCTCCTCTGTCCTCCACTCATTACCTGTAGTACTGGCTCCTCTGTCCTCCACTCATTACCTGTAGTGCTGGCTCCTCTGTCCTCCACTCATTACCTGTAGTACTGGCTCCTCTGTCCTCCACTCATTACCTGTAGTACTGGCACCTCTGTCCTCCACTCATTACCTGTAGTACTGGCTCCTCTGTCCTCCACTCATTACCTGTAGTACTGGCTCCTCTGTCCTCCACTCATTACCTGTAGTACTGGCTCCTCTGTCCTCCACTCATTACCTGTAGTACTGGCTCCTCTGTCCTCCACTCATTACCTGTAGTACTGGCTCCTCTGTCCTCCACTCATTACCTGTAGTACTGGCTCCTCTGTCCTCCACTCATTACCTGTAGTACTGGCTCCTCTGTCCTCCACTCATTACCTGTAGTACTGGCTCCTCTGTCCTCCACTCATTACCTGTAGTACTGGCTCCTCTGTCCTCCACTCATTACCTGTAGTACTGGCTCCTCTGTCCTCCACTCATTACCTGTAGTACTGGCTCCTTTGTCCTCCACTCATTACCTGTAGTACTGGCTCATCTGTCCTCCACTTATTACCTGTAGTACTGGCTCCTCTGTCCTCCACTCATTACCTGTAGTACTGGCTCCTCTGTCCTCCACTCATTACCTGTAGTACTGGCTCATCTGTCCTCCACTTATTACCTGTAGTACTGGCTCCTCTGTCCTCCACTCATTACCTGTCCACAACCTCAAACAGTCACACTCCAAACTCCACCATGGTGAAGACCAAAGAGCTGTCGAAGGACACCAGAAACAACATTGCAGCCCTGCACCAGGCTGGGAAGACTGAACCTGCAATAGGCAAGCAGCTTGGTGTGAAGAAATCAGCTGTGGGAGCAATAATTAGAAAATGGAAGACATACAAGACCACTGATAATCTCCCTCGATCTGGGGCTCCACACAAGATCTCACCCCGTGGGGTCAAAAAGATCTCAAGAACGGTGAGCAAAAATCCCAGAACCACACGGGGGAACCTAGTGAATGACCTGCAGAGAGCTGGGACCATCGTTACACAGGCTACCATCAGTAACACACTACGCCGCAGGGACTCAGATCCTGCAGCGCCAGACGTGTCCCCCTGCTTAAGCCATTACATGTCCGAGCCCGTCTGAAGTTTGCTAGAGAGCATTTGGATGATCCAGGAGAGTATTGGGAGAATGTCATATGGTCAGATGAAACCAAAGTAGAACTGTTTTGTAGAAACACAACTCGTCGTGTTTGGAGGAGAAAGAATGCTGAGTTGCATCTAAAGAACACCATACCTACTGTGAAGCATGGGGGTGGCAACATCATACTTTGGGGCTGTTTCTCTGCCAAGGGACCAGGACAATTGATCCGTGTACATGAAAGAATGAATGGGGCCATGTATCGTGAGATTTTGTGTGCAAACCTCCTTCCATCAGCAAGGGCATTGACGATAAAACGTGGCTGGGTCTTTCAGCATGACAATGATCCCAAGCACACCACCAGGGCAACGAAGGAGTGGCTTTGTAAGAAGCATTTCAAGGTCCTGGAGTGGCCTAGCCAGTCTCCAGATCTAAACCCTATCGAAAACCTTTGGAGGGAGTTGAAAGTCAGTGTTGTCCAGTGACAGCCCCAAAACATCACTGCTCTAGAGGAGATCTGCATGGAGGAATGGACCAACATACCAGCAACAGTGTGGGCCAACCTTGTGAAGACTTACAGAAAATGTTTGACCTCTGTCATTGCCAACAAAGGATATATAACAAAGTATTGAGATGAACTTTTGGAATTGACCAAATACTTATTTTCCACCAAATTTGAAAAAAAAATTCTTTCCAAATCAGAGAATGTGATATTCAGGATTTGTTTTCTCACTTTGTCTCTCATTGTTGAGGTCGACCTATGATGTTAATTACAGGCCGACCTCATCTTTATAAGTGGGAGAACTTGCACAATTGGGGGCTGACTAAATACTATTTTTCCCCACTGTATATGGACAGATGTAAGATCAGCCATAGGGAAGGAAAAGGGACTTATAACTGATGCCGAAACCTTAAAGGGATGAGCACAGATTGACAGTTCGGAGCAGCGGCATGGTGGCGATGCTGATCTGTGCCCTCTCCCAGGTGCTCGCAGGGGCATGGAGGCCAGTCGGATTCAGCAATCGGGTCCGCTTCAGAGCGCCGTGAGCAGGCGTACAGCACAGAGCCTGCAGCTTATTGCCTAGGTAACTGAGCATTGCTGGGACTGCAGAGGTGGCCGGTAACCAAGGCAACAACCTATCAACTATGAAATTAAAAATACATCTGAGAACAGAGATGATTTCAAGCACTTTGCAATTTTAATCATTTAAGAACTTGAAACCACTCCTTCAAGAAGGGCTGTCAATAGTCGGGGTCTGATACCCAGGCACCTGCTGATCTGCAGAACAAAGAGGCAATCGATCCATAGTCACAGACCACCCCAGGTATTACACCGTGTAAGGGGTTCATCCAGCAAAATTAAAAACTGCAGAATTTGCATAAATGAAGAAAGATCACAACAGGATGCTATTGCCCCCTGCTGATCCAGCAGATGTTTCTCTGGCTCCCTCATATTAATGACCACCGGCTGCTATTGCCCCCTGCTGATCCAGCAGATGTTTCTCTGGCTCCCTCATATTAATGACCACAGGCTGCTATTGCCCCCTGCTGATCCAGCAGATGTTTCGCTGGCTCCCTTGTATTAGCACCACTGGCTGCTATTGCCCCCTGCTGATCCAGCAGATGTTTCCCTGGCTCCCTTGTATTAGCACCACAGGCTGCTATTGCCCCCTGCTGATCCAGCAGATGTTTCCCTGGCTCCCTTGTATTAGCACCACCGGCTGCTATTGCCCCCTGCTGATCCAGCAGATGTTTCTCTGGCTCCCTTGTATTAGCACCACAGGCTGCTATTGCCCCCTGCTGATCCAGCAGATGTTTCGCTGGCTCCCTTGTATTAGCACCACAGGCTGCTATTGCCCCCTGCTGATCCAGCAGATGTTTCGCTGGCTCCCTTGTATTAGCACCACCGGCTGCTATTGCCCCCTGCTGATCCAGCAGATGTCTCGCTGGCTCCCTTGTATTAGCACCACCGGCTGCTATTGCCCCCTGCTGATCCAGCAGATGTCTCGCTGGCTCCCTTGTATTAGCACCACCGGCTGCTATTGCCCCCTGCTGATCCAGCAGATGTTTCGCTGGCTCCCTTGTATTAGCACCACAGGCTGCTATTGCCCCCTGCTGATCCAGCAGATGTTTCCCTGGCTCCCTTGTATTAGCACCACAGGCTGCTATTGCCCCCTGCTGATCCAGCAGATGTTTCGCTGGCTTCCTTGTATTAGCACCACCGGCTGCTATTGCCCCCTGCTGATCCAGCAGATGTTTCTCTGGCTCCCTTGTATTAGCACCACAGGCTGCTATTGCCCCCTGCTGATCCAGCAGATGTTTCGCTGGCTCCCTTGTATTAGCACCACAGGCTGCTATTGCCCCCTGCTGATCCAGCAGATGTTTCGCTGGCTCCCTTGTATTAGCACCACAGGCTGCTATTGCCCCCTGCTGATCCAGCAGATGTTTCGCTGGCTCCCTTGTATTAGCACCACCGGCTGCTATTGCCCCCTGCTGATCCAGCAGATGTTTCGCTGGCTCCCTTGTATTAGCACCACCGGCTGCTATTGCCCCCTGCTGATCCAGCAGATGTTTCTCTGGCTCCCTTGTATTAGCACCACTGGCTGCTATTGCCCCCTGCTGATCTAGCAGATGTTTCTCTGGCTCCCTTGTATTAGCACCACTGGCTGCTATTGCCCCCTGCTGATCCAGCAGATGTTTCTCTGGCTCCCTTGTATTAGCACCACCGGCTGCTATTGCCACCTGCTGATCCAGCAGATGTTTCGCTGGCTCCCTTGTATTAGCACCACCGGCTGCTATTGCCCCCTGCTGATCCAGCAGATGTTTCGCTGGCTCCCTTGTATTAGCACCACCGGCTGCTATAGCCCCCTGCTGATCCAGCAGATGTTTCCCTGGCTCCCTTGTATTAGCACCACAGGCTGCTATTGCCCCCTGCTGATCCAGCAGATGTTTCGCTGGCTCCCTTGTATTAGCACCACCGGCTGCTATTGCCCCCTGCTGATCCAGCAGATGTTTCGCTGGCTCCCTTGTATTAGCACCACCGGCTGCTATTGCCCCCTGCTGATCCAGCAGATGTTTCGCTGGCTCCCTTGTATTAGCACCACCGGCTGCTATTGCCCCCTGCTGATCCAGCAGATGTTTCGCTGGCTCCCTTGTATTAGCACCACCGGCTGCTATAGCCCCCTGCTGATCCAGCAGATGTTTCCCTGGCTCCCTTGTATTAGCACCACAGGCTGCTATTGCCCCCTGCTGATCCAGCAGATGTTTCGCTGGCTCCCTTGTATTAGCACCACCGGCTGCTATTGCCCCCTGCTGATCCAGCAGATGTTTCGCTGGCTCCCTTGTATTAGCACCACCGGCTGCTATTGCCCATTGCTGATCCAGCAGATGTTTCGCTGGCTCCCTTGTATTAGCACCACTGGCTGCTATTGCCCATTGCTGATCCAGCAGATGTTTCGCTGGCTCCCTTGTATTAGCACCACAGGCTGCTATTGCCCCCTGCTGATCCAGCAGATGTTTCCCTGGCTCCCTTGTATTAGCACCACCGGCTGCTATTGCCCCCTGCTGATCCAGCAGATGTTTCGCTGGCTCCCTTGTATTAGCACCACTGGCTGCTATTGCCCATTGCTGATCCAGCAGATGTTTCGCTGGCTCCCTTGTATTAGCACCACCGGCTGCTATTGCCCCCTGCTGATCCAGCAGATGTTTCGCTGGCTCCCTTGTATTAGCACCACCGGCTGCTATTGCCCCCTGCTGATCCAGCAGATGTTTCGCTGGCTCCCTTGTATTAGCACCACCGGCTGCTATTGCCCCCTGCTGATCCAGCAGATGTTTCGCTGGCTCCCTTGTATTAGCACCACCGGCTGCTATTGCCCCCTGCTGATCCAGCAGATGTTTCGCTGGCTCCCTTGTATTAGCACCACCGGCTGCTATTGCCCCCTGCTGATCCAGCAGATGTTTCGCCGACTCCCTTGTATTAGCACCACAGGCTGCTATTGCCCCCTGCTGATCCAGCAGATGTTTCGCTGGCTCCCTCATATTAATGACCACCGGCTGCTATTGCCCCCTGCTGATCCAGCAGATGTTTCGCTGGCTCCCTCATATTAATGACCACCGGCTGCTATTGCCCCCTGCTGATCCAGCAGATGTTTCGCTGGCTCCCTCATATTAATGACCACCGGCTGCTATTGCCCCCTGCTGATCCAGCAGATGTTTCGCCGGCTCCCTTGTATTTACACATAGAGGCGATAATGACAGTAGATCCCTAACACAGGACTGGAGCATCTGGCGGATCACATAGGAGCGACTCCACTCCGGTATTGCAGGGTACCGTACCGTATGGTCACGTGACTTTGGTTGGTGCTTGGAGCTGCGTTTCTGGTACATGTAGTTCCTCTCCTTCCGCGACCGCAAGTGTTTTTTCTTCTGATAAAACTGAAAAGAGGGAAATTAAGATGATCACTCTGAGTGTATGTAACACATGTGTAAGTCAATGGTAGAGCACTACAGAGTCCAGCAAGCCACCGGTGGCAATAATTCAGCCGGATTATCCCTGGTGGCATTATCCATGCAGCAGAATACAGATGCCATTAGTGACCACCAGTATCCCTTCAGTCAAGGTACAGACTGCCGTATACTGATGGGGTCATGCATCGCGCTGTCCTAATACCGGCTGCATTAAATGGTCATATACTGACCAGGGAATGTGGCCGCGTCCTAGCTCAGCACCTACAGGGAGTCTGCGGTAGTCTGAGACACGCCTTCTGTCCCTCCATTGGCTGAGACCGCTGCCTCTGGCCCCTCCCCTGCAGTTCTGCTTCTTGTGAATGGCTGCTGTGTATAACCCAATCGCCCAATGAAAGTGAACGCTGGGGCTTCATCTAATGAGACAGCAACCTGGGGTCAAGAACAAGAATTTGTAATAAGTGCAATGCTCCCTGGGAAAACAACTCGCTGACCCTTTACAGAGCCGTGAAACACGAGGCGGTGACGCCCATCTGATGACAGCACGATTTCTGCTCCTAATCCACACTGAGCAGGGTTCTGGTGGTCACGCTGCATGGCTCTATGGAGGCGCTGATGACGAACGAAAACTGCAGATGGGTGCCGCTAGTGTGAACGATACACTAGTCATGTCTCAAGGCTTTATAAAAGGTCAGGCACGGACTTACAGGTACACACCTCTAGGTGGCACTGGAGAGGCAGTGCTCTTCCTTCTGGAGGGGAGATACAGCGGAAAATACAGCTGTGTTCAGACCAGCGATCCCCATCGCATCTTCAGCTGATATTTATCTGCTACGATGCATCTTACAGAATCACATATTAACTTGGCGGTAAGGGGGTATTCACAAAAAGCAATGATAGGACCAAAGCATGCGAATGGCCGCATCGTCCCCTAAAATCTAGTGCTCACCTTACTGGCCATGTGCAGCAGATGAGCCGGGAGCCCGTCAGATTCTGAACTATTGGATCCACTGGTGCTGAAAGTGATATAGAGATTAATGTCACCAGAGACCCAATAATGCCTGACTCACACATCACTGTGTGTGCATGTATGTATGTATGGCTATATATATACATATACATACACAAACATATACATATACATACATATACATATATATATATATATATATATATATATATACACACACACACACACATACACATGTACACAAACACATTATATATATATATATAATATACACTGCTCAAAAAAATAAAGGGAACACTTAAACAACCGAATATAACTCCAAGTAAATGAAACTTCTGTGAAATCAGACTGTCCACTTAGGAAGCAACACTGATTGTCAATCACTTTCACATGCTGTTGTGCAAATGGAATAGACAATAGATGGAAATTATTGGCAATTATCAAGACACCCTCAATAAAGGAGTGGTTCTGCAGGTGGGGACCACAGACCACATCTCAGTACCAATGCTTTCTGGCTGATGTTTCGGTCACTTTTGAATGTTGGTTGCGCTTTCACACTCGTGGTAGCATGAGACGGACTCTACAACCCACAGAAGTTGCTCAGGTAGTGCAGCTCATCTAGGATGGCACATCAATGCGAGCTGTGGCAAGGTTTGCAGTGTCTGTCAGCGTAGTGTCCAGAGGCTGGAGGCGCTACCGGGAGACAGGCCAGTACACCAGGAGACGTGGAGGGGGCCATAGGAGGGCAACAACCCAGCAGCAGGACCGCTACCTCCGCCTTTGTGCAAGGAGGAACAGGAGGAGCACTGCCAGAGCCCTGCAAAATGACCTCCAGCAGGCCACAAATGTGCATGTGTCTGCACAAACGGTTAGAAACCGACTCCATGAGGGTGGTATGAGGGTCCAACGTCCACAGATGGGGGTTGTGCTCACAGCACAACACCGTGCAGGACGGTGGCATTTGCCACAGAACACCAGGATTGGCAAAGTGGCCACTGGTGCCCTGTGCTCTTCACAGATGAAAGCAGGTTCACACTGAGCACATGTGACAGACGTGACAGAGTCTGGAGACGCCGTGGAGAGCGATCTGCTGCCTGCAACATCCTTCAGCATGACCGGTTTGGCAGTGGATCAGTAATGATGTGGGGTGGCATTTCTTTGGAGGGCCGCACAGCCCTCCATGTGCTCGCCAGAGGTAGCCTGACTGCCATTAGGTACCGAGATGAGATTCTCAGACCCCTTGTGAGACCATATGCTGGTGCGGTTGGCCCTGGGTTCCTCCTAATGCAGGACAATGCCAGACCTCATGTGGCTGGAGTGTGTCAGAAGTTCCTGCAAGATGAAGGCATTGAAGCTATGGACTGGCCGCCTGTTCCCCAGACCTGAATCCGATTGAGCACATCTGGGACATCATTTCTCTCTCCATCCAACAACGTCACGTTACACCACAGACTGTCCAGGAGTTGGCGGATGCTTTAGTCCAGGTCTGGGAGGAGATCCCACAGGAGACCATCCGCAACCTCATCAGGAGCATGCCCAGGTGTTGTAGGGAGGTCATACAGGCACGTGGAGGCCACACACAATACTCAGCCTCATCAGGAGCATGCCCAGGCGTTGTAGGGAGGTCATACAGGCACGTGGAGGCCACACACAATACTCAGCCTCATCAGGAGCATGCCCAGGCGTTGTAGGGAGGTCATACAGGCACGTGGAGGCCACACACAATACTCAGCCTCATCAGGAGCATGCCCAGGCGTTGTAGGGAGGTCATACAGGCACGTGGAGGCCACACACAATACTCAGCCTCATCAGGAGCATGCCCAGGCGTTGTAGGGAGGTCATACAGGCATGTGGAGGCCGCACACAATACTCAGCCTCATCAGGAGCATGCCCAGGCGTTGTAGGGAGGTCATACAGGCACGTGGAGGCCACACACAATACTCAGCCTCATCAGGAGCATGCCCAGGCGTTGTAGGGAGGTCATACAGGCACGTGGAGGCCACACACAATACTGAGCCTCATCAGGAGCATGCCCAGGCGTTGTAGGGAGGTCATACAGGCACGTGGAAGCCACACACAATACTCAGCCTCATCAGGAGCATGCCCAGGCGTTGTAGGGAGGTCATACAGGTACGTGGAGGCCACACACAATACTCAGCCTCATCAGGAGCATGTCCAGGCGTTGTAGGGAGGTCATACAGGCACGTGGAGGCCACACACAATACTCAGCCTCATCAGGAGCATGCCCAAGCGTTGTAGGGAGGTCATACAGGCACGTGGAGGCCACACACAATACTCAGCCTCATCAGGAGCATGCCCAGGCGTTGTAGGGAGGTCATACAGGCACGTGGAGGCCACACACAATACTCAGCCTCATCAGGAGCATGCCCAGGCGTTGTAGGGAGGTCATACAGGTACGTGGAGGCCACACACAATACTCAGCCTCATCAGGAGCATGTCCAGGCGTTGTAGGGAGGTCATACAGGCACGTGGAGGCCACACACAATACTCAGCCTCATCAGGAGCATGCCCAGGCGTTGTAGAGGGGTCATACAGGCACGTGGAGGCCACACACAATACTCAGCCTCATCAGGAGCATGCCCAGGCGTTGTAGGGAGGTCATACAGGCACGTGGAGGCCACACACAATACTCAGCCTCATCAGGAGCACGCCCAGGCGTTGTAGGGAGGTCATACAGGCACGTGGAGGCCACACACAATACTCAGCCTCATCAGGAGCATGCCCAGGCGTTGTAGGGAGGTCATACAGGCACGTGGAGGCCACACACAATACTCAGCCTCATCAGGAGCATGCCCAGGCGTTGTAGGGAGGTCATACAGGTACGTGGAGGCCACACACAATACTCAGCCTCATCAGGAGCATGCCCAGGCGTTGTAGGGAGGTCATACAGGCACGTGGAGGCCACACACAATACTCAGCCTCATCAGGAGCATGTCCAGGCGTTGTAGGGAGGTCATACAGGCACGTGGAGGCCACACACAATACTCAGCCTCATCAGGAGCATGCCCAGGCGTTGTAGAGGGGTCATACAGGCACGTGGAGGCCACACACAATACTCAGCCTCATCAGGAGCATGCCCAGGCGTTGTAGGGAGGTCATACAGGCACGTGGAGGCCACACACAATACTCAGCCTCATCAGGAGCACGCCCAGGCGTTGTAGGGAGGTCATACAGGCACGTGGAGGCCACACACAATACTCAGCCTCATCAGGAGCACGCCCAGGCGTTGTAGGGTGGTCATACAGGCACGTGGAGGCCACACACAATACTCAGCCTCATCAGGAGCATGCCCAGGCGTTGTAGGGAGGTCATACAGGCACGTGGAGGCCACACACAATACTCAGCCTCATCAGGAGCACGCCCAGGCGTTGTAGGGAGGTCATACAGGCACGTGGAGGCCACACACAATACTCAGCCTCATTTTGACTTGTCTTAAGGACATTACATCAAAGTTGGATCAGCCTGTAGTGTGTTTTTTCACTTTAATTTTGGGGGTGACTCCAAATCCAGGCCTCCATTGGTTAATAAATGTGATTTCCATTGATGATTTTTGTGTGATTTTGTTGTCAGCACATTCAGCTTTCTACAGAACAAAGTATTCAATGAGAAGATTTCATTCATTCAGATCTAGGATGGGGTATTTCAGTGTTCCCTTTATTTTTTTGAGCAATGTATATATATATAATAAAATGTTCTCACCTTGACTCTATGTCTGATAATGAGATGTCGCTCAAATTCACGTCTGAATCGACATCTCGTCCGAGGCGTCTCCACTTCTCTTTGATCTCCTGCTGCACACAAGTTCGGAGCTCGGACAAGCAAACCTGGAACTGGAGGAAAGCAGAAATTCAAAGACTAAATACCGGAGGGGACACAGCACAGTATCATGGAGACCACCGACATATCATAGATGTCCCGCTACCATAGAGGGCGCTCCCGCTTACCTTTGTGTTGTCAGGATCGCAGTAGTCCAGCAGGGTGTCACAGAAGTGGTGGCCCATCGACTTGAGGTCCCCTGTTGTAAACTGAGTGCCCTTCCTGTCCCCTGTAGGGTTAATAGTCAGAGAGAAGCAGAAATCATGTAAAAGCTGAACACACGACCAAAGCAATGAAGCATCGATCGTCAGATGCTTGTGAGGTGACGGTGTTCTTTTCGGCCATAGTGTTAGCAGTTTATACTGTGCAGTGTGTATTGTCTTCTAAGGGGCAGATGACGCAAAAGATGTCCGGCAGGTTCACGTCTGGCAGAACTGAAGGTTTTTATATTTGTTCCTTAAAGCAAATAATAAATGGTGATCTGTGCAGAAGAATGGACTGAGTTGATTTGTGTGCCCGCAGTGACATGGACATCCGATGTGATGGGGCCACACGGCGATCTCCGCTGGTGACAGCAATTCTCAGACAAGATGCACAATTACAGACATGCAACATCCATGTTGCAGTCGCATGTGACTAACATTGAAGTCTATAAAACAACGTGACGTCGCTTGTAACAGGTTTGGATTTTTGGGACGTTTGCATTGCAGTCACAGTGGGTCGCGGGGCACAATGTGAACCCATCATTGGATGCGATGTCACCTGTAACATCATAATATTCATGTAGTGCGGCACGTCGCCGTGTAGCACCGGGCCTGATTGTCTATGGAGTCAGATTGCCACCACAATGGGATGGCAGGGAGGTTTCCAATCCGGTTGGATTTTTGGTTGCAGGTCACAACGTGCATGCGAATTTGCCTTCATAGACTACAGTGTGATCTACGGTAAGTCGCAGACACGTTGCTGAAATGTCCTGAGAATTGTAATCACATGAGCAGAGTCGCCGTGCAGCCGCAGACTAAGCTACGACTGCGGGGGAACACGTACTGACCAAGTGTGGAGCCGCAGAACGTGGACTCCATGGTGTAGCTGTTTCGGATGCCGTGCCTCCACATCACTATGCGGCCTGTTCCTTCTTTGCTTTTCTGCACTTTGAACTTACAGCCCTTAAAAAAAAACTGTAGAGAAAGAAGAGAGGGAAGATCATGAATAAGCGTTAGTAGTCTTTTCTCCAGAGATGCATTTCAGATTATATGGGCATATAACGGAGATTGTTCCCGGCACAGGGCTGGCAGCGATGTACAGAGGACAGATGTACACATGGTCAGGTTCATGTTACTCCCTAGCCTCCGGCTGCACCTTGTCAGGGGCGTTCTTGCTCAGCATCAGAGGGAAGACCCTCTCGTGAAGTTTTGACTCCGGGAGACCCTTGTTGTTACAGCCGTACATGAAGACGTTGCTCTTACGACTGTGGCCATGGAAGTCACAGTAAAGAAGAACCTCCCTCTCCGCTAGAAGCCTGATGAGAATAAAACATGAAAGGGTAAATTAATTAGTCACCGTGTCCCGGGAAAAGCACAACTACCTCCTTATGGCGTTCTCACTGTGCCAGTAACGGCCCCCCCGGGTGCCCATCTTTCCGCTTTGTGCACAATGGATGTGGTGACCTCTGGGTCCACGCAGTGACGATGGCAGCGGCCACATGATAATGCCACGTGTACTGCGCCTGTTCTGCACAGGCGATGAACATGAGGCAGGCAGCAGAATATCCCGTATCTGTGCAATCCTATGAAAGAGCATCTGTAAAACTACGTCTGGTATCCGCTTTCTACCAGTAAAGCTTAATGGGAGTCTGTCTGCACCAGCTGACCATTCAGTCCCATCACAGGCACTCGGTGCACCCTTGGCGTGGTCACTTTCTCACCTACTTGTTTTCCAGCTATCTCCATCCTCGTTTTGCTCCTGTAAAACTAAAGCCATCGATCGAGGAAGAGGAGGGTGGAGATAAAGGTAAAACAAGTAGGCGTAGGGTGCACTGACCTGTGCGGCCACACCAAGGGTGCACCGAGCGCTAGCGCCTTTAATTTACTCATTACCGAGATACTAAATCCACGGGATATGTCATAGACGTCCGACAGATGCAGGTCCCATGCGATCTCATAGCCTTCAGTGGGATCTGCATCTTTCAGACATTTATTCCATATCTTATGGGTATGATAGAAGTGTCTGAGATGGGACAATCCCTCTAGGAATATGAGAGATGTGTAAATGTCGGTGCATTTATCATATACATGGGATGTCACCGTATACAGCTCATCACTGGACAACATACATATATGTCCCACATGTGACCGCCATTTACTCACTTTTTAACCATAGCCCGAGTGTGCCATATACACGGAAACGAATCTTTCAGCATAGTCCTGTAGTTCCTATTGAGGTCCCTCCCCGAGAGGGAACAGCGGTAATTCCCAACAATCACCCCATCAGGGTTCAGCATGGGAACGACCTTAAAGATAAATGTGTCCCTGAGCAGCTGAGCGTCGGGGGAGTCGCTGAGGATGAAGTCCAGGAAGCCTCTCATCATCCAGGAGCCGTTGGTCTCCCCGGGGTGCACCCTTGCCGTCACCACCACGGCTTTCTTACCGACTGCCAGTGCAGGGTTTATAGAGGGGGAAGTGACGGTCAGTATGTAGACGGTGTTACCGGCCAGACTCCTACACAAGGCCCGGAGCTTACAATACTGGGACCGATCAGGATCACACGTCCACCTCTGAAGATCCCTATTCAGATCAGAGTACGTGTACGGATAGCAATGAGCGAAGTAACACGTGTCGCCGTCATGGGGGAACTGGAATGTCCAGGTCAAGCAGAAGAGCGCAGCGCCCTCCTGAGATCGAGAACTTCTGTAGTACTTTATATCTGTCCCCTCGCGTCTCCATCCTTCCCCCCGCAGCGCAGCATCGTGCTCGGAGTACATCAGGGGCTTCATTCCTGCATTGTAAAGACTATTCCTCTTCATCAGGTTGGCGATGGTGAATCGGTAAGGAACGCCCCGGCGCGTCTTCTTCACCTGGAAGTAGAACCACTGCGTGTGCTTGTTGGTGTAGAGGTCGGTGCGGAGCGTTAGTTCATACTCATACGTCCCCCTGCAGGAAAAAGAAGAGCGGGTAATGTACGGGTGCCTGTGCCATCCCCAAAAGTCACCACATAAATGTGCATTGTAAAAGTGGCACATAAATCCCATATGTGAGGCTACCCAAAGCTGACGGGAGGCTACCCCCAGATGACGTGATGGTACCCCCAGCTGATGTGACGCTACCCCCAGCTGATGTGACGCTACCCCCAGTATGTGAGGCTACCCCCAGCTGACGGGAGGCTACCCCCAGCTGACGGGAGACTACCCCCAGCTGATGTGACGCTACCCCCAGCATGTGACGCTACCCCCAGTATGTGAGGCTACCCCCAGCTGACGGGAGGCTACCCCCAGCTGACGGGAGACTACCCCCAGCTGATGTGACGCTACCCCCAGCTGATGTGACGCTACCCCCAGCATGTGAGACTACCCCCAGCTGACGGGAGACTACCCTCAGATGACGTGACGCTACCCCCAGCTGATGTGACGCTACCCCCAGCTGATGTGACGCTACCCCCAGCTGATGTGATGCTACCCCCAGCATGTGAGGCTACCCCCAGCTGACGGGAGACTACCCCCAGATGACGTGACGCTACCCCCAGCTGATGTGACGTAACCCCCAGCATGTGAGGCTACCCCCAGCTGACGGGAGACTACCCCCAGCTGACGGGAGACTACCCCCAGATGACGTGACGCTACCCCCAGCTGATGTGACACTACCCCCAGCATGTGAGGCTACCCCCAGCATGTGAGGCTACCCCCAGCAAGCCAATAGCTCGCTGCCTGGGAGTTGTAGCTGAGGTGCTGCAGGTCACTGTGCTCATTAAATGGCCTTAGAAAGTCTCTTCATGTTGAAAATAGAGGTTCCTATTAGTAACTCCTAATCCTCAGTTACTATTTTATTGTTTTAAATACTTATGGACCACCCATTGTCTTTGGGTCTGAATATAACTCTGCGGCTGCAGAAGCAGGAAGGCGGGGGGGATGTCACAGACGGACAGATTTCCCCCAGAGAAGTCAGAGACGTTTTTCTACTGAGTCTTCCTTCCTGATCAGTGCTGTGCTCAATAATGTGACTGCTGCGCTCCTGTGTAATTGCTCCACTGTGCGCTAGGACCCTGCGCAATCTGCTGTGTGTCAGCAATGTGTAGAAGTAAAAAAAAATAAAATACAAAAACAAAGAGCACCTATGGGAACAGACTACAGATATAGCCCCGCCAACGAGGACCCAAAACTAAACATCCTTTATATAAAAATATTTATATCTCACCAGACATTTACTGCACATCCTGTCGATAGCCCATAAATGTCCGGAATGGGAACACCCCTATAAACACTGCATTACGTCTTATTCGGGGGTATTTCAGGCCATTAGGTCACTCACACTTTCACAGCTTTCTGGAGATTGCCGCTTTCAAATCGGGACTCAAACTGCAAATCGTTGTCGTTCTTCCCATCGATATCTGCTGGCACACTAGTGGCACAACGGCGCCCGCCAGCACGAGATCCGGTGAAGTAGGAGCCCTTGTAAGCTGTAAGTAGAATATTTCCATTCAGATGAATTCTCAGACAGTATATATTATATACAGTATATATATATATATATATATATATATATATATATTATTTTATTATAGCGCCATTTATTCCATGGCACTTTACATGTGAAAAAGGGGTATACACACACAATTACAATAATTTTGAACAATACAAGTCACTGACTGGTACAGGAGCAGCGAGGACTCTGCCCGCGAGGGCTCACAATCTACAGGGGATGGGTGAGGATACAGTAGGTGAAGGTAGAGCTGGTCGTACAGCGGTATGGTGGAGCGAGGACCCTGCCCGCGAGGGCTCACAATCTACAGGGGATGGGTGAGGATACAGTAGGTGAGGGTAGAGCTGGTTGTGCAGCGGTATGGTGGAGCGAGGACCCTGCCCGCGAGGGCTCACAGTCTACAGGGGATGGGTGAGGATACAGTAGGTGAGGGTAGAGCTGGTCGTGCAGCGGTATGGTGGAGTGAGGACCCTGCCCGCGAGGGCTCACAGTCTACAAGGGATGGGTGAGGATACAGTAGGTGAGGGTAGAGCTGGTTGTGCAGCGGTATGGTGGAGCGAGGACCCTGCCCGCGAGGGCTCACAGTCTACAAGGGATGGGTGAGGATACAGTAGGTGAGGGTAGAGCTGGTTGAGCAGCGGTATGGTGGAGCGAGGACCCTGCCCGCGAGGGCTCACAGTCTACAGGGGATGGGTGAGGATACAGTAGGTGAGGGTAGAGCTGGTCGTGCAGCGGTATGGTGGAGTGAGGACCCTGCCCGCGAGGGCTCACAGTCTACAAGGGATGGGTGAGGATACAGTAGGTGAGGGTAGAGCTGGTTGTGCAGCGGTATGGTGGAGCGAGGACCCTGCCCGCGAGGGCTCACAGTCTACAAGGGATGGGTGAGGATACAGTAGGTGAGGGTAGAGCTGGTCGTGCAGCGGTATGGTGGAGCGAGGACCCTGCCCGCGAGGGCTCACAGTCTACAAGGGATGGGTGAGGATACAGTAAGTGAGGGTAGAGCTGGTCGTGCAGCGGTATGGTGGAGTGAGGACCCTGCCCGCGAGGGCTCACAGTCTACAAGGGATGGGTGAGGATACAGTAGGTGAGGGTAGAGCTGGTTGTGCAGCGGTATGGTGGAGCGAGGACCCTACCCGCGAGGGCTCACAGTCTACAAGGGATGGGTGAGGATACAGTAAGTGAGGGTAGAGCTGGTCGTGCAGCGGTATGGTGGAGTGAGGACCCTGCCCGCGAGGGCTCACAATCTACAGGGGATGGGTGAGGATACAGTAGGTGAGGGTAGAGCTGGTTGTGCAGCGGTATGGTGGAGCGAGGACCCTGCCCGCGAGGGCTCACAGTCTACAAGGGATGGGTGAGGATACAGTAGGTGAGGGTAGAGCTGGTCGTGCAGCGGTATGGTGGAGTGGTGGTTACTGCAGGTTGTAGGCTTGTCGGAAGAGGGGGGGTCTTCAGGTTTCTTTTGAAGGTTTCCACGGTAGGCGAGAGTCTGATGTGTTGGGGTAGAGAGTTCCAGAGTAGGGGGGATGCACGGGAGAAATCTTGTATGCGATTGTGGGAAGAGGAGATAAGAGGGGAGTGGAGAAGGAGATCTTGTGAGGATCGGAGGTTGCGTGCAGGTATGTACCGGGAGACTAGGTCAGAGATATATGGAGGAGACAGGTTGTGGATGGCTTTGTATGTCATGGTCAGGGTCTTGAACTGGAGTCTCTGGGCAATGGGGAGGCAGTGAAGGGATTGACAGAGAGGAGAGGCGGGGGAATAGCGGGGGGGGCAGGTTGATTAGTCGAGCAGCAGAGTTTAGGATAGATTGGAGGGGTGCGAGAGTGTTAGAGGGGAGGCCACAGAGCAGGAGGTTGCAGTAGTCGAGGCGGGAGATGATGAGGGCGTGCACTAGTGTTTTTGCAGATTCGAGGTTGAGGAATGTGCGGATCCGGGAGATATTTTTGAGGTGGAGTCGGCAAGAAGAGGAAAGGGCTTGGATATGTGGTGTGAAGGAGAGATCAGAGTCCAGGGTTACCCCACGGCAGTGAGCATGAGGGACTGGGGAGAGTGGGCAGCCATTGACGTTGATAGATAGGTCAGATGGGGGGCTGAGTGATGTGGGGGAAAGATGATGAATTCTGTTTTATCCATGTTAAGTTTTAGAAATCTCGCAGAGAAGAAAGATGAGATGGCGGACAGATATTGTGGGATTTTGGTTAGTAGGGAGGTGATATCGGGTCCAGAGAGGTAGATCTGTGTGTCATCAGCATAGAGGTGATACTGAAAGCCGTGAGACTCTATGAGCTGTCCCAGACCGAAGGTGTAGATGGAGAAGAGCAGGGGTCCTAGAACTGAACCTTGGGGGACACCGACAGATAGGGGGCGAGATGAGGAGGTGGTTTGTGAGTGGGAGTTGCTGAATGTCCTGTCTGTTAAGTATGAGGAGATCCAAGATAGGGCCAAGTCTGTGATGCCGAGAAATGAGAGTCTGTAGTAAGAAGGAATGGTTCACTGTGTCTAAGGCAGAGGACAGGTTCAGGAGGAGAAGGACAGGTCCAGGCGGAGGAGGACAGAGTAGTGTCACTTGGATTTGGCGGTCAGTAGGTCGTTGGTGACTTTAGTCAGTGCAGTTTCAGTGGAGTGATGCGGTCAGAAGCCAGATTGTAGGCTGTCGAAGAGGGAGCAGGAGGAGAGGTGGGAGGACAGATCAAGGTGGACATGTTGTTCCAGTAGTTTTGAGGCATAGGGGAGAAGTGATATGGGGCGGTAGCTAGTCAGAGAGGATGGGTCAAGGGAGGGCTTTTTGAGGATGGGTGTGATTGAGGCATGTTTCAAAAATGAGGGGAAGACACCAGTTGTTAGTGACAGGTTGAAAAGGTGGGCTAGGGCTGGGATGAAGATAGTGGTAAGGTTAGGGATGAGGTGGGACGGGATTGGGTCAAGTTTGCAGGTGGTGAGGTGTGATTTGGAGAGTAAAGAGGAAACTTGATCTTCTGTAATGGTGGAGAAGCTGGTTTTGGAGGAGTAGGGTTGAGTAGATATGAGGAGGGGCTGTGGGGACTTTAGGCGAAAGCTTCGTCTGATGGTGTCAATCTTCTGCTTGAAGAATGAGGCAAAGTCGTCGGCTGAGATGAGAGGAGAGGGAGGAGGCACTGGGGACCGGAGCAGAGAATTAAAAGTGTTGAATAGCTGTTTAGAGTTGTGAGACAGGGAGGATATGAGAGATGAGAAGTAGGTTTGTTTTGCTGCAGTGAGTGGGGACTTGAAAATAGTGAGGGACTGTTTGAATGTGATGAAGTGCTCGTTGGAGTGGGACCTTTTCCATCTCCGCTCAGCAACCCTGGAGGCCCGTCGCAATTCTTTAGTCAGGTTGAAGCCAGGGTTGCCTGTTGAGTGTGCGAGCTTTGGTATGTGTCAGAGGGGCGACCGAATCGAGAGCTGAAGCTGTTGCGGTGTTATATAAAGTGGCAGCTGCATCTGCATTGTGTAAGGGACTTATGTCTGTAAGAGGGGGTACGGATTCAGAGAGTGAGTGTAGGTCAAGGTGTTTGAGATTTCTGCCAGGGTGTGCAAGTTTGTGGAGTGCGGATTGTAGCCCTGGAGAGGAGAGGGTAGAGAATGTGAGGAGGTTGTGGTCAGAAAGAGGGATAGGAGAGATAGAGAGGTTAGATAGGGAACAGAGGCGGGTGAACATGAGGTCCAGAGTGTGGCCATCTTTGTGAGTGGGGTTAGAAGACCATTGAGCAAGGACGAAGGAGGAAGTGAGGGATAGCAGCTTAGAGACAGATGAGTGGAAAGTGTCAATGGGGATGTTAAAGTCACCCATGATGATAATGGGGATGTCAGAGGAAAGGAAATGAAGCAGCCAGGTGGTGAAGTGGTCGAAGAAAGAAGTGGCTGGTCCCGGGGGTGGTAAATGACGGCCAGTTGGAAGTGGGAGAGGGAATAGATGCGCACAGAATGCACCTCAAAAGAGGGGAGAGTAATGGAGGGTGGCAGTGGCATATGGGTGAAGGAGCAGTTGTCTGACAGAAGAAAACCTACTCCTCCACCATTCTTGCTGTTGGAGCGGGGGAGAGTTGTGGGAAAGGTGGAATCCACCATATGAAAGTGCTGCTGGAGATGCCGTGTCAGAGAGGGTGTGCCAGGTTTCAGTGATGGCTAGGAAGGAAAGTTTGTAAGTAATGAAAAGATTGTGGATGTAGGAAAGTTTGTTGCACACAGAGGAGGAGGTGAGATGAATGGGGAGGATGGAGGGAGAGATGAAGAGTTCCTTACTAGGTGTAGGGATTAAGGGGGTTAGTAGAAAGTGGAGGACTATAAAGGGAGAGAGTGAAAACAAACAGAAGCATTGTTTATTTTGCCTGGGTATCCAGTTTGCTTCAGTTCCCTTCAGGTTCAATTCAGGTGTAATTCAATGTCACCCTTGTATGAATCACAGTTGGTGATACACACTGGCCAGACTGCGTCAGCAGACTTAGTCTTCACAATATATATGCGAGCAAACGCATTCAGGTTTTAAGGAGAGGGGAGAGTCCTCTGACCCATGTGTATCAGATAAGTACAAATTGGGCCAGATGCAGGATATAACACAAGCAAAGTAAAACAGGCTGGCCATGAAGAAAAGAAAAGTGTTGAACAGGGGTCGTGCTGTGGTCAGCTTACATATACAGTTATATGAAAAAGTTTGGGCACCCCTATTAATCTTAAGCTTAATGTTTTATAAAAATTGGTGTTTTTGCAGCAGCTATTTCAGTTTGATCTATGTAATAACTGTTGGACACAGTAATGTTTCTGCCTTGAAATGAGGTTTATTGTACTAACAGAAAATGTGCAATCTGCATTCAAACAAAATTTGACAGGTGCATAAGTATGGGCACCCTTATCATTTTCTTGCTTTAAATACTCCTACCTACTTTTTACTGACTTACTAAAGCACTTTTTTTGGTTTTGTAACCTCATTGAGCTTTGAACTTCATAGCCAGGTGTATGCAATCATGAGAAAAGCTACTTAAAGTGGCCACTTGCAAGTTGTTCTCCTGTTTGAATCTCCTCTGAAGAGTGGCATCATGGGCTCCTCAAAACAACTGTCAAATGATCTGAAAACAAAGATTATTCAACATAGTTGTTCAGGGGAAGGATACAAAAAGCTGTCTCAGAGATTTAACCTGTCAGTTTCCACTGTGAGGAACATAGTAAGGAAATGGAAGAACACAGGGACAGTTCTTGTTAAGGCCAGAAGTGGCAGGCCAAGAAAAACATCAGAAAGGCAGAGAAGAAGAATGGTGAGATCAGTCAAGGACAATCCTCAGACCACCTCCAGAGAGCTGCAGCATCAACTTGCTGCAGATGGTGTCACTGTGCATCGGTCAACTATACAACGCACTTTGCACAAGGAGAAGCTGTATGGGAGAGTGATGCGAAAGAAGCCGTTTCTGCAAGCACGCCACAAACAGAGTCGGCTGAGGTATGCAAAAGCACATTTGGAGAAGCCAAATTTCTTTTTGGAAGAAGATCCTGTGGACTGATGAAACCAAGATTGAGTTGTTTGGTCATACAAAAAGGCGTTATGCATGGCGGCAAAAAAACACAGCATTCCAAGAAAAACACTTGCTACCCACAGTAAAATTTGGTGGAGGTTCCATCATGCTTTGGGGCTGTGTGGCCAATGCCGGCACCGGGAATCTTGTTAAAGTTGAGGGATGCATGGATTCCACTCAGTATCAGCAGATTCTTGACAATAATGTTCAAGAATCAGTGATAAAGTTGAAGTTACGCAGGGGATGGATCTTTCAGCAAGACAATGATCCAAAACACCGCTCCAAATCTACTCAGGCATTCATGCAGAGGAACAATTACAATGTTCTGGAATGGCCATCCCAGTCCCCAGACCTGAATATCATTGAACATCTGTGGGATCATTTGAAGAGGGCTGTCCATGCTCGGCGACCATCAAACTTAACTGAACTGGAATTGTTTTGTAAAGAGGAATGGTCAAAAATACCTTCATCCAGGATCCAGGAAATCATTAAAAGCTACAGGAAGCGACTAGAGGCTGTTATTTTTGCAAAAGGAGGATCTACTAAATATTAATGTCACTTTTCTGCTGAGGTGCCCATACTTATGCACCTGTCAAATTTTGTTTGAATGCAGATTGCACATTTTCTGTTAGTACAATAAACCTCATTTCAAGGCAGAAACATTACTGTGTCCAACAGTTATTACATAGATCAAACTGAAATAGCTGCTGCAAAAACACCAATTTTTATAAAACATTAAGCTTAAGATTAATAGGGGTGCCCAAACTTTTTCATATAACTGTATGTATATATACACAGCTCTGGCAAAAATTAAGAGACCACAGCCCAGTTTTCTCTACATGTCTTCAGCCGTTCCATTCCGGTGTCAGCTGAATTCCAACCACCGTCCACCTCCTTCTCCTTAATGTGCTTCTGATTAGGTGATCACCTGAACCAAATCTTATGTAACGAGGGAAAGTATAAAAACCCTGCTGTGCTCTTCACAATCCTCTTGCAATAGGACAAGCTGGATGGCAAAACAAGTGCTAGGAACGGCCCAAAAGTAATTTAAATGAAAAAATAACTTGTAACCATGCCAAAGGAGTTGAAAAGAAAAGTCTTCAGTGAGGAAAAGAAGGGCTCAATTCTGGCTTTACTAGCAGAGGGATACAGGGAGCGTCATGTTGCCTCCATCCTTAAAATTTGGAAGACGGCAGTCCATTACAACAAGGTCAAGCAGCAGACATTGGGGACAACAAAGCTACAGACCGGCAGAGGGCGAGAGCGACTCTCCACTGACCGGGATGACCGTCATCTTATTCCAATGTCACTCAGTAACCGCAGGATGACATCAAGTGACCTACAAAAGGAATGGCAAATGGCAGCCGGGGTGAAGAGCACGGCAATAACAGTTCATAACGGGCTCCTAGAGGCCTCAAGTCATGTAAAGCTAGAAAAAAGCCTTTCATCAATGAGAAGCTAAGGAGAGCCAGGCTGAAGAGTGCCAAAGACCATAAGGATTGGAACATAGAGGACTGGAGTAAGGTCATCTTCTCTGATGAGTCTAATTTTCAGCTTTGCCCAACACCTGGTCGTCTAATGGTTAGACAGAGACCTGGAGAGGCGAACAAGCCACAGTGTCTGCACCCACTGTGAAATATGGTGGAGGATCGGTGATGATCTGGGGATGCTTCAGCAACAGAATATAACTCCAAGTAAATCAAACTTCTGTGAAATAAACTTCTGTGAAATCAAACTGTCCACTTAGGAAGCAACACTGATTGACAATCACTTTCACATGCTGTTGTGCAAATGGAATAGACAATAGATGGAAATTATTGGCAATTATCAAGACACCCTCAATAAAGGAGTGGTTCTGCAGGTGGGGACCACAGACCACATCTCAGTACCAATGCTTTCTGGCTGATGTTTTGGTCACTTTTGAATGTTGGTTGTGTTTTCACACTCGTGGTAGCATGAGACGGACTCTACAATCCACAGAAGTTGCTCAGGTAGTGCAGCTCATTCAGGATGGCACAGCAATGTGAGCTGTGGCAAGAAGGTTTGCTGTGTCTGTCAGTGTAGTGTCCAGAGGCTGGAGGCGCTACCAGGAGACAGGCCAGTACACCAGGAGACGTGGAGGGGGCCATAGGAGGGCAACAACCCAGCAGCAGGACCGCTACCTCCGCAGTTGTGCAAGGAGTAACAGGAGGAGCACTGCCAGAGCCCTGCAAAATGACCTCCAGCAGGCCACAAATGTGCATGTGTCTGCACAAACGGTTAGAAACCGACTCCATGAGGGTGGTATGAGGGCCCGACGTCCACAGATGGGGGTTGTGCTCACAGCCCAACACCGTGCCGGACGCTTGGCATTTGCTACAGAACACCAGGATTGGCAAAGTTGCCACTGGCGCCCTGTGCTCTTCACAGATGAAAGCAGGTTCACACTTAGCACATGTGACAGACGTGACAGAGTCTGGAGACTCCGTGGAGAGCGATCTGCTGCCTGCAACATCCTTCAGCATGACCGGTTTGGCAATGAGTCAGTAATGGTGAGGGGTGGCATTTCTTTGGAGGGCCGCACAGCCCTCCATGTGCTCTCCAGAGGTAGCCTGACTGCCATTAGGTACCGAGATGAGATCCTCAGACCCCTTGTGAGACCATATGCTGGTGCGGTTGGCCCTGGGTTCCTCCTAATACAGAACAATGCCAGACCTCATGTGGCTGGAGTGTGTCAGCAGTTCCTGCAAGATGAAGGCATTGAAGCTATGGACTGGCCGCCCGTTCCCCAGACCTGAATCCGATTGAGCACATCTGGGACATCATGTCTCGCTCCATCCACCAACGTCACGTTACACCACAGACTGTCCAGGAGTTGGCGGATGCTTTAGTCCAGGTCTGGGAGGAGATCCCACAGGAGACCATCCGCAACCTCATCAGGAGCATGCCCAGGCGTTGTAGGGAGGTAATACAGGCACGTGGAGGCCACACACAATACTCAGCCTCATTAGGAGCATGCCCAGGCGTTGTAGGGAGGTCATACAGGCAGGTGGAGGCCACACACAATACTCAGCCTCATCAGGAGCATGCCCAGGCGTTGTAGGGAGGTCATACAGGCACGTGGAGGCCACACACAATACTCAGCCTCATCAGGAGCATGCCCAGGCGTTGTAGGGAGGTCATACAGGCTCGTGGAGGCCACACACAATACTCAGCCTCATCAGGAGCATGCCCAGGCGTTGTAGGGAGGTCATACAGGCACGTGGAGGCCACACACAATACTCAGCCTCATCAGGAGCATGCCCAGGCGTTGTAGGGAGGTCATACAGGCACGTGGAGGCCACACACAATACTCAGCCTCATCAGGAGCATGCCCAGGCGTTGTAGGGAGGTCATAAAAGCACGTGGAGGCCACACACAATACTCAGCCTCATCAGGAGCATGCCCAGGCATTGTAGGGAGGTCATACAGGCACGTGGAGGCCACATACAATACTCAGCCTCATCAGGAGCATGCCCGGGCGTTGTAGGGAGGTCATACAGGCACGTGGAGGCCACACACAATACTCAGCCTCATCAGGAGCATGCCCAGGCGTTGTAGGGAGGTCATACAGGCACGTGGAGGCCACACGCAATACTCAGCCTCATCAGGAGCATGCCCAGGCGTTGTAGGGAGGTCATACAGGCACGTGGAGGCCACACACAATACTCAGCCTCATCAGGAGCATGCCCAGGCGTTGTAGGGAGGTCATACAGGCACGTGGAGGCCACACACAATACTCAGCCTCATCAGGAGCATGCCCAGGCGTTGTAGGGAGGTCATACAGGCACGTGGAGGCGACACACAATACTCAGCCTCATCAGGAGCATGCTCAGGCGTTGTAGGGAGGTCATACAGGCACGTGGAGGCCACACACAATACTCAGCCTCATCAGGAGCATGCCCAGGCGTTGTAGGGAGGTCATAAAGGCACGTGGAGGCCAGACACAATACTCAGCCTCATCAGGAGCATGCCCAGGCGTTGTAGGGAGGTCATACAGGCACGTGGAGGCCACATACAATACTCAGCCTCATCAGGAGCATGCCCGGGCGTTGTAGGGAGGTCATACAGGCACGTGGAGGCCACACACAATACTCAGCCTCATCAGGAGCATGCCCAGGCGTTGTAGGGAGGTCATACAGGCACGTGGAGGCCACACACAATACTCAGCCTCATCAGGAGCATGCCCAGGCATTGTAGGGAGGTCATACAGACACGTGGAGGCCACACACAATACTCAGCCTCATCAGGAGCATGCCCAGGTGTTGTAGGGAGGTCATACAGGCACGTGGAGGCCACACACAATACTCAGCCTCATTTTGACTTGTTTTAAGGACATTACATCAAAGTTGGATCAGCCTGTAGTGTGTTTTTCCACTTTAATTTTGGGGGTGACTCCAAATCCAGGCCTCCATTGGTTAATAAATGTGATTTCCATTGATGATTTTTGTGTGATTTTGTTGTCAGCGCATTCAGCTTTCTACAGAACAAAGTATTCAATGAGAATATTTCATTCATTCAGATCTAGGATGTGTTATTTGAGTGTTCCCTTTATTTTTTTGAGTAGTGTATATACACACACACACACACACACACACACACACACACACACACAGTGGGTACGGAAAGTATTCAGACCCCTTTACATTTTTCACTCTTTGTTTCATTGCAGCCATTTGGTAAATTCTAAAAAGTTCATTTTTTTCTCCTTACAGTACACTCTGCACCCCATCTTGACTGAAAAAAAAACAGAAATGTAGAAATTTTTGCAAATTTATTAAAAAAGAAAAACTGAAATCTCACATGGTCATAAGTATTCAGACCCTTTGCTCGGTATTCAGTAGAAGCCCCCTTTTGAGCTAGTACAGCCATGAGTCTTCTTGGGAATGATGCAACAAGTTTTTCACCCCTGGATTTGGGGGTCCTCGGCCATTCTTCCTTGCAGATCCTCTGTCAGGTTGGATGGTGAACGTTGGTGGACGGCCATTTTCAGGTCTCTCCAGAGATGCTCACTTGGGTTTAGGTCAGGGCTCTGGCTGGGCCAGTCAAGAATGGTCACAGAGTTGTTCTGAAGCCACTCCTTTGTTATTTTAGCTGTCTGCTTAAGGTCATTGTCTTGTTGGAAGGTGAACCTTCGGCCAAGTCTGAGGTCCAGAGCACTCTGGAAGAGGTTTTCATCCAGGATATCTCTGTACTTGGCCGCATTCATGTTTCCTTCAATTGCAACCAGTCGTCCTGTCCCTGTAGCTGAAAAACACCCCCATAGCATGATGCTGCCTCCACCATGTTTCACTGTTGGGATTGTATTGGGCAGGTGATGAGCAGTGCCTGGTTTTCTCCACACATACCGCTTAGAATTATCACCAAAAAGTTCTATCTTCGTCTCATCAGACCAGAGAATCTTATTTCTCATAGTCGGGGAGTCCTTCATGTGTTTTTGAGCAAACTCTATGCGGGCTTTCATATGTCTTGCACTGAGGAGAGGCTTCCGTCGAGCCACTCTGCCATAAAGGCCCGACTGGTGGAGGGCTGCAGTGATAGTTGACTTTGTGGAACTTTCTCCCATCTCCCTACTGCATCTCTGGAGCTCAGCCACAGAGATCTTGGGGTTCTTCTTTACCTCTCTCACCAAGGCTCTTTTCCCACGATTGCTCAGTTTGGCTGGATGGCCAGGTCTGGGAAGACTTCTGGTGGTCCCAAACTTCTTCCATTTAAGGATTATTGAGGCCACTGTGCTCTTGGGAACCTTGAGTAATGCAGAAAGTCATAAGTTACTTACTGGTAACAGTATTTTTCGGAGACCATGACAGCACCACGAGAGAGGGGATCTGCGCAACCAAGGACAGGAAACCTACAGGCTTAAAAGGGGACGGCCCTCTCTCTCGCCTCAGTTTGGATTACAGAGCATTGAGAGGACTGCCAAGTTAGAAAACAAAGCAAACAACCACAAAACTAACATTTTATACATCACCAATTAAGTGTGAAATTTCTAATTAATAAACAAGGAGTGCTCCCACAAACGTGAAGGGAGGGAATATAAGGGTGCTGTCCTGGTATCCGAAAAATCCCGTTACCGGTAGGTAACTTATGACTTTATTGGTCGACCATGACAGCACCACGAGAGAATTGCAGAGATGAAGCAGTCTAGGGAGGGACCACCGCCTGGAGCACCCTTCTCCTAAAGTTGAGGTCAGATGAAACACCCATGTCCAGTCTATAGTGCCTATTGAAAGTAGAGGGAGAGAACCAGGTAGCAGCCTTACATATGTCCTATATGGAGACCCCAGTCTTCTCCGCCCAAGAGGTCTCCACAGCACGGGTGGAGTGAGCGTTCAACCCTCGTGGCACTTCCTCACCGCTGGACGCATAAGCTAAAGAAATGGTCTCCCTAATCCATCTAGCTATGGTGGACTTTGTAAACTTAAACCCCTTCCTAACCCCTTGGTAAGATATGAACAAAGAACTATCTCTCCTAAAGTTTTTGGTGACCGAGAGGTACCTAGTCACACATCTCCGTACGTCTAACGTATGAAACTCTGCTTCTGGTTACTCGGATTAGGACAGAAAGAGGGTAAGATTACTTCTTGGAGTCTGTGGAATCGGGAAGCTACCTTAGGGAGATAAGCGGGATCAGGTTTAAGAATTACTCTATCATCCGAAGATACAGCCTGAATATCACCAATCCACCTAGCCGATGTTAGAGCTATTAGTAGCGCTGTTTTAAGGGAGAGAGATTTAAGGGTCGCTAAATCTATTGGCTCAAAGGGCGAGCTAGTCAAGGCATTTAGAACCAAATTTAGATCCCAGGGCAGTAATTTGCTTTTGATGATGGGCCTGGGTCCAAACACAGCTTTGATAAAACGAGAAACCCAATAATTGCCCGCCAGATCGCAGTTATATAGGGCACCTAAGGCAGAAACTTGAACTTTTAGGGTACTGGTGGCTAACCCTAGCTCAAGGCCCTAAAATTTTAGCAATTGGTGCCTCCTCACCAACTGTAAAACCGGAAAAGGACAAAAACTTCTTCCAGGTTCTAGCATAAATTCTAGTTGTAATAGGTTTTCTGCTACGCCATTAGCGTAGCTACTAGGCCCTTTTTGTTTCAACAGCGACCTTTCAAGTTCCATACCGTCAAGTGGAGGCCAGATGCTTGAGGATGGACTATTGGACCGTGGATGAGGAGATTCGGAATCTCGGGCAGGACACAAAGATCGGAGATGGACATGCTCCTCAAGCATGAGAACCAGGGCCTCCTGGGCCAAAAGGGTGCGACCAGCAGAACCCTCGCCTTGTCCTCTCTGATCTTCCTTATGACCATGGGAAGAAGAGTCAACGGAGGAATGGCATAGGTCAAGCTGAAATCCCAAGGTAATAGGAGAGCGTCCACTGCCAGGGGATTTTCTCTGGGATTTAGGGAGCAGAAGAGCCTTGCCTTTCGATTTAGTCTTGTGGCAAACAGGTCCACCACTGAGAGCCCCCATCTTCGGACTATTTAGGAGAAAACGTCCTGTTTTAGTTCCCATTCTCCCTGCCTCAGAGGATAGCGGCTTAAGTAGTCTGCTTTTGTATTTTCTTTTCCTCTTATGTGAAGAGCCGTTAAGGAAAGGAGATGACATTACGTGATCGGAAAAAGATGATCCTTCACTCACATGGTGGTTTACGTAGGCTACCGCAATTCTATTATCCGAAAGGATCTTTACGTTCTTATCTTGGAGGAAAGATAAGAAATGATTAACCGCCTTGTCTACTGCTAGCAGCTCTTTAGCGTTGGAGAAGAGACCCTTTTCACTATTCGACCAGGACCCCTGGGCTACCATATCCCCCAGATGAGCTCCCCACCCACTGGGACTAGCATCGGTGTTAATTGTTCTAGTGACTCTAAGCACCCAGGGAACTCCTCGAGATAGGTTCACCTCATTCACCCACCACTGTAAAGTCTCAACCGACCGGGGTGACAAGGATATTTTCCCTTCCAGGTGCCCCTTCAACAAAACTTGGTATTGTGCCCATAGAACCCCAGGAAAACATGATGTCAGGGTACCCAACAGGGACATTGCCGCTCTAAGGGACATGATCGGATTTGATATTGCATTTTTCGCCAGATTTTTAACCCTTTCTTTCTTGGCTTCCGGGAGGTAACATACTTGAAAATCTGAATCCAGCATAATACCTAAAAACTGCTGAACTTTCGATGCCACTAACCTAGATTTTTTTCAGATTCAGAATCCAGCCCAGACTCTCTAAGATGGTGACCACTTCTTTTAGGTGTTTATTACATTGGGAGGCAGAATTTCCAACTATCAAGAAATCATCCAGATAAAGGATAATTAGAATATCACATTCCCTGACATGAGCCATGACCTCTGCTATCACCTTAGTAAATACCCCGGGGAGCTATGGCCAGACCGAATGGCAGGGCCCTATACTGGAAATGCTTGATTTCCCCATCAATGATCAAGGCCACCCTAAGGTATTTTTGGTAATCCTTATGGATAGCTACACGGTAATAGGCGTCTTTTACATCTAATATTACCATGTAACTGCCTGAAAACAGCAACTTTATTGTTGATTTCACAGATTCCATTTTAAAAGGTGGGAACTATCAAGAACTTATTAAGGACTTTTAAGATAATGATACACCTAAAAGAACAGTCCGGCTTAGAGACCAAAAAGTGAGGCGAGTAGAAACCTAGCCTTCTTTCAGATGCCGGGACTTCCACCGGGACTGCTTTATGAACTAAGTCCAGGACTTCCACCGGGACTGCTTTATGAACTAAGTCCAGGACTTCCTTTTGTAGGGCCGGCTGCTCTGACACTGAGGAACAGACCGGGGTCAAGATGAATCTCCCACGAGGAATCGCCTGGAACTCGAACCTCAGACCCGAACCTATCAGATCAAGGATCCAGTTACTGAGGCAAGATAGAGGGCTGCCCCCTTTGAAGCTTGTAGGTTTCCTGTCCTTGGTGGGCAAATCCCCTCTCTCGTGGTGATGTCATGGTCGACCAATAAATTCTTTTGTAACCTTGGCCAGATCTGTGCCTTGCCACACTTCTGTCTCTGAGCTCCTTGGGCAGTTCCTTTGAGCTCATGATTCTCATTTGGTCTGACATTCTCTGTGAGCTGTGAGGTCTTATATAGACAGGTGTGTGCCTTTCCAAATCAAGTCCTATCAGTTTAATTAAGCACAGCTGGACTCCAATGAAGGAGTAGAACCATCTCCAGGAGGATCACAAGGAAATGGACAGCATGCGACTTTAATATGAGTGTCTGAGCAAAGGGTCTGAATACTTATGACCATGTGAGATTTCAGTTTTTCTTTTTTTAATAAATTTGCAAAAATTTCTGGGTTTTTTTCAGTAAAGATGGGGAGCAGAGTGTACTTTAATGAGGAAAAAAATAAACTTTTTAGAATTTACCAAATGTCTGCAATGAAACAAAGAGTGAAAAATGTAAAGGGGTCTGAAGACTTTCCACACCCACTGTATATATGTATGCAAATATATATATATATATATATATATATATATATATATATGAGAGATATATCGCGGGGGTCCTGCTGTTGGGACCCGAATATCTGTGATCCATCGGAGAATCAAAATGCAAGTGTTCTGTTTCCCTGCAGCGCCACCACGGGGGAAATGAAGCATTACACAGGGCCCATTCAAATAAATGGGCTTTCAGCTGAATACATGGACATGCGTGGTCTCCAGATGGGGGATTGTTCTTTTTCAGCCATTTTTGCATAGAGATAATGAATATAAATAAGAGATTACTCTCTTAAAGACTTTTTGATATGATTTTGATATTAGGAGCTTTCTGGGGCAGTAGTTGGGGTTTGGCGCTGCTCACCATTAGGTAAGATCACCCTAACAAGCAGATTTGACCGTGTTATTCAGAGGACGGCGGCTTACACCACACGGCGTCACCATTACTGGGACGGCAGTACCTTGGCTGATTTCATAGACCACTTTGCCCTCCCCCTCGGAGATGTACGGCATGGCTTCCTTCCCCGTATGTCTGTAGAACGGCTCCGGATTTGGGGGTTCCCACTCTGCGGGCACAAAACACGTTGTAGGTTTCCGGGGCACATAACATTCATTGCTGCAGCTGAGAGCGCGCTCCCACAGAGGGAAAAGAGAGGATTCAGTACCGAAAATGTTTAGAGATCTCCTATCTGCTGCGTACATTTCCCTGCGCTGAAGGTTTGACGTCTGCGACATGTCACTTTATGCTGAAGATGCTCACCGATATGACCGATCTCCTCAGATATAACGGCACACTCGGAGGGCCAGCGCGGAGCTTTTAGGAAGCCATTCTTCTTGGAGGTAGAAAACAAATCTCTGGGTTCGCTGAGGCGCGGGATGACCTGACCCTCCTGACTATCAAACACAATCTGACGGCTCTTGAACACAGCGCTCTCCAGCAGCAACGAATCTCAAGGGGAAGGAAGAAAGAGATTAGCCAAACAGAACTGGTCCCATGGGCCGAGACCCCCAGACACCGGCTGCAATCTGTGGGGGAAGATTCATTCCTCTGCAGCGCCTCCACAGGGGGAATGGAGCAGTACAGTTCTTATTAAACTCTACAGGCTGTCCATGCAGCCGCAGGGCTACTACGCACAGACCCGCCGCAGGGCTACTACGCACAGACCCGCCGCAGGGCTACTACGCACAGACGCGCCGCAGGGCTACTACGCACAGACGCGCCGCAGGGCTACTACGCACAGACCCGCCGCAGGGCTACTACGCACAGACCCGCCGCAGGGCTACTACGCACAGACCCGCCGCAGGGCTACTACGCACAGACCCGCCGCAGGGCTACTACGCAGACCCGCCGCAGGGCTACTACGCACAGACCCGCCGCAGGGCTACTACGCACAGACCCGCCGCAGGGCTACTACGCACAGACCCGCCGCAGGGCTACTACGCACAGACCCGCCGCAGGGCTACTACGCACAGACACGCCGCAGGGCTACTACGCACAGACACGCCGCAGGGCTACTACGCACAGACACGCCGCAGGGCTACTACGCACAGACACGCCGCAGGGCTACTACGCACAGACACGCCGCAGGGCTACTACGCACAGACACGCCGCAGGGCTACTACGCACAGACACGCCGCAGGGCTACTACGCACAGACACGCCGCAGGGCTACTACGCACAGAGCCGCCGCAGGGCTACGCACAGCGGCACTAGAGTGCATACATACAAATCAGCTTCTTCTGGTCATCCGGGGAGGACTGTCTGTCGGAATCACTGTCTGTCGCTTCTTCTCTTCGGTTCCTCACTGCCGGGCGCAGTAAAATTTCTTTTTCTTTTCCTATATTTTCTGAGAAAATAAATATGTATAAAATATAGGTGCCCGATAGGCTGAGAGGTGTCCTAAAGCTCCTGTATCCCAGGCCAAACACTGGAAACAAATGTCCCCGCTATTGTGTAATTTATAGTACTGGTCTCTTCATATGAACATTTAGTGCCCCCCACAACCTCTGTACCCCCATAATTATATTTCTTTCCCCAGGACCCTCTAACTGATGGCTATTTGGGCATATGCTCTTCTGATTGTTTCCTTACCTTTATAATAGCCGTAATATCTCAGGTGACGTCGCATGAAGCTCTCATAGGGGTCGGTCAGGACCTGGAAAAGAGTTATCAGATTATATCCCTCACACATTAGTAATGACAATGATAGGTTGGGATCTTCTGTATCTCCCATACAAGCGACACAGAGGCCACATATGAGAGCGGCCCCCAACTCACTGCTAAATGCCCACCCAGGAACAATGGGGTCCGGGGATCCTGATCTCTACTAATGATTGTGGGGGGATAAACCACAGCTAGGAGTGCGGAGCTGAATGGGGGACAGACAGAGGGGTCCCTCTCCCCATTAACACTTTACCAATACCTGGTGTACATATGTATGGGGGTGTTGGGAAAGATCCGTCAGCTCATGTGGCTGACAGCGATCTCATGTATATGGATCTGAGCCCCAGAGCTGGAATCTCCCAGCATCCCTTACTGTCTCGGTGCATTAATAGATATTGCTGGACTTCAATTTGCCTGATCCTATAAACCTCCCCAATATTGGAGATGACGTTCTTACATTAGACTGCAAGCTCTTGTTCCCCTGGACAACATTCTCTACGCTGCAGTGAAAGCTTTCTGCACCTTTATCCATGGACACAATAACGACCATCAGTAAACGCCAACTCTGACTCACAAAGCTTCAGGCTCGGCCCCGTAATATTCTGGCAATGCAATGTTTGGCCTCCATCTCAGATTTGTCACCGTGTACATGGTGATCTGTGGATACGAGTCTCGGCTGGAGCCTGTGTGTCCGGGGTTCAGGCTGCGATCACTGATCGCATCACATCACTGCAAGGGGAGCTAGTAATAAAGGGGCCGGGAAGAGTAAAGGGCTGGGAGAGCACGACTGTAGGAACATCTGAGGCAAGGGGTGGAATAATCGTCACCCGGGAACAGTTGTAAATTAGGGGCGACAGGAGGGAAGCATGGGAGGAGTGCTAGAAGACCCTGCTGTGGTTGTTGGGGTATATAACAGGAAATTTTGGGAAGTGTTTGATGCAGGGAATTTGTACAACAAGATTTGGGACATTGTGCTCACAATTGGTGGTGGTACCCGGAGGGAGAGAACGACGGCCCCAGAGGGAGAGGACGGCGGCCCCGGACGGAGAGGACAGCAGCCCTCGGAGGGAGAGGACGGCGGGCCCCAGAGGGAGAGGACGGCGGGCCCCAGAGGGAGAGGATGGCGGGCACATGCAGGACTGTGGTCCCGGAGGGAGAGGACGGCGGCCCCAAAGGGAGAGGACGGCGGGCACGTGCAGGACGGCGGCCCTGCAGGGAGAGAACAGCAGCCCTCGGAGGGAGAGGACGGCGGGCCCCGGAGGGAGAGGACGGCGGGCCCCGGAGGGAGAGGACGGCGGGCCGCGGAGGGAGAGGACGGCGGGCACACGCAGGACTGTGGCCCCGGAGGGAGAGGACGGAAGGGCCCCGGAGGGAGAGGACGGCGGGCCCCGGAGGGAGAGGACGGCGGGCACGTGCAGGACTGTGGTCCCGGAGGGAGAGGACGGCGGCCCCAAAGGGAGAGGACGGCGGGCACGTGCAGGACGGCGGCCCTGCAGGGAGAGAACAGCAGCCCTCGGAGGGAGAGGACGGCGGGCCCCGGAGGGAGAGGACGGCGGGCCGCGGAGGGAGAGGACGGCGGGCACACGCAGGACTGTGGCCCCGGAGGGAGAGGACGGAAGGGCCCCGGAGGGAGAGGACGGCGGGCCCCGGAGGGAGAGGACGGCGGGCACGTGCAGGACTGTGGTCCCGGAGGGGGGTGACGGCGGGCACGTGCAGGACTGTGGTCCCGGAGGGGGGTGATGGCGGGCACGTGCAGGACTGTGGTCCCGGAGGGGGGTGATGGCGGGCACGTGCAGGACTGTGGTCCCGGAGGGGGGTGATGGCGGGCACGTGCAGGACTGTGGTCCCGGAGGGGGGTGATGGCGGGCACGTGCAGGACTGTGGTCCCGGAGGGGGGTGATGGCGGGCACGTGCAGGACTGTGGTCCCGGAGGGGGGTGATGGCGGGCAAGTGCAGGACTGTGGTCCCGGAGGGGGGTGATGGCGGGCACGTGCAGGACTGTGGTCCCGGAGGGGGGTGATGGCGGGCACGTGCAGGACTGTGGTCCCGGAGGGAGGTGATGGCGGGCACGTGCAGGACTGTGGTCCCGGAGGGGGGTGATGGCGGGCACGTGCAGGACTGTGGTCCCGGAGGGGGGTGATGGCGGGCACGTGCAGGACTGTGGTCCCGGAGGGGGGTGATGGCGGGCACGTGCAGGACTGTGGTCCCGGAGGGGGGTGATGGCGGGCACGTGCAGGACTGTGGTCCCGGAGGGGGGTGATGGCGGGCACGTGCAGGACTGTGGTCCCGGAGGGGGGTGATGGCGGGCACGTGCAGGACTGTGGTCCCGGAGGGGGGTGATGGCGGGCACGTGCAGGACTGTGGTCCCGGAGGGGGGTGATGGCGGGCACGTGCAGGACTGTGGTCCCGGAGGGGGGTGATGGCGGGCACGTGCAGCACTGTGGTCCCGGAGGGGGGTGATGGCGGGCACGTGCAGGACTGTGGTCCCGGAGGGGGGTGATGGCGGGCACGTGCAGGACTGTGGTCCCGGAGGGGGGTGATGGCGGGCACGTGCAGGACTGTGGTCCCGGAGGGGGGTGATGGCGGGCACGTGCAGGACTGTGGTCCCGGAGGGGGGTGATGGCGGGCACGTGCAGGACTGTGGTCCCGGAGGGAGAGGATGGCGGGCACGTGCAGGACTGTGGTCCCGGAGGGAGAGGATGGCGGGCACGTGCAGGACTGTGGTCCCGGAGGGGGGTGATGGCGGGCACGTGCAGGACTGTGGTGACGGAGGGGGGTGATGGCGGGCACGTGCAGGACTGTGGTCCCGGAGGGAGATGACGGCGGGCCCGTGCAGGACTGTGGTCCCGGAGGGAGATGACGGCGGGCCCGTGCAGGACTGTGGTCCCGGAGGGGGGTGATGGCGGGCACGTGCAGGACTGTGGTCCCGGAGGGAGAGGATGGCGGGCACGTGCAGCACTGTGGTCCCGGAGGGAGATGACGGCGGGCCCGTGCAGGACTGTGGTCCCGGAGGGGGGTGATGGCGGGCACGTGCAGGACTGTGGTCCCGGAGGGGGGTGATGGCGGGCACGTGCAGGACTGTGGTCCCGGAGGGGGGTGATGGCGGGCACGTGCAGGACTGTGGTCCCGGAGGGAGAGGATGGCGGGCACGTGCAGCACTGTGGTCCCGGAGGGAGATGACGGCGGGCCCGTGCAGGACTGTGGTCCCGGAGGGAGGACACCGTTCCGGCCTTGTTGATAGACGCGGTGTCTGTTATGGCCGGTTGTTAGCATTGTACGGTCTCTATATCGGGGGCTTCACTGTGACAATGACGGCGGCCCGGAGAGATCACTGCCGGTGTCACAGACAAAGTCACCGGAGCACAGGGAGGACAGACGGGAGCACGAGGGGCACCGGGAAAGGAGCGCAGAGAATTACCTCAGGATTCATGGCGGAGCGGAGAGCAGGAGACATCATCACCTGAGGAGGAAGAGAAAGGGATCAGTGTAATCATCACCGAGGAAATAACGTCACATCATAACGACGAGAGGCCTCCGCCCGGTCCCCGCACACACCGGCTCCGGGCTCCTCTTCTTCTTCCTTCTCCTCCCCGGTCCCTTCTCTCACACCGGCTCTGTTCTCCTCAGGGCTCCGTTCTCCTCCGGCTCCAGGCTCCTCCCCTCTAAACTCTCGCCGTTGCCTGGAGACGCGGGTCACGTGCTCCCCCTGCACTTCCGGCCTGGAGTGAAGGTTTCTCCTTGGCGTTGCGACCCGGCTTCCGTGACGTTTCCAAGATGGCGGATACGGGCAGTCAGCTGCTGCTGGGCTCCGGCCTCACCGTTCTGTCCCACCCGCTGATGTACGTGAAGATGCTGGTGCAGGTGAGTGCGGAGCCCGGGGGAGCTGAGGCCGGAGCTGTCAGGGCCGTGTGCCCGGTGGACGGGAGCTGTCAGGGCCGTGTGCCCGGTGGACGGGAGCTGTCAGGGCCGTGTGCCCGGTGGACGGGAGCTGTCAGGGCCGTGTGCCCGGTGGACGGGAGCTGTCAGGGCCGTGTGCCCGGTGGACGGGAGCTGTCAGGGCCGTGTGCCCGGTGGACGGGAGCTGTCAGGGCCGTGTGCCCGGTGCCAGCTCCGGCCCAGGAGAGTGTTCACACTGGCAGGTTCTCCGCAGAGAGTCGCGTTATCGGCAGCAGGTGGATTGGCCCAGTCGTGGCGGAGTCTTCTCCTGGGTTCCTATTCTGTAGAGCGGTAATGCCGATCATATGCTCCATGTTCCCCCGCTATACCGCTTCAGAGAGCAGCGTTATTTGTTGGTTGTACACACGGGGTCAAAATTGTTGTTACCCCTCGTTTAATGAAAGAAAAACCCACAATGGTCACAGAAATAACCAGAATCTGACAAAAGTAATAATAAATTACAAATCTATGAAGATGAAAAGATGAAGGTCAGACATTGCTTTTCTGCTTCCACAGAATGTAAAAAATATTAACCTCATGAAATCTTCCTGGACAGAAATGATGGTTCTAATTCTTATTATTATCTTAATATTTTGTTGACCCTTTTGCGGCGATCACTGCGATCAGACGATTCCTGTAACTGTCAATGAGACTTCTGCACCTCTCCACAGGTATTCTGGAGACTCCTCATGAGCAAACTGCTCCAGTTGTCTCGTGGTTGAAGGTCGCCTTCTCCAGACTGTTTCAGCTCTTTCCAAAGATGCTCAATAGGATTTCGATCAGGGCTCATAGAAGCCACTTCAGAACAGTCCAATGTTTTCCTCTTACCCATTCTTGGGTGTTTTTAGCTGTGTGTTTTGGGTCATTATTCTGTTGCAACACCCATGACCTGCGACTGAGACCAAGCTTTCTGACACTGGGCAGCACATTTCTCTCTAGAATCCCTTGATAGTCTTGAGATTTCATTGTACCCTGCACAGATTCAAGGCACCCTGTGCCAGATGCAGCAAAGCAGCCCCAGAACATAACAGAGCCTCCACCATGTTTCACAGTAGGGACTGTGTTCTTTTCTTGATATTCTTCATTTTTCCGTCTGTGAACATAGAGCTGATGTGCCTTGCCAAAAACTTCAATTTTTGTCTCATCTGTCCATAGGACATTCTCCCAGAAGCTTTGTGGCTTGTCAACATGTAGTTTGGCAAATTCCAGTTTGGCTTTTTAATGATTTTTTTTTTCAACAATGGTGTTGTCCTTGGTCACCTCCCATGAAGTTCACTTTGGATCAAGCAATGATGGATGGTACAATCTGACACTGATGTTCCTTGAGCTTGAAGTTCACCTTTAATCTCTTTATAAGTTTTCCTGGGCTCTTTTGTTACCATTCGTATTATCCATCTCTTTGATTTGTCATCCATTTTCCACGTCCAGGGAGGTTGACTACAGTCGCATGGATCTTAAATTTCTGAATAATATGTGCAACTGTAGTTACAGGAACATCAAGCTGCTTGGAGATGGTCTTATAACCTTTACCTTTAACATGCTTGTCTATACTTTTCTTTCTAATCTCCTGAGACAACTCTTTCCTTTGCTTCCTCTGCTCCATGTTGAGTGGTACACACCGTGTCACCAAACAGCACATTGAGTATCTGTAGCCCTATATACAGCACAGTGAGTATCTGTAGCCCTATATACAGCACAGTGAGTATCTGTAGCCCTATATACAGGCACAGTGAGTATCTGTAGCCCTATATACAGGCACAGTGAGTATCTGTAGCCCTATATACAGGCACAGTGAGTATCTGTAGCCCTATATACAGGCACAGTGAGTATCTGTAGCCCTATATACAGGCACAGTGAGTATCTGTAGCCCTATATACAGGCACAGTGAGTATCTGTAGCCCTATATACAGGCACAGTGAGTATCTGTGGCCCTATATACAGGCACAGTGAGTATCTGTGGCCCTATATACAGGCACAGTGAGTATCTGTGGCCCTATATACAGGCACAGTGAGTATCTGTGGCCCTATATACAGGCACAGTGAGTATCTGTGGCCCTATATACAGGCACAGTGAGTATCTGTGGCCCTATATACAGGCACAGTGAGTATCTGTGGCCCTATATACAGGCACAGTGAGTATCTGTGGCCCTATATACAGGCACAGTGAGTATCTGTGGCCCTATATACAGGCACAGTGAGTATCTGTGGCCCTATATACAGGCACAGTGAGTATCTGTGGCCCTATATACAGGCACAGTGAGTATCTGTGGCCCTATATACAGGCACAGTGAGTATCTGTGGCCCTATATACAGGCACAGTGAGTATCTGTGGCCCTATATACAGGCACAGTGAGTATCTGTGGCCCTATATACAGGCACAGTGAGTATCTGTGGCCCTATATACAGGCACAGTGAGTATCTGTGGCCCTATATACAGGCACAGTGAGTATCTGTGGCCCTATATACAGGCACAGTGAGTATCTGTGGCCCTATATACAGGCACAGTGAGTATCTGTGGCCCTATATACAGGCACAGTGAGTATCTGTGGCCCTATATACAGGCACAGTGAGTATCTGTGGCCCTATATACAGGCACAGTGAGTATCTGTGGCCCTATATACAGGCACAGTGAGTATCTGTGGCCCTATATACAGGCACAGTGAGTATCTGTGGCCCTATATACAGGCACAGTGAGTATCTGTGGCCCTATATACAGGCACAGTGAGTATCTGTGGCCCTATATACAGGCACAGTGAGTATCTGTGGCCCTATATACAGGCACAGTGAGTATCTGTGGCCCTATATACAGGCACAGTGAGTATCTGTGGCCCTATATACAGGCACAGTGAGTATCTGTGGCCCTATATACAGGCACAGTGAGTATCTGTGGCCCTATATACAGGCACAGTGAGTATCTGTGGCCCTATATACAGGCACAGTGAGTATCTGTGGCCCTATATACAGGCACAGTGAGTATCTGTGGCCCTATATACAGGCACAGTGAGTATCTGTGGCCCTATATACAGGCACAGTGAGTATCTGTGGCCCTATATACAGGCACAGTGAGTATCTGTGGCCCTACAGTACAGACCAAAAGTTTGGACACACCTTCTCATTTAAAGATTTTTCTGTATTTTCATGACTATGAAAATTGTACATTCACACTGAAGGCATCAAAACTATGAATTAACACATGTGGAATTATATAGTTAACAAAAAAGTGTGAAACCACTGAAAATATGTCTTATATTCTAGGTTCTTCACAGTAGCCACCTTTTGCTTTGATGACTGCTTTGCACACTCTTGGCATTCTCTTGATGAGCTTCAAGAGGTCGTCACCGGAAATGGTTTTCACTTCACAGGTGTGCCCTGTCAGGTTTAATAAGTGGGATTTCTTGCCTTATAAATGGGGTTGGGACCATCAGTTGTGTTGTGCAGAAGTCTTGTGGATACACAGCTGATAGTCCTACTAAATAGACTGTTAGAATTTGTATTATGGCAAGAAAAAAGCAGCTAAGTAAAGAAAAACGAGAGGCCATCATTTCTTTAAGAAATGAAGGACAGTCTATGCAAAAAATTGGGAAAACTTTGAAAGTGTCCCCAAGTGCAGTTGCAAAAACCATAAATCGCTACAAAGAAACTGGCTCACTTGAGGACCGCCCCAGGAAAAGAAGACCAAGAGTCACCTCTGCTTCTGAGGATAAGTTCATCCGAGTCACCAGCCTCAGAAATCGCAGGTTAACAGCAGCTCAGATTAGAGACCAGGTCAATGCCATACAGAGTTCTAGCAGCAGACACATCTCTACAACAACTGTTAAGAGGAGACTTTGTGCAGCAGGCCTTCATGGTAAAATAGCTGCTAGGAAACCACTGCTAAGGACAAGCAACAAGCAGAAGAGACTTGTTTGGGCTAAAGAACACAAGGAATGGACATTAGACCAGTGGAAATCTGTGCTTTGGTCTGATGAGTCTTTGAGATCTTTGGTTGCAACCACCGTATCTTTGTGCGACGCAGAAAAGGTGAACGGATGGACTCTACACGCCTGGTTCCCACCGTGAAGCATGGAGGAGGAGGTGTGATGGTGTGGGGGGGCTTTGCTGGTGACCCTGTTGGGGATTTATTCAAAATTGAAGGCATGCTGAACCAGCATGGCTATCACAGCATCTTGCAGCGGCATGCTATTCCATCCGGTTTGCATTTAGTTGGACCATTTATTTTTCAACAGGACAATGACCCCAAACACCTCCAGGCTGTGTAAGGGCTATTTGACCAAGAGGGAGAGTGATGGGGGGCTACGCCAGATGACCTGGCCTCCACAGTCACCAGACCTGAACCCAATCGAGATGGTTTGGGGTGAGCTGGACCACAGAGTGAAGGCAAAAGGGCCAACAAGTGCTAAGCATCTCTGGGAACTCCTTCAAGATTGTTGGAAGACCATTTCCGGTGATTACCTCTTGAAGCTCATCAAGAGAATGCCAGGAGTGTGCAAAGCAGTCATCAAAGCAAAAGGTGGCTACTGTGAAGAACCTAGAATATAAGACATATTTTCAGTGGTTTCACACTTTTTTGTTAAGTATATAATTCCACATGTGGTAATTCATAGTTTTGATGCCTTCAGTGTGAATGTACAATTTTCATAGTCATGAAAATACAGAAAAATCTTTAAATGAGGTGTGTCCAAACTTTTGGTCTGTACTGTATATACAGGCACAGTGAGTATCTGTAGTCCTATATACAGGCACAGTGAGTATCTGTAGCCCTATATACAGGCACAGTGAGTATCTGTAGCCCTATATACAGGCACAGTGAGTATCTGTAGCTCTATATACAGGCACAGTGAGTATCTGTAGCTCTATATACAGGCACAGTGAGTATCTGTAGCCCTATATACAGGCACAGTGAGTATCTGTAGCCCTATATACAGGCACAGTGAGTATCTGTAGCCCTATATACAGCACAGTGAGTATCTGTAGCCCTATATACAGGCACAGTGAGTATCTGTAGCCCTATATACAGCACAGTGAGTATCTGTAGCCCTATATACAGGCACAGTGAGTATCTGTAGCTCTATATACAGCACAGTGAGTATCTGTAGCCCTATATACAGGCACAGTGAGTATCTGTAGCCCTATATACAGGCACAGTGAGTATCTGTAGCCCTATATACAGGCACAGTGAGTATCTGTAGCCCTATATACAGGCACAGTGAGTATCTGTAGCCCTATATACAGGCACAGTGAGTATCTGTAGCTCTATATACAGGCACAGTGAGTATCTGTAGCTCTATATACAGGCACAGTGAATATCTGTAGCTCTATATACAGCACAGTGAGTATCTGTAGTCCTATATACAGCACAGTGAGTATCTGTAGCTCTATATACAGCACAGTGAGTATCTGTAGCTCTATATACAGCACAGTGAGTATCTGTAGTCCTATATACAGCACAGTGAGTATCTGTAGCTCTATATACAGGCACAGTGAGTATCTGTAGCTCTATATACAGCACAGTGAGTATCTGTAGCCCTATATACAGGCACAGTGAGTATCTGTAGCTCTATAGACAGCACAGTGAGTATCTGTAGCTCTATAGACAGCACAGTGAGTATCAGTAGTCCTATATACAGGCACAGTGAGTATCTGTAGCTCTATATACAGGCACAGTGAGTATCTGTAGCTCTATATACAGGCACAGTGAGTATCTGTAGCTATATACAGGCACAGTGAGTATCTGTAGTCCTATATACAGCACAGTGAGTATCTGTAGCTCTATATACAGGCACAGTGAGTATCTGTAGCTCTATATACAGGCACAGTGAGTATCTGTAGCTATATACAGGCACAGTGAGTATCTGTAGCTCTATAGACAGCACAGTGAGTATCTGTAGCTCTATATACAGGCACAGTGAGTATCTGTAGCTCTATATACAGGCACAGTGAGTATCTGTAGCTCTATAGACAGCACAGTGAGTATCTGTAGCTCTATATACAGGCACAGTGAGTATCTGTAGCTCTATATACAGGCACAGTGAGTATCTGTAGCTCTATATACAGCACAGTGAGTATCTGTAGCCCTATAGACAGCACAGTGAGTATCTGTAGCCCTATATACAGCACAGTGAGTATCTGTAGCCCTATATACAGGCACAGTGAGTATCTGTAGCTCTATATACAGGCACAGTGAGTATCTGTAGCCCTATATACAGGCACAGTGAGTATCTGTAGCTCTATATACAGGCACAGTGAGTATCTGTAGCTCTATATACAGGCACAGTGAGTATCTGTAGCTCTATATACTGGCACAGTGAGTATCTGTAGCTCTATATACAGGCACAGTGAGTATCTGTAGCTCTATATACAGGCACAGTGAGTATCTGTAGCTCTATATACAGCACAGTGAGTATCTGTAGTCCTATATACAGCACAGTGAGTATCTGTAGTCCTATATACAGCACAGTGAGTATCTGTAGTCCTATATACAGCACAGTGAGTATCTGTAGTCCTATATACAGCACAGTATCTGTAGCTCTATATACAGGCACAGTGAGTATCTGTAGCCCTATATACAGGCACAGTGAGTATCTGTAGCTCTATATACAGCACAGTGAGTATCTGTAGCCCTATATACAGGCACAGTGAGTATCTGTAGCTCTATATACAGCACAGTGAGTATCTGTAGCTCTATATACAGCACAGTGAGTATCTGTAGCTCTATATACAGCACAGTGAGTATCTGTAGCTCTATATACAGCACAGTGAGTATCTGTAGCTCTATATACAGCACAGTGAGTATCTGTAGCTCTATATACAGCACAGTGAGTATCTGTAGCTCTATATACAGCACAGTGAGTATCTGTAGCTCTATATACAGCACAGTGAGTATCTGTAGCTCTATATACAGCACAGTGAGTATCTGTAGTCCTATATACAGCACAGTGAGTATCTGTAGTCCTATATACAGCACAGTGAGTATCTGTAGCTCTATATACAGGCACAGTGAGTATCTGTAGCTCTATATACAGGCACAGTGAGTATCTGTAGCTCTATATACAGGCACAGTGAGTATCTGTAGCCCTATATACAGGCACAGTGAGTATCTGTAGCCCTATATACAGCACAGTGAGTATCTGTAGCCCTATATACAGCACAGTGAGTATCTGTAGCTCTATATACAGGCACAGTGAGTATCTGTAGCTCTATATACAGGCACAGTGAGTATCTGTAGCTCTATATACAGGCACAGTGAGTATCTGTAGCTCTATATACAGGCACAGTGAGTATCTGTAGCTCTATATACAGGCACAGTGAGTATCTGTAGCTCTATATACAGGCACAGTGAGTATCTGTAGCTCTATATACAGGCACAGTGAGTATCTGTAGCCCTATATACAGGCACAGTGAGTATCTGTAGCTCTATATACAGCACAGTGAGTATCTGTAGCCCTATATACAGGCACAGTGAGTATCTGTAGCTCTATATACAGGCACAGTGAGTATCTGTAGCTCTATATACAGGCACAGTGAGTATCTGTAGCCCTATATACAGGCACAGTGAGTATCTGTAGCCCTATATACAGGCACAGTGAGTATCTGTAGCCCTATATACAGCACAGTGAGTATCTGTAGCCCTATATACAGGCACAGTGAGTATCTGTAGCCCTATATACAGGCACAGTGAGTATCTGTAGCTCTATATACAGGCACAGTGAGTATCTGTAGCTCTATATACAGGCACAGTGAGTATCTGTAGCTCTATATACAGGCACAGTGAGTATCTGTAGCTCTATATACAGCACAGTGAGTATCTGTAGCTCTATATACAGCACAGTGAGTATCTGTAGCTCTATATACAGGCACAGTGAGTATCTGTAGCTCTATATACAGGCACAGTGAGTATCTGTAGCTCTATATACAGGCACAGTGAGTATCTGTAGCTCTATATACAGCACAGTGAGTATCTGTAGCTCTATATACAGGCACAGTGAGTATCTGTAGCTCTATATACAGGCACAGTGAGTATCTGTAGCTCTATATACAGGCACAGTGAGTATCTGTAGCGCTATATACAGGCACAGTGAGTATCTGTAGCTCTATATACAGGCACAGTGAGTATCTGTAGCCCTATATACAGCACAGTGAGTATCTGTAGCTCTATATACAGCACAGTGAGTATCTGTAGTCCTATATACAGCACAGTGAGTATCTGTAGTCCTATATACAGCACAGTGAGTATCTGTAGTCCTATATACAGCACAGTGAGTATCTGTAGCTCTATATACAGGCACAGTGAGTATCTGTAGCCCTATATACAGGCACAGTGAGTATCTGTAGCTCTATATACAGGCACAGTGAGTATCTGTAGCTCTATATACAGGCACAGTGAGTATCTGTAGCTCTATATACAGCACAGTGAGTATCTGTAGCTCTATATACAGGCACAGTGAGTATCTGTAGCTCTATATACAGACACAGTGAGTATCTGTAGCTCTATATACAGCACAGTGAGTATCTATAGTCCTATATACAGCACAGTGAGTATCTGTAGTCCTATATACAGGCACAGTGAGTATCTATAGTCCTATATACAGCACAGTGAGTATCTGTAGCTCTATATACAGGCACAGTGAGTATCTGTAGCTCTATATACAGGCACAGTGAGTATCTGTAGCTCTATATACAGGCACAATGAGTATCTGTAGCTCTATATACAGCACAGTGAGTATCTGTAGCTCTATATACAGCACAGTGAGTATCTGTAGTCCTATATACAGCACAGTGAGTATCTGTAGTCCTATATACAGCACAGTGAGTATCTGTAGTCCTATATACAGCACAGTGAGTATCTGTAGTCCTATATACAGCACAGTATCTGTAGCTCTATATACAGGCACAGTGAGTATCTGTAGCCCTATATACAGGCACAGTGAGTATCTGTAGCCCTATATACAGCACAGTGAGTATCTGTAGCTCTATATACAGGCACAGTGAGTATCTGTAGCTCTATATACAGGCACAGTGAGTATCTGTAGCCCTATATACAGGCACAGTGAGTATCTGTAGCTCTATATACAGCACAGTGAGTATCTGTAGCTCTATATACAGCACAGTGAGTATCTGTAGCTCTATATACAGCACAGTGAGTATCTGTAGCTCTATATACAGGCACAGTGAGTATCTGTAGCCCTATATACAGGCACAGTGAGTATCTGTAGCCCTATATACAGGCACAGTGAGTATCTGTAGCCCTATATACAGGCACAGTGAGTATCTGTAGCCCTATATACAGCACAGTGAGTATCTGTAGCCCTATATACAGGCACAGTGAGTATCTGTAGCTCTATATACAGGCACAGTGAGTATCTGTAGCTCTATATACAGCACAGTGAGTATCTGTAGCTCTATATACAGGCACAGTGAGTATCTGTAGCCCTATATACAGGCACAGTGAGTATCTGTAGTCCTATATACAGCACAGTGAGTATCTGTAGCTCTATATACAGGCACAGTGAGTATCTGTAGCTCTATATACAGGCACAGTGAGTATCTGTAGCTCTATATACAGGCACAGTGAGTATCTGTAGTCCTATATACAGGCACAGTGAGTATCTGTAGCTCTATATACAGCACAGTGAGTATCTGTAGCTCTATATACAGCACAGTGAGTATCTGTAGTCCTATATACAGCACAGTGAGTATCTGTAGTCCTATATACAGGCACAGTGAGTATCTGTAGCTCTATATACAGCACAGTGAGTATCTATAGTCCTATATACAGCACAGTGAGTATCTGTCGCTCTATATACAGGCACAGTGAGTATCTGTAGTCCTATATACAGGCACAGTGAGTATCTGTAGCTCTATATACAGCACAGTGAGTATCTGTAGCTCTATATACAGGCACAGTGAGTATCTGTAGCTCTATATACAGACACAGTGAGTATCTGTAGCTCTATATACAGCACAGTGAGTATCTATAGTCCTATATACAGCACAGTGAGTATCTGTAGTCCTATATACAGGCACAGTGAGTATCTGTAGCTCTATATACAGCACAGTGAGTATCTATAGTCCTATATACAGCACAGTGAGTATCTGTAGCTCTATATACAGGCACAGTGAGTATCTGTAGCTCTATATACAGGCACAGTGAGTATCTGTAGCTCTATATACAGCACAGTGAGTATCTGTAGCCCTATATACAGGCACAGTGAGTATCTGTAGCTCTATATACAGCACAGTGAGTATCTGTAGCCCTATATACAGGCACAGTGAGTATCTGTAGCTCTATATACAGGCACAGTGAGTATCTGTAGCTCTATATACAGGCACAGTGAGTATCTGTAGCTCTATATACAGGCACAGTGAGTATCTGTAGCTCTATATACAGCACAGTGAGTATCTGTAGCCCTATATACAGGCACAGTGAGTATCTGTAGCTCTATATACAGCACAGTGAGTATCTGTAGCCCTATATACAGGCACAGTGAGTATCTGTAGCTCTATATACAGCACAGTGAGTATCTGTAGCCCTATATACAGCACAGTGAGTATCTGTAGCCCTATATACAGGCACAGTGAGTATCTGTAGCCCTATATACAGCACAGTGAGTATCTGTAGCCCTATATACAGCACAGTGAGTATCTGTAGCCCTATATACAGGCACAGTGAGTATCTGTAGCCCTATATACAGCACAGTGAGTATCTGTAGCCCTATATACAGGCACAGTGAGTATCTGTAGCTCTATATACAGGCACAGTGAGTATCTGTAGCTCTATATACAGCACAGTGAGTATCTGTAGCCCTATATACAGGCACAGTGAGTATCTGTAGCTCTATATACAGGCACAGTGAGTATCTGTAGCTCTATATACAGCACAGTGAGTATCTGTAGCTCTATATACAGCACAGTGAGTATCTGTAGTCCTATATACAGCACAGTGAGTATCTGTAGCTCTATATACAGCACAGTGAGTATCTGTAGCCCTATATACAGGCACAGTGAGTATCTGTAGTCCTATATACAGCACAGTGAGTATCTGTAGCTCTATATACAGCACAGTGAGTATCTGTAGTCCTATATACAGCACAGTGAGTGTCTGTAGCTCTATATACAGCACAGTGAGTATCTGTAGCTCTATATACAGGCACAGTGAGTATCTGTAGCTCTATATACAGGCACAGTGAGTATCTGTAGCTCTATATACAGGCACAGTGAGTATCTGTAGCTCTATATACAGGCACAGTGAGTATCTGTAGCTCTATATACAGGCACAGTGAGTATCTGTAGTCCTATATACAGGCACAGTGAGTATCTGTAGCTCTATATACAGGCACAGTGAGTATCTGTAGCTCTATATACAGGCACAGTGAGTATCTGTAGCTCTATATACAGGCACAGTGAGTATCTGTAGCCCTATATACAGGCACAGTGAGTATCTGTAGCTCTATATACAGCACAGTGAGTATCTGTAGCTCTATATACAGCACAGTGAGTATCTATAGTCCTATATACAGCACAGTGAGTATCTGTAGTCCTATATACAGGCACAGTGAGTATCTGTAGCTCTATATGCAGCACAGTGAGTATCTATAGTCCTATATACAGCACAGTGAGTATCTGTAGTCCTATATACAGGCACAGTGAGTATCTGTAGCTCTATATACAGACACAGTGAGTATCTGTAGCTCTATATACAGCACAGTGAGTATCTATAGTCCTATATACAGCACAGTGAGTATCTGTAGTCCTATATACAGGCACAGTGAGTATCTGTAGCTCTATATACAGCACAGTGAGTATCTGTAGCCCTATATACAGGCACAGTGAGTATCTGTAGCTCTATATACAGCACAGTGAGTATCTGTAGTCCTATATACAGCACAGTGAGTATCTGTAGCCCTATATACAGGCACAGTGAGTATCTGTAGCTCTATATACAGGCACAGTGAGTATCTGTAGCTCTATATACAGCACAGTGAGTATCTGTAGCCCTATATACAGGCACAGTGAGTATCTATAGTCCTATATACAGCACAGTGAGTATCTGTAGTCCTATATACAGGCACAGTGAGTATCTGTAGCTCTATATACAGCACAGTGAGTATCTATAGTCCTATATACAGCACAGTGAGTATCTGTAGTCCTATATACAGGCACAGTGAGTATCTGTAGCTCTATATACAGCACAGTGAGTATCTATAGTCCTATATACAGCACAGTGAGTATCTGTAGTCCTATATACAGGCACAGTGAGTATCTGTAGCTCTATATACAGACACAGTGAGTATCTGTAGCTCTATATACAGCACAGTGAGTATCTATAGTCCTATATACAGCACAGTGAGTATCTGTAGTCCTATATACAGGCACAGTGAGTATCTGTAGCTCTATATACAGCACAGTGAGTATCTGTAGCCCTATATACAGGCACAGTGAGTATCTGTAGCTCTATATACAGGCACAGTGAGTATCTGTAGCCCTATATACAGGCACAGTGAGTATCTGTAGCTCTATATACAGGCACAGTGAGTATCTGTAGCTCTATATACAGCACAGTGAGTATCTGTAGTCCTATATACAGGCACAGTGAGTATCTGTAGCTCTATATACAGCACAGTGAGTATCTGTAGCCCTATATACAGGCACAGTGAGTATCTGTAGCTCTATATACAGGCACAGTGAGTATCTGTAGCTCTATATACAGCACAGTGAGTATCTGTAGTCCTATATACAGCACAGTGAGTATCTGTAGCCCTATATACAGGCACAGTGAGTATCTGTAGCTCTATATACAGGCACAGTGAGTATCTGTAGCTCTATATACAGCACAGTGAGTATCTGTAGCTCTATATACAGGCACAGTGAGTATCTGTAGCTCTATATACAGCACAGTGAGTATCTGTAGCTCTATATACAGCACAGTGAGTATCTGTAGCCCTATATACAGCACAGTGAGTATCTAGCTCTATATACAGGCACAGTGAGTATCTGTAGCCCTATATACAGCACAGTGAGTATCTGTAACCCTATATACAGCACAGTGAGTATCTGTAGCTCTATATACAGGCACAGTGAGTATCTGTAGCTCTATATACAGGCACAGTGAGTATCTGTAGCTCTATATACAGGCACAGTGAGTATCTGTAGCTCTATATACAGGCACAGTGAGTATCTGTAGCTCTATATACAGGCACAGTGAGTATCTGTAGCTCTATATACAGCACAGTGAGTATCTGTAGCCCTATATACAGCACAGTGAGTATCTGTAGCCCTATATACAGGCACAGTGAGTATCTGTAGCTCTATATACAGGCACAGTGAGTATCTGTAGCTCTATATACAGCACAGTGAGTATCTGTAGCTCTATATACAGGCACAGTGAGTATCTGTAGTCCTATATACAGCACAGTGAGTATCTGTAGCTCTATATACAGCACAGTGAGTATCTGTAGCTCTATATACAGCACAGTGAGTATCTGTAGCCCTATATACAGGCACAGTGAGTATCTGTAGCCCTATATACAGGCACAGTGAGTATCTGTAGCTCTATATACAGGCACAGTGAGTATCTGTAGCTCTATATACAGCACAGTGAGTATCTGTAGCTCTATATACAGCACAGTGAGTATCTGTAGCCCTATATACAGGCACAGTGAGTATCTGTAGCTCTATATACAGGCACAGTGAGTATCTGTAGCTCTATATACAGCACAGTGAGTATCTGTAGCTCTATATACAGGCACAGTGAGTATCTGTAGCTCTATATACAGGCACAGTGAGTATCTGTAGCTCTATATACAGGCACAGTGAGTATCTGTAGCTCTATATACAGGCACAGTGAGTATCTGTAGTCCTATATACAGGCACAGTGAGTATCTGTAGCTCTATATACAGGCACAGTGAGTATCTGTAGCTCTATATACAGGCACAGTGAGTATCTGTAGCTCTATATACAGCACAGTGAGTATCTGTAGTCCTATATACAGCACAGTGAGTATCTGTAGTCCTATATACAGGCACAGTGAGTATCTGTAGCCCTATATACAGCACAGTGAGTATCTGTAGTCCTATATACAGCACAGTGAGTATCTGTAGTCCTATATACAGGCACAGTGAGTATCTGTAGTCCTATATACAGCACAGTGAGTATCTGTAGTCCTATATACAGCACAGTGAGTATCTGTAGTCCTATATACAGCACAGTGAGTATCTGTAGTCCTATATACAGGCACAGTGAGTATCTGTAGCTCTATATACAGCACAGTGAGTATCTGTAGTCCTATATACAGCACAGTGAGTATCTGTAGTCCTATATACAGGCACAGTGAGTATCTGTAGCTCTATATACAGCACAGTGAGTATCTGTAGCCCTATATACAGGCACAGTGAGTATCTGTAGCTCTATATACAGCACAGTGAGTATCTGTAGCCCTATATACAGCACAGTGAGTATCTGTAGCTCTATATACAGGCACAGTGAGTATCTGTAGCTCTATATACAGGCACAGTGAGTATCTGTAGCTCTATATACAGCACAGTGAGTATCTGTAGTCCTATATACAGGCACAGTGAGTATCTGTAGTCCTATATACAGCACAGTGAGTATCTGTAGCTCTATATACAGCACAGTGAGTATCTGTAGTCCTATATACAGCACAGTGAGTATCTGTAGTCCTATATACAGGCACAGTGAGTATCTGTAGCTCTATATACAGGCACAGTGAGTATCTGTAGCTCTATATACAGGCACAGTGAGTATCTGTAGTCCTATATACAGCACAGTGAGTATCTGTAGTCCTATATACAGCACAGTGAGTATCTATAGTCCTATATACAGGCACAGTGAGTATCTGTAGCTCTATATACAGGCACAGTGAGTATCTGTAGCTCTATATACAGGCACAGTGAGTATCTGTAGTCCTATATACAGCACAGTGAGTATCTGTAGTCCTATATACAGGCCACTGACTGATTACAGGATTGTAGACCCCTGTGATGATAATTACTGGACACAGCTTGATTTATCTTGTCCCTTTTGTCACATTATTTTCAGGGGTCCCATCATTTCTGTCCGGGCCGATTTCATGAGGTTAATATTTTTTACATTCTGTGGAAGCAGAGAAGCAATGTCTGACCTTCATTTGTTCATCTTCATAGATTTGTAATTTATTATTACTTTTGTCAGATTCTGGTTATTTCTGTGACCATTGTGGGTTTTTCTTTCATTAAACGAGGGGTAACAACAATTTTGACCCCGTGTGTACACGTATGAGGCTGCTGTTAGCCGCTGTACACACCTGGTCTCTGTTTGCAGGTGACGGTCAGTCTCTTGTCGGGTGTACAGGAGCTGTCACCAAATTTTGTCTTTTCTTTTATTCCTTGTTCCCAATATTCATATTCTGATAATTACTATTCTTTTTATTACATACGCTTACAAGTAGGAAGAGAAAGGGAAATGAAAGAGGAAGGAGATGATATAAAGAGGAGGAATAAAGGGCAGAATCAGGGGAGGATTTTATTTATCCTTTCTGCTTGCGCTTTAGTCTAACCCCATTCAGCCACGGGGATATTATCAATCTTCTTTATTTTTGCCTGATGTTCTGGATTATTATATTCATCCCGTCTGTCATTTATACATGATTGTTTGTCGGCGTTCTAGGTCCTTGCCCCGTCTCTCCTACCTGCTGCCGTCTTCACCTTCTATCACCGCTTCTCCAGTCCATCTCCGTCAGTTTGTGACTTGCTGGAGGAGCCGGAGGTCACTTTTCAATGTAAGTCTATGGGAACCTTGTTCTGGCCTCATAGATTTACATTGAGCTCTTTGGACCGTTACTTCGGACTTCCAGTCACTCAGAAGTCACAGTCTCAAGATGGCGGCGTGGGACCGGAGTGGTGCTGATAAAAGGTAAAGATGGGGGCAGGTAAGTATAAGACTACATGCGGATTAGAAGTAGTGATGAGCGAGTATGTTCTGTTAACCGTTTCAGCGAGCATGCTCATGTGCTCGCCGAGTATCTTCAGCGTGCTCGGATGTTATGTTTCAGTCACTCCGTGAACATGATTTGCAACTGTTTGACAACTTTAATACATGTGAGGAATGCCTAAGAAGCAGAAATCATGCACACAGAGTGACTCAAACATAGCACCCGAGTACGCTAAAGATACTCAGCGAGCACCTGAGCATGCTCGCTCATCACTAATTAGAAGCACCACTCCAGGGCTGAAACAAAACCTGCTGGAGTGGTGCTTTAAATAACAAATATTGTCCATTCTTCCTATTATTGGCTGTGCAGCTTCTTTTCCCTTTTGCTAGCGTAGGGGAGCGGCGTCACCGTGTGCCCAACGTAAGGAAGCTGCGTCACTGTGTGCCAGGCTTAGAGGAGCGGCATTGTCGTGTGCCCGACTTTGGGAAGTGGCGTTGCGGTGTGCCCAACTTTGGGAAGTGGCGTCGCGGTGTGCCCGACTTTGGGAAGTGGCGTCGCGGTGTGCCCGACTTTGGGAAGTGGCGTCGCCCAGTGGTTGGGAGCTGCGTCACCGTGTGCCCGGCATAGCGGATTGACATTACTGTGTGCCCGTCTTCGGGGAGCGGCATTGTCATTTGCCTGATATAAGGAAGTGGTGTCACCGTGTGCCCAGTAGTTGGGAGCGGCGTCACCCTGTGCCCGGCGTAGCTACATCCCCCACACACACATTCGCCTCTCTCTCCTTATTTACAGCCTCGTTCACACCTGCACATGAAGTGAGTAAATTGGCTGAGAATAGGATAAAGGAGTCGGCAGCATCTTGTCTTCTCCTATTTTAAGGTGTTATGTTTTTTTAGCTCTGGTGCGATGTCCTTACCCTCCTTCTTATATTCATGGTTCTTACCTTCTCCTTGTTCCTGATATTTGTAACTTTTTTAGAATTACAATTATTTTTCTATACATATGGATAAAAGTAGAAAGGAAGAAAAAGGGGGAAAAAATAAAGGAATAAGGAGGAGCCGTAGATTGTGTTCTGACATTTACTTGGGATTTGGGTATTTCTGCTCTCGCGCCCTTTGATGCCGCTTATAATAATAATAATATTCCCGTTCCTCGCTGTGTATATTTCTCTTGTATTGTGCATTCTGCTACGTATCGATATATTTGTGTTTCATACGAAAAATGTATTTTCTTTGTCTTCTTTGTCTTAATGTTTAATTCATTTATTTTTCATTCTTGCACTTGTCACTTTTGCACTTTTCCCTTTATTTTTTCTCTTTTATTATTGAGTCTTCTAATCCTATGTGAGTTTATTGTATATATTTCTATGTGGTTATCAATCATTGTGTGGCTCAGTCTCTATGAATGACATTGTGACATCCTCCTGCTTTGTGTTGTTCCTCTCGCTCTGCAGCTTCTTTTCCATTTCGTGTGCATGCGAGGGGCGCCGCCGCGTGACCTCAGCATTTTCCATTTCGTGTGCCCGCTGCGTGCGAGGGGTGCCGCCGCGTGACCTCAGCATTTTCCATTTCGTGTGCCCGCTGCGTGCGAGGGGCGCCGCCTTGTGACCTCAGCATTTTCCATTTCGTGTGCCCGCTGCGTGCGAGGGGTGCCGCCGTGTGACCTCAGCATTTTCCATTTCGTGTGCCCGCTGCGTGCGAGGGGTGCCGCCGTGTGACCTCAGCATTTTCCATTTCGTGTGCCCGCTGCGTACGAGGGGTGCCGCCGTGTGACCTCAGCATTTTCCATTTCGTGTGCCCGCTGCGTGCGAGGGGTGCCGCCGTGTGACCTCAGCATTTTCCATTTCGTGTGCCCGCTGCGTGCGAGGGGCGCCGCCGCGTGACCTCAGCATTTTCCATTTCGTATGCCCGCTGCGTGCGAGGGGCGCCGCCACGTGACCTCAGCATTTTCCATTTCGTATGCCCGCTGCGTGCGAGGGGCGCCGCCGCGTGACCTCAGCATTTTCCATTTCGTATGCCCGCTGCGTGCGAGGGGCGCCGCCGTGTGACCTCAGCGTTTCGGGGTGCGAGTGTTTTGGCACCCAGAGACTGAGTCGCCATCAGAATACAATGTTAAACTTCTATGACCACCTCAGCAAGGGCCCCAGGCCCCCCATCATCCACGCAGCTGTCCCCCCCAGTTTTCTGGGGACTGGGTATCGATCGTGCACCCCCCCCCCCCCCCGTATCAGGAGCAGTTTGATGTCCATTCATGTGTTTTGCTCTGATCATGTATTGTGTGTCCAGTATCTTCCATCTGTTATTTTGTATCTCCTCCCTGCTGTACACTGCAGCAGGTCTCTCCATCAGCTGCTGGCATTGTGTATATGGGAAGTGGACTCTTTCTTACCTGCCCTTACTTTACCCCTGATGAAGCCACCGATCTAGTGGCGAAACATGTACAGCTTTCTTCCACCCTCCTCTGCCTCAACGTACTGCTCCTTCCTATACCGATTATATTTTATAAGTATTATTATTTCCCCATTACAGGCTTTATCATTACTATTCTGTTTCGTGACTTATCAGTGCTGATATTTGATTATACTGAGGATATGATTTGTGATATTTCTTCTTCCAGGACCTGATTCTTGTTTATTGCTTTGTTTGGATCCGGCTCTTACAGGTCCTTTTTGGGTCAATATTTTATTTCCTTTTACAGGTACTCTTCCGTGAGACATATTTGGCGCGGGGGGAGGTTGTTACCTTATTGAGGGTGTACATTGTACCCATTGCCGCAGTCAGACGGCCGTATAAATCGTCCCGCAGTGCACGGACCGGCCACGGCTCTCCCGAGCGTGACGGCTTCATGTATTTCTCTGCAGCGGTCGCGCTCGGGTTGGTAGTCGCGCACGGCGTTCCCATCTCGATCCGATTCATGCGCCCGATGCTGCCTCCCTGTTTCCTTTTTGCAAAACGCCAAAGAAAATCATTGGATGCGACTTCCCAGTGTCGGGCGACATGTCGCCCCCGCATGAAGGTTAACAAGAAGCCGCAATGGAGGGAAAGCAGGGTCTGACTACACACAGGGTAGTCTGTGTCTATGGTGACATGTAGTTCTGCACTGGAGCTGTAAACCCAAAACGGCGCATTGTAAATCAATGTTTTTGGAAAGTCTGGCTGCAGAATATGTAGTAAGGTAACAGTTTTGCTCCTGTTATAGCGGTGACCCCGCACCTCTCACTCCACATCGGGGCAATAGGGGGCGCTGGTGATTTGTCTGCTACCTGCCAGGTCTCGTCCCATGTTGTGCGGCCCCTGCTGTATACAGATCTGCTTGTCAGTGCGTACATGAGCTAGGTGTGGATTGTGCAGAGATCTGCGCCCCTGGGTGCGGTGCCGGGGTGGCTGCCAGTAAGCCATGAAGCTGGCACGTCCGGCTCCTCTGGAGATTGCTGCAGATCCGGTCTTCGTGGAGCCAATGAGCTAATGATTATTATCTCTTGTGTCATAGTCCATAGTGCGGTGAGGGGTGAAGTCCCCGGCTGCCGTGTACCTGCTCCTATCTCACCTTTACCACAGACTCCTCCTGTGAGCGTAAGGGTGGAGAGCGCGCGGCCGCTCCATGTGCCCACACCCCGGTAAGGAAACCAGAGGAGCCGCGGTCAGGGGAAGTAATGCCAAATCTGCAGGCTTTACCGTAAATGTCTGATGCTGGACCCCTGTCTCCAGAACGGGGGTCTGCCATCATTACTCCACTAAATATGACAGAAGAATGAATGGAGAAGTGGGCAGACATGTGCGTGGTGGTCTCCAGTCACTTCTTGGAGAGTTAGCCGTGCATGGTTGGCTAAAGGGCTCTGCAGACGGGTTTACATCCATCGCTCCGGAGCCACTCCTGCGGGTAGTACAGGGATCGGGGACCCCTATCCTGAAGATGGACTATGCATCTCATGCCATCACGTGAGTCACAGTCCTCAGGGCCGTGCATCTAATCCCATCGTGTGCGACACGGTCCTCAGGGCCGTGCATCTAATCTCATCATGGGCGACACTGTCCTCTGGGCCGTGCATCTAATCCCATCGTGTGCGACATGGTCCTCTGGGCCGTGCATCTAATCCCATCGTGTGCGACACGGTGCGCAGGGCCGTGCATCTAATCTCATCATGGGCGACACTGTCCTCTGGGCCGTGCATCTAATCCCATCGTGGGCGACACGGTCTGCAGGGCCGTGCATCTAATCCCATCGTGGGCGACACGGTCCGCAGGGCCGTGCATCTAATCCCATCGTGGGCGACACGGTCCGCAGGGCCGTGCATCTAATCCCATCGTGGGCGACACGGTCTGCAGGGCCGTGCATCTAATCCCATCGTGGGCGACACGGTCCTCAGGGCCGTGCATCTAATCCCATCGTGGGCGACACGGTCTGCAGGGCCGTGCATCTAATCCCATCATGGGCGACACGGTCCTCAGGACCGTGCATCTAATCCCATCGTGTATGCCGTGGTCTGCATGGCCGTGCATCTAATCCCATCGTGTGCGACACGGTCCGCAGGGCCGTGCATCTAATCCCATCGTGTGCAACACGGTCCGCAGGGCCGTGCATCTAATCCCATCATGTATGCCGTGGTCTGCAGGGCCGTGCATCTAATCCCATCATGTATGCCGTGGTCTGCAGGGCCGTGCATCTAATCCCATCGTGTGTGACACAGTCCGCAGGGCCGTGCATCTAATCCCATCGTGTGCGACACGGTTCGCAGGGCCGTGCATCTAATCCCATCGTGTGCGACACGGTCTGCTGGGCCGTGCATCTAATCCCATCGTGTGCGACACGGTCTGCTGGGCCGTGCATCTAATCCCATCGTGGGCGACACGGTCCGCAGGGCCGTGCATCTAATCCCATCGTGGGCGACACGGTCTGCAGGGCCGTGCATCTAATCCCATCGTGGGCGACACGGTCCGCAGGGCCGTGCATCTAATCCCATCGTGGGCGACACGGTCCGCAGGGCCGTGCATCTAATCCCATCGTGGGCGACACGGTCCGCAGGGCCGTGCATCTAATCCCATCGTGGGCGACACGGTCCACAGGGCTGTGCATCTAATCCCATCATGGGCGACACGGTCTGCAGGGCCGTGCATCTAATCCCATCATGGGCGACACGGTCCTCAGGGCCGTGCATCTAATCCCATCGTGTATGCCGTGGTCTGCATGGCCGTGCATCTAATCCCATCGTGTGCGACACGGTCCGCAGGGCCGTGCATCTAATCCCATCGTGTGCAACACGGTCCGCAGGGCCGTGCATCTAATCCCATCGTGGGCGACACGGTCCGCAGGGCCGTGCATCTAATCCCATCGTGTGTGACACAGTCCTCAGGGCCGTGCATCTAATCCCATCATGTATGCCGTGGTCTGCAGGGCCGTGCATCTAATCCCATCATGTATGCCGTGGTCTGCAGGGCCGTGCATCTAATCCCATCGTGTGCGACACGGTCCGCAGGGCTGTGCATCTAATCCCATCATGGGCGACACGGTCTGCAGGGCCGTGCATCTAATCCCATCATGGGCGACACGGTCCTCAGGGCCGTGCATCTAATCCCATCGTGTATGCCGTGGTCTGCATGGCCGTGCATCTAATCCCATCGTGTGCGACACGGTCCGCAGGGCCGTGCATCTAATCCCATCGTGTGCAACACGGTCCGCAGGGCCGTGCATCTAATCCCATCGTGGGCGACACGGTCTGCAGGGCCGTGCATCTAATCCCATCGTGTGTGACACAGTCCTCAGGGCCGTGCATCTAATCCCATCATGTATGCCGTGGTCTGCAGGGCCGTGCATCTAATCCCATCGTGTGTGACACAGTCCGCAGGGCCGTGCATCTAATCCCATCGTGTGCGACACGGTTCGCAGGGCCGTGCATCTAATCCCATCGTGTGCGACACGGTCTGCTGGGCCGTGCATCTAATCCCATCGTGTGCGACACGGTCTGCTGGGCCGTGCATCTAATCCCATCGTGGGCGACACGGTCCGCAGGGCCGTGCATCTAATCCCATCGTGGGCGACACGGTCTGCAGGGCCGTGCATCTAATCCCATCGTGGGCGACACGGTCCGCAGGGCCGTGCATCTAATCCCATCGTGGGCGACACGGTCCGCAGGGCCGTGCATCTAATCCCATCGTGGGCGACACGGTCCGCAGGGCCGTGCATCTAATCCCATCGTGGGCGACACGGTCCACAGGGCTGTGCATCTAATCCCATCATGGGCGACACGGTCTGCAGGGCCGTGCATCTAATCCCATCATGGGCGACACGGTCCTCAGGGCCGTGCATCTAATCCCATCGTGTATGCCGTGGTCTGCATGGCCGTGCATCTAATCCCATCGTGTGCGACACGGTCCGCAGGGCCGTGCATCTAATCCCATCGTGTGCAACACGGTCCGCAGGGCCGTGCATCTAATCCCATCGTGGGCGACACGGTCTGCAGGGCCGTGCATCTAATCCCATCGTGTGTGACACAGTCCTCAGGGCCGTGCATCTAATCCCATCATGTATGCCGTGGTCTGCAGGGCCGTGCATCTAATCCCATCATGTATGCCGTGGTCTGCAGGGCCGTGCATCTAATCCCATCGTGTGCGACACGGTCCGCAGGGCTGTGCATCTAATCCCATCATGGGCGACACGGTCTGCAGGGCCGTGCATCTAATCCCATCATGGGCGACACGGTCCTCAGGGCCGTGCATCTAATCCCATCGTGTATGCCGTGGTCTGCATGGCCGTGCATCTAATCCCATCGTGTGCGACACGGTCCGCAGGGCCGTGCATCTAATCCCATCGTGTGCAACACGGTCCGCAGGGCCGTGCATCTAATCCCATCGTGGGCGACACGGTCTGCAGGGCCGTGCATCTAATCCCATCGTGTGTGACACAGTCCTCAGGGCCGTGCATCTAATCCCATCATGTATGCCGTGGTCTGCAGGGCCGTGCATCTAATCCCATCATGTATGCCGTGGTCTGCAGGGCCGTGCATCTAATCCCATCGTGTGCGACACGGTTCGCAGGGCCGTGCATCTAATCCCATCGTGTGCGACACGGTCCGCAGGGCCGTGCATCTAATCCCATCGTGTGCGACACGGTCTGCTGGGCCGTGCATCTAATCCCATCGTGGGCGACACGGTCCGCAGGGCCGTGCATCTAATCCCATCGTGGGCGACACGGTCTGCAGGGCCGTGCATCTAATCCCATCGTGGGCGACACGGTCCGCAGGGCCGTGCATCTAATCCCATCGTGGGCGACACGGTCCGCAGGGCCGTGCATCTAATCCCATCGTGGGCGACACGGTCCGCAGGGCTGTGCATCTAATCCCATCGTGGGCGACACGGTCCACAGGGCTGTGCATCTAATCCCATCATGGGCGACACGGTCTGCAGGGCCGTGCATCTAATCCCATCATGGGAGACACGGTCCTCAGGGCCGTGCATCTAATCCCATCGTGTATGCCGTGGTCTGCATGGCCGTGCATCTAATCCCATCGTGTGCGACACGGTCCGCAGGGCCGTGCATCTAATCCCATCGTGGGCGACACGGTCTGCAGGGCCGTGCATCTAATCCCATCGTGTGTGACACAGTCCTCAGGGCCGTGCATCTAATCCCATCATGTATGCCGTGGTCTGCAGGGCCGTGCATCTAATCCCATCATGTATGCCGTGGTCTGCAGGGCCGTGCATCTAATCCCATCATGTATGCCGTGGTCTGCAGGGCCGTGCATCTAATCCCATCGTGTGCGACACGGTTCGCAGGGCCATGCATCTAATCCCATCATGGGCGACACTGTCCGCAGGGCCGTGCATCTAATCCCATCATGTGTGATTAACTCCATGTATCTAATCCCAGTTTGTGGTACGGCGGGCAGCACTAACAGAATCGGTGCTGCCGGCCATCCTGTGTCCACACCTCGGCGTCTCTCCGCAGTCAGCAGTGATGTCTCCGCTCTCTGATCCCAAACTTCATCCTCCCTTATCCTTTTGGAAATGCCCAGAATGGGCGGGGAGCACTGACATCACACATGTGATCAGACCCCGCCCACTTTTACTTCAGTCGTAAGGCGAGCCAGCACTACCCGAGGTTTTCATGACAAATTTCAGCAGCTGCTCCCTCTAGTGTTTAAAGTTGGAAAATATCAAAACTTTAAGTTATTTTTAGTATTTTATACCATTAAAACAATCTAACCCATTAGTGCTTTACATTTCTTTAATGACCCCTTCCCTTTAAGTACAATGGCGATGTTCCCCAGTGGCCGGCTGTCACATCCACAGTGCCGGGCGGCCCACAGCTTTCTTCTTCTCCTTGGCCGTCGTCTTCCGTCTTCGCCATCTCTTCTTCCTGCTCTTGGCCGGGCCGAGCTCTGGGCGGGTCGGGTCCTGGCTCCTCTCGGATATGGCCGTCAGGTTGGGGTGCAGTTCTGGGCAGACGTCGTGCGGGCCGACACACAGCTCCTTCTTGTTGTAGAAGAAGTGTCTCCTCCTCGGCTTCGCTCTGGTCAGACATTCTGCAAATTGCTTGTCGCACTCGCAGGCCATCCGGCCGCACAGCGTGGAGGAATGACATTGGGTGTGCGCAGGGCCGCACGAGAACTGGTAGAGCTGCCACTTCACCTTACTGTGGCACCGCAGGTCAATCCGGGAATAGCGGTAACAGCAGTCATGGCGCAGGCAGCATCGGTCCACGTCATCCACCGCCGCTCCTGCCCCTCCCGTGCCACAGTAACAGCCGTACAGGTTAATGCCCAGCAGGGGCACCTTCAGCCGATCTCTGTAACACCACAGGGTCACTACTAGATCCAGCACGCCACGTCTGTGACGAGCCGGGGCGCCGGTCCCGCTGACGCGCGTCCAGTACTGGAGGGAGCACGCGCAAACCAAGAGGAAGAGCGCCAGCCTGTACATGTCAGATCGGGGGATCGAGGCTGCGGAGACAGACATTAGTCTAGTTAGCTTCATTTTCTTGTACAGGTGTTTTTTTTGGTTTTTTTTAACAAAATACAGAAATAAACTGTAAAACATGAAACGTCCAGGAGTCAGAATAACAGATCAGCGCGTTATAACTGTGACCCCAAAGGGGCGAAGAATGAAGATTATTAAATGCTCGTTCATAGGTGGTCTGGGCCAGACAAGCTGAGGACCAGGAAACTACGGGGGGAAAGGCCGAAAAATGCAGCGGGGTCATGTGCGGCCGAGGGGTAGAAGAGCGACTAGATTTTTGTGCCTCATTACACTAAAAACAAACTTCTGCTGTGGTGATAAGGAAGAAGGACCACCTGTCCTCGCTCCAGATCCTAAAGACCCCTGCTGGCCTCATCCTTCATAAGAAGGTCAAACCAGTCTGTGCCCAGAAACTCTCAAATTCTCTTGCTCTGTAACCTGCCACACCGCCCCACCCCCTCCTCACCTTTTTTTTTTTTTTATAGTGCTTGGTTTGTCATCCTGCTAGAACTAAAGGTACTGGACCATCCTTGTCTTCTCCTCCTGGCATGCATTGCTCCAGCTATTGTCCAATGCTATGTCTTCTCTGATCTGAAAGTCCGCCTCTCTATTATACCTATATGCAGTGTGACCAACTGGAGAGGTAAAGGTGAGAAAGACCCCCACCTGTAGAGCAGCAGAGACCCACGGCCCCCCCCTCCTACCTGTGGAGCGGCAGAGACCCACGGCTCCCCCCCCTGCTACCTGTAGAGCAGCAGAGACCCGCGGCTCCCCCCCTGCTACCTGTAGAGCGGCAGAGACCCGCGGCTCCCCCCCTGCTACCTGTAGAGCGGCAGAGACCCGGGCTCCCCCCCTGCTACCTGTAGAGCAGCAGAGACCCGCGGCTCCCCCCCTGCTACCTGTAGAGCGGCAGAGACCCGCGGCTCCCCCCCTGCTACCTGTAGAGCGGCAGAGACCCGCGGCTCCCCCCCTGCTACCTGTAGAGCGGCAGAGACCCGCGGCTCCCCCCCTGCTACCTGTAGAGCGGCAGAGACCCGCAGCTCCCCCCCTGCTACCTGTAGAGCGGCAGAGACCCGCGGCTCCCCCCCTGCTACCTGTAGAGCGGCAGAGACCCGCGGCTCCCCCCCTGCTACCTGTAGAGCGGCAGAGACCCGCGGCTCCCCCCCTGCTACCTGTAGAGCGGCAGAGACCCGCGGCTCCCCCCCTGCTACCTGTAGAGCGGCAGAGACCCGCGGCTCCCCCCCTGCTACCTGTAGAGCGGCAGAGACCCGGGCCCCCCCCCTGCTACCTGTAGAGCGGCGGAGACCCGGGCCCCCCCCCCCCCTGCTACCTGTGGAGCGGCGGAGACCCGGGCCCCCCCCCCTGCTACCTGTGGAGCGGCAGAGACCCGGGCCCCCCGTCACCCATGGAATACCAGCGCTCGGCCCATCCAACCAGTTAGTGAAGTCTGCTGCTCGTGTCCCGTCCCTCGGTGCCCGTCTGTCCATCCGCCCGCACTATAATACCGTATGCCCTGTAATAAATAGCACCGCACCTACGTGTCGCTGGTCGGAGCTGCTCTCGGTGAAGCTCTCGCTCGGCTTTGCTGCGTGTCAGACTCTCTGCCCCTTTATATTACATGTGCTGGGAATTGGGCGACGCGTCCTCGCACCTTTTAACTCTTCCTTGGCCGTGTACGTTGTGCGGAGATCACAGCTGTGGTTTCCGGACGTCATTGTGGCTGGTTGTGGCTCTTCTGTCTGTGGTGACCCCCTCACTAGTTCTGCGTCTGGAGGTTCCTGCAGGTTTTGGGGGCTTTTTATTTTTTTAACTCTGCGGTCCTTTCCGTGAACGGGTTACTCCGGAGCTCGCGGGGCGACCAGGGCGGGACTAAATATAACACTTGGGTTTCTTCTACCCATCAATTATGTCTTCCTTGGCTGCTGTTCCAGGACAGAGTTGGGATTGAAGACATCAGACGTGAATCCTCCGAGTCTCGGAGCTTCGCTTCATTCACTTCTGTTAAATAAATGGGGTGTCAGATGTGAGGAGCAGCGCGCGTCCTCATGAGAGCGTCTCATCCATGGCACATGGACGTCCGGCCGACCGGAGCCTATTGTGTGGAGGAGGTGGGTGGTGTCGTCCCTCCGCGCTGGTGTCGTCCCTCCGCGCTGGTGTCCATCTTCAGTTTACTTTGTGACCCGTGATCGGCATCTCTCCACTTTCGAGCCGTCCATGTGGGTTGTCTTGGGTTTTCCACCATTTGCCTTTGGCTTTTGGCTTCTGACTTCTGCTTTTCGGTGGTTTTCGTCCCTTCAGATTCAGACTTTTCTGCTTTTGCCTTTTAGGTGGGACATGAGCCAATGGCACCAACGTTGGGAAGGAACCTCTTTGGGCGCCAGGTGTACCAGCTGCCTGGATTCTTTGCCTACGGTGAGCGCAGACTTCGCTGGGGTGATTTGTGTTACCAGGTGGCGCTCTACACGATGTACGGTGTCCTCTAATGATCTAAGGGGGTGTCCTATGGGCGACATTCACACCTCATATTCTGGGTTTATTACAGCTGCGTTCTGTCTGCTGTCTGTGAATAGACTCTCAAGTACTAAGGGGATCTGTCTGCTGTTTGTATCAGCTGAACTGTGAATGCTGCTCTGGAGGACAATACCTACTTTCTGCCTGTAGTGTCTGTTGTCTTCACCCGGAGATGCTCAGTAATTGATTCATTTATGTATTTGCAGCAAAACACATCATTAAAATTGATGGAAAGCGAGGACTCTTCAAGGGCCTGACCCCCCGACTGTGCGCCGGAGCGGTGGGCACGGTGGTGCACAGCAGAGTATTGCAGGTAACTGGTTTCATCTGTAGCCATGGCACATACTGGTAAAGAATAAGATGTCACCTGCTCTATATAGAGGTGATGCTGCATTGTGCGTCCACAACCGACAGCACAAGATGGAGCCGGGTGAAGAAGTGTCACCAAGTAGGGGACACAAGGCGTGTGATTGAGGGGAGCGAGCTGTAATCCCTCGCGCTGAGGCCACAGATATCTGCTGGACGGCCCCTGTTTATGGGAGGGTCCACCTCCACCCCTTATAGGACAGGTTCCCTTTATTGGAAGGGTCCACTTTATAGGAGGGGTTACACGGCTCTTTCCTTTGAACATTCCCTAAACCTTTACTCTGAGTCACAGTTCTTGTAGCCAGGAGGCCTCTGAAGCCGTGTCCTGAGCCGAGGGAGATGTTAGAGGGTCTTCAATGCAGAGCGTGGGACACTTCACGCAGCGGGGCCGCCCGCCGGACGCTTCACGCAGCGGGGCCGGGCGCTTCACGCAGCGGGGCCGGGCGCTTCACGCAGCGGGGCCGCCCGCCGGATGCTTCACGCAGCGGGGCCAGTGGTTTATGGGGGATCAAGCCACAAATATATTTGGCTCCAAAATAAGTTTTATGACTTTTCACCCCTTGTTTTGTTTCCTTGAACAATTAATGGATTTTCTTTTTCTCTCCCACAGTGCTATCAGCATCCGACGGAGGTAAGATTCAGACTTTTCCCAAGGAGTGTGTATTTGGGGTTAAGTTAAAGCGATTGACCTTCCCTTTCAGGGTCCTAGTCTAGTAGCCAGTCTACTAGTCACCGCAGGGGGCAGGTTGCCTGATTGCTTCTCCCTGAAGGGCTCGGGCTCCACCGTACATTGGGGTCCATGTAATTCTGCCCAGAGCACTTGGGACCCCGATATCTGGGGAAGAACGGGACCCTCTGACAGCAAATTATCATCAGGGGACACTTTTTATTTAAAGGCATTGCTTTAAGTATTACATCGTTTTCCGACATTTTTAGGCTGCTGAATATTTATAAAGACGTTCGCATCTTTACTTTATTTGTCCTCTAGGAGGAAGCGTGTAAAGAAAAAGAGAACCCCTCCCTGGATTACGTCATTAAAGAGGTAAGCGCCCCGTTACCTCCTGAATGCCGTATTGCCAGGACCGTGTATGGCTTCAGATGACGGGGCCCTGGCTTCTGTGTTATAGACCACTCAGGAGATGGTTGCCCGTTCTGCTGCTACCGTCATCACTCACCCCTTCCACGGTAAGTCACACTAACCCCCTAACGTGGTCTACAATACGCTTCTTCTCATTCCCCCTGTGCAAGATCTCCACTTATTGGGGGGGTGCAGGGAGATGATATTCATTACTTGCTGCCTCGGCCTGACTGTCACTTATTTCTGTTTATCTTTACTTGCAGTGATCACGCTACGGTGTATGGTCCAGTTCATTGGGAGAGAGACCAAATACGAGTACGTGTCGCCCTCGTGCCATCCTCATAATGCTACAAATCTCAGCCGGCAGAGTTACTAGCCCTGTGTAATATATAGACATACAATAACTTTGGCGCATGTAATTCACACCACCTATTGGTTGGCTCTTAATGTTGGTGCGCAGTGTTACATATATAAGCCACAAGTATGTGAAATACTCAGTATAAAGTATTTTGTGCTCTCGGCTTAGTAAACCTCCCCGGTGACTGTATCTGTGTAAACCTCCCCGGTGACTGTATCTGTGTAAACCTCCCCGGTGACTGTATCTGTGTAAACCTCCCCGGTGACTGTATCTGTGTAATCATGCATTGTGTGACCCGGACTGATGCTCTTTTTCAGTGGGGTGTTCGGCTCCATCGTGACGATATACAGAGAAGAAGGAGTTTTGGGATTTTTTGCGTAAGTTCTTCTCTTGTTGTGTCCATGTATGTTTGTATGTTGTCCTCCACCACCTGCCAGAATTGTATGTACCAATAAGTAGAGTGCAAAATGGCAGGATACTAAGCTTCGCCGTCGCTACATTCAGGAGAAGAAAATAATGGCGGCACACCGGCCAGGTAAGTAGAGATGTCAGTAAATTTAGGGGCGCCCACAGTCCGCTGCTTCTGGTTGTGGTCTTGTGAATGCCCACTCTGTGTGCAGTCCGATTCCAGGATGGTGTTATAGATGAGCCCGGACTGGCGTGGGCAGCGCGGGGATGTGCCCGGCTCTGCAGCAGAAGTAGGAGGAAATTATTATCCACAGACTTTCCCATACCTGCATCCCCAGGGAAATCTTTTTGCCATTTTCACCCACTTATATTCTTGGATATTTCGTTGTACTCTCGTCAGGCTCAAAGTCCTGGCAACTGGTAGATTAGGGAATTGCACTATAAACGTCATAGCTCTGCTGCCGGGCCGCACGATGCACGGCGGGGCGGGGGAGGAGAACAGGTTGTGTATTGTCACATCCATTCGTTGATATGGAGAGGAGAACGTCAGGATTAAAGTAGTGATGATGGAGGCAGTCAGCATGCCTGTGCGCTGGTTGGTGATCGCTCGCGCTCAGACCTTCCCTGTACTAACCATGGACACGAGCCGTCGCCTAAACGTCTTCTCTTCCTTCCAGGGGTCTGATCCCCCGGCTGCTCGGGGACGTGCTGTCCCTGTGGATCTGCAACATGGTGGCCTTCCTCATCAACAAATACACCCTGGAAAATCAGGTAATGAAATGTCCCTTCCGCAAATACAGAGGAGTCATCTCCACAGGGCCGAGCAGGCGCTAAGATTTCTGCAACCGTGTAATACTTTATACAGCATTTGTAACGCCCTGACATCTGCTGCACATGTAGGAAGCGGAGCTCGCGCCGTACACGGCAGGCACCCACTTTATCCTTACAGCACCTGAGACCAACAGCGGCGACCGAAGCCGATGCCGGTTGCTGCTGTGCGACCTCGAGAGCCGTCATTTAGGAGACGCGATCCCGGTGGGCCGTCGTTTCTGGTAATCGATAGGCCCCTCCGCAACATGATTGCAGGATGACATTACCGCCGGGGACCGACCTGCCATGTTTGTGCTTGAGGCTCCTCTTCAGAGGCGATACTGAAGTATCTGAAGATATTATACAAGGGGTTAAGTGATTGCAAGTGCAAGTTCTCTGTGTAGTCTAAAAGAAGGTTACAAAATATTAAAAGAAAAAAAAATTTAATTATCTTTCCCAAAACAATAAATAAAGAAAAAAATCAAACCTATTTTGTATGAAAACCACCAAAAAGAAACAAAAGATGTTTATTGCCTGTAAAATAAATCTTTATTAAATGTTGCAAAAATATAAAAAGAATATCTACAGAGTAAACACGATGGAGGGTCACAAACCACCGTCACATGAGTGTCACACTTATACAAAAAATATAATAGTCTGTATATATGTAAAGTATAAAACGGTCGTCAATAGACAAAAAACCCAAATGATTTAATGCAAAATGTTAGACATCGACATGAGGTTGACGTTAGTATTTAACTAATATATATATATATATACACTGCTCAAAAAAATAAAGTGAACACTTTAACAGAATATAACTCCAAGTAAATCAAACTTCTGTGAAATCAAACTGTCCACTTAGGAAGCAACACTGATTGACAATCACTTTCACATGCTGTTGTGTAAATGGAATAGACAATAGATGGAAATTATTGGCAATCATCAAGACCCCCTCAATAAAGGAGTGGTTCTGCAGGTGGGGACCACAGACCACATCTCAGTACCAATGCTTTCTGGCTGATGTTTCGGTCACTTTTGAATGTTGGTTGCGCTTTCACACTCGTGGTAGCATGAGACGGACTCTACAACCCACAGAAGTTGCTCAGGTAGTGCAGCTCATCCAGGATGGCACATCAATGCGAGCTGTGGCAAGAAGGTTTGCGGTGTCTGTCAGCGTAGTGTCCAGAGGCTGGAGGCACTACCAGGAGACAGGCCAGTACACCAGGAGACGTGGAGGTGGCCATAGGAGGGCAACAACCCAGCAGCAGGACTGCTACCTCCACCTTTGTGCAAGGAGGAACAGGGGGAGCACTGCCAGAGCCCTGCAAAATGACCTCCAGCAGGCCACAAATGTGCATGTGTCTGCACAAACGGTTAGAAACCGACTCCATGAGGGTGGTATGAGGGCCCGACGTCCACAGATGGGGGTTGTGCTCACAGCCCAACACCGTGCAGGACGCTTGGCATTTGCCACAGAACACCAGGATTGGCAAAGTCTCCACTGGCGCCCTGTGCTCTTCACAGATGAAAGCAGGTTCACACTGAGCACATGTGACAGACGTGACAGAGTCTGGAGACGCCGTGGAGAGCGATCTGCTGCCTGCAACATCCTTCAGCATGACCGGTTTGGCAGTGGGTCAGTAATGGTGTGGGGTGGCATTTCTTTGGAGGGCCGCACAGCCCTCCATGTGCTCGCCAGAGGTAGCCTGACTGCCATTAGGTACCGAGATGAGATTCTCAGACCCCTTGTGAGACAATATGCTGGTGCGGTTGGCCCTGGGTTCCTCCTAATGCAGGACAATGCCAGACCTCATGTGGCTGGAGTGTGTCAGCAGTTCCTGCAAGATGAAGGTATTGAAGCTATGGACTGGCTGCCCGTTCCCCAGACCTGAATCCGATTGAGCACATCTGGGACATCATGTCTCGCTCCATCCACCAACGTCACGTTGCACCACAGACTGTCCAGGAGTTGGCGGATGCTTTAGTCCAGGGCTGGGAGGAGATCCCACAGGAGATCATCCGCAACCTCATCAGGAGCATGCCCAGGCATTGTAGGGAGGTCATACAGGCACGTGGAGGGCACACACAATACTCAGCCTCATCAGGAGCATGCCCAGGCGTTGTAGGGAGGTCATACAGGCACGTGAGGCCACACACAATACTGAGCCTCATCAGGAGCATGCCCAGGCGTTGTAGGGAGGTCATACAGGCACGTGGAGGCCACACACAATACTGAGCCTCATCAGGAGCATGCCCAGGCATTGTAGAGAGGTCATACAGGCACGTGGAGGCCACACACAATACTCAGCCTCATCAGGAGCATGCCCAGGCGTTGTAGGGAGGTCATACAGGCACGAGGAGGCCACACACAATACTCAGCCTCATCAGGAGCATGCCCAGGCATTGTAGAGAGGTCATACAGGCACGTGGAGGCCACACACAATACTCAGCCTCATCAGGAGCATGCCCAGGCGTTGTAGGGAGGTCATACAGGCACGAGGAGGCCACACACAATACTCAGCCTCATCAGGAGCATGCCCAGGCGTTGTAGAGAGGTCATACAGGCACGTGGAGGCCACACTCAATACTCAGCCTCATCAGGAGCATGCCCAGGCGTTGTAGGGAGGTCATACAGGCACGTGGAGGCCACACACAATACTCAGCCTCATCAGGAGCATGCCCAGGCATTGTAGGGAGGTCATACAGGCACGTGGAGGCCACACACAATACTCAGCCTCATTGTGACTTGTTTTAAGGACATTACATCAGAGTTGGATCAGCCTGTAGTGTGTTTTTCCACTTTAATTTTGGGGGTGACTCCAAATCCAGGCCTCCATTGGTTAATAAATGTGATTTCCATTGATGATTTTTGTGTGATTTTGTTGTCAGCACATTCAGCTTTCTACAGAACAAAGTATTCAATGAGGAGATTTCATTCATTCAGATCTAGGATGGGGGATTTCAGTGTTTCCTTTATTTTTTTGAGCAGTATATATAATAAATATATATATAATGTATGTATTGTATTGTACTGTACTAGAATTCAAAAGGAAAGGTAGATGCCCCGACACACGTACACCTTGCTTTATCAGGGGGCATAGTAATTGAATATGTCCCCTGATGAAGCAAGGGTGAAGCGTGCACTGGGGCATTTAAGACCACATCCCTCACTAACCATCTAGGACATGTCAGTTTCCTTTGGTGTATTCTTATACATACTGACCTGGAGAATTTTACGCCACAATAACAAAATATTCATTTTCTTAATATATTTTGGTATAATTGTGTGACAACTAATAACCTTCATTTGTTTTTTTTTCTAGGCGGTGGGGGAGATGAAAAGCTACTCTCAGGCTGTGACTGGGGTGAGTGTAGTACCAGTGTGCACCACAAGGTGAAGCTCTTCGTCTTGAGATCTCTCTATCCCGCAGCTTTGGCGTATTACCGACCATTGCCGCTACAGCACTATATATATAATATGTGATAAGGCGCGGTGTGGAGGTTATGTATCCTGAGCTTATACACAGTTATAGTCATTAATGTCCGCATTCATTGTACGATCTACGATTCCCTTTAATGTCCATACGAGTGGATAAATCTGCAAGTCCAGCGGCCATGTCCATAGTTTGAGGCCGTGGGACGGAAGCCCTTTGATCTGCCTCCTGGGGGGATCCTTGTGATTAGCCGGCTTGGCACGATGCCGGGGGGGGGGGGGGTTTATAGGGTTCCCATCCTGCAGCCACAGACAAGTGACCTCGGGACCATGGTCCTGCGGATCCACTCGCTCATCTGTAATGTCCGGCACTGACGATGGTGACCTTCTCTACTTCTGTCTCTACAGTTCCTCGCCAGCATGCTGACATATCCATTTGTCCTAGTGTCAAACCTGATGGCTGTGAATAACTGCAGGTGAGTATGCTCTGCGGTGGGGGGGGGACAGCTTGTACTCTGCGGAGTTATCCTCTGCAGGGGGCGTATGCTCTGCGGGGGGTGCTCTGCGGTGGGAGACGGGAGTTTGCTTCGTGGGGGGGGGGAGTGGTGTGCTCTGCGCTGGGGAGGGGTTGTGTGCTCTGCTGGGGGGGGGGAGTGTGCTCTGCGGGGTTATCCTCTGCGGGGGGCGTATGCTCTGCCGGGGGGGGGGGAGTGTACTCTGCGGGATTATCCTCTGTAGGGGGTGGCTTTATGCTCTGAGGGGGGGGGCGTTATGCGCTCTGAGGGGGGCGCTCTGAAAAGGAGAGTATGATCTGCGGGGGGCGTGTGCTCTGCGGGGGGGGGGGGAGTGTGCTCTGCGGGGTTATCCTCTGCGGGGGGGGCGTGTGCTCTGTGGGGTTATGCTCTGCAGGGGGGGGGGGGGAGTGTGCTCTGCTGGGTTATACTCTGCGGGGGGGGGGGAGTGTGCTCTGCGGGGTTATCCTCTGCGGGGGGGGCGTGTGCTCTGTGGGGTTATGCTCTGCAGGGGGGGGGGAGTGTGCTCTGCTGGGTTATACTTTGCGGGGGGCGTATGCTCTGCGGGGGTAGAGTGTGCTTTGTGGGGTTATGCTCTGCGAGGAGGGAGTGTTCTCTGCAGGGTTATGCTCTGCGGGGGGGGTGCTCTTCAGGGGGTGGGAGTGTGCTCTGCGGAGTTATCCTCTGCGGGGGGGCGTGTGCTCTGCTGGGTTATCCTCTGCGTGGGTAGAGTGTTATGCTCTGCGGGGTTATACTCTGCGGGGGGTGTTATGCTCTGCGGGGTTATCCTCTGCGGGGGGTGTTATGCTCTGTGGGGGGTGTTATGCTCTGCGGGGTTATACTCTGCGGGGGGTGTTATGCTCTGCGGGGGGTGTTATGCTCTGCGGGGGGTGTTATGCTCTGCGGGGTTATCCTCTGCGGGGGGTGTTATGCTCTGCGGGGTTATGCTCTGCGGGGTTATCCTCTGCGGGGGGTGTTATGCTCTGCGGGGTTATCCTCTGCTTGAGGCGTATGCTATGTGGGAGGCGTATGCTCTGCGGGGTTATACTCTGCGGGAGGCTTATGCTCTGTGGGGTTATCCTCTGCGGGAGGCGTATGTTCTGTGGGGTTATCCTCTGCGGGAGGCGTATGTTCTGTGGGGTTATCCTCTGCGGGAGGCGTATACTCTGCGGGGTTATCCTCTGCGGGGGTTGTTATGCTCTGCGGGGTTATCCTCTGCGGGAGGCGTATGCTCTGCGGGGTTATACTCTGCGGGGGGTGTCATACTCTGCGGGGGGTGTCATGCTCTGCGGGGTTATACTCTGCGGGGGGTGTCATGCTCTGCGGGGTTATACTCTGCGGGGGGTGTCATGCTCTGCGGGGTTATCCTCTGCGGGGGTGTTATGCTCTGCGGGGTTATGCTCTGCGGGAGGCGTATGCTCTGCGGGGTTATCCTCTGCGGGAGGCGTATGCTCTGCGGGGTTATCCTCTGCGGGAGGCGTATGCTCTGCGGGGTTATCCTCTGCGGGGGGTGTTATGCTCTGCGGGGTTATCCTCTGCGGTGGGTGTTATGCTCTGCGGGGTTATCCTCTGCGGGAGGCGTATGCTCTGCGGGGTTATCCTCTGCGGGAGGCGTATGCTCTGCGGGGTTATCCTCTGCGGGGGGTGTTATGCTCTGCGGGGTTATCCTCTGCGGTGGGTGTTATGCTCTGCGGGGTTATCCTCTGCGGGAGGCGTATGCTCTGCGGGGTTATCCTCTGCGGGGGGTGTTATGCTCTGCGGGGTTATCCTCTGCGGGAGGCGTATGCTCTGCGGGGTTATCCTCTGCGGGGGGTGTTATGCTCTGCGGGGTTATCCTCTGCTGGGGGATCACTAGACTGCTGTGATCTGTGATTGGCTGCAGTGGGCAGATGGCTGGAGCGGCATATCAGTCAGCACTGCAGCCAGTGGTTATACTCTGCGGGGGGTGTTATGCTCTGCGTGGTTATACTCTGCGGGGGGTGTTATGCTCTGCGTGGTTATACTCTGCGGGGGGTGTTATGCTCTGCGTGGTTATACTCTGCGGGGGGTGTTATGCTCTGCGGGGTTATCCTCTGCGGGGGGTGTTATGCTCTGCGGGGTTATCCTCTGCGGGAGGCGTATGCTCTGCGTGGTTATACTCTGCGGGGGGTGTCATGCTCTGCGGGGTTATCCTCTGCTGGGGGTGTCATGCTCTGCGGGGTTATGCTCTGCGGGGTTATGCTCTGCGGGAGGCTTATCCTCTGCGGGAGGCGTATGCTCTGCGGGGTTATCCTCTGCGGGGGGTGTTATGCTCTGCGGGGTTATCCTCTGCGGTGGGTGTTATGCTCTGCGGGGTTATCCTCTGCGGGAGGCGTATGCTCTGCGGGGTTATCCTCTGCGGGGGGTGTTATGCTCTGTGGGGTTATCCTCTGCGGGGGGTGTTATGCTCTGCAGGGGGTGTTATGCTCTGCAGGGGGTGTTATGCTCTGCGGGGTTATCCTATGCGGGGGGTGTTATGCTCTGCGGGGTTATCCTCTGCGGGGGGTGTTATGCTCTGCGGGGTTATCCTCTGTGGGGTTATCCTCTGCGGGAGGCGTATGCTCTGCGGGGTTATACTCTGCGGGAGGCGTATACTCTGCGGGGTTATCCTCTGCGGGGGGTATTATGCTCTGCGGGGTTATCCTCTGCGGGAGGCGTATGCTCTGCGGGGGGTGTCATGCTCTGCGGGGTTATACTCTGCGGGGGGTGTCATGCTCTTCGGGGTTATCCTCTGCGGGGGGTGTTATGCTCTGCGGGGGGTGTCATGCTCTGCGGGGTTATACTCTGCGGGGGGTGTCATGCTCTGCGGGGTTATCCTCTGCGGGGGGTGTCATGCTCTTCGGGGTTATCCTCTGCGGGGGGTGTTATGCTCTGCGGGGTTATCCTCTGCGGGGGGTGTTATGCTCTGCGGGGCTATCCTCTGCGGGGGGTGTTATGCTCTGCGTGGCTCTCCTCCTGTGTTGCTCACGTCTTATGATGGACTGACGCTTGCGGTTTCAGGCTCGCTGGCGGCTGCCTCCCCTACGCTCCCGTCTACTCCTCCTGGATGGATTGCTGGAGTCAGCTCAGCAAAGAGGTAAAGACACATTTTGGGTTGTTTTTTTTCTTGACTTTTATTTTCAGGCCCTATAAACATTTTGAAAAGTCCCCTGAACCTGTGAGTTTTTGCCCCCGGACGGTTCTGCATCGATGAGTTCTGTGAGGGGAGATGAGGATCGGGTAGTTGGATTTCAGCATGCCCAATCGTTTTGTCCTTGGACGCTCCTGTGCTCTGCGCCGGGACCAGAAGTGATGAGATCTCGTTCTTTGGTCACTAGACTGCTGTGATCTGTGATTGGCTACAGTGGGCAGATGGCTGGAGCGGCATATCAGTCAGCACTGCAGCCAGTCACAGGCAGCAGTGGTCAGTTAATTCAAGGATGAGACCATTTTGCTTCCAGTTTAAGCTCAGACCACAGGAGCGTCCCGCACTGGATCTACGGAGGTGACAGAAACTTGGTGGCAGATTTTATTATTTTAAGCCTCTTTGCTGGTAAGTTTTGTTTTGGAGCCTGAACAACTTCCTTATTCTTCTGATTTTGGCTAAAAAAAAAAAATAAAAAAAATCCATTTCACAATACGATTTCATGACAAATTTGTTAGCGTTTGTCGTCCGCAGCCTCTATGTATCACTGTACATAGACTGAAGACTGAGTTACCAGCGATCAGTCAGTGAGCTTGTTCTCTGTAACCATCCTGTCTTCGGAAAATCCACTTACAAGATGGTTGAGGTTAAGCGGGAGAAGGAGCTCGCTGATGGATGGACTGGTGACTCATTCTGCAGTCTACTATGTGATGGAGGATGTAGAAGTCGAACCACAACATTTGTAATGAAACCTTATCATAAAAATAATCGTTAGCTGAAATGACCTGCATTAAAAGATAAAAATAAAAAAATAATGCCCCCAGCGGCGTCCGGACCCTCCTCACCCAAATCCTCCCGATCACCAGAGTCTGACCACAGCCAGGAAGGTTACTCTCCAGGGCATTGCCGTCCATGGTGTCCTCCAGTGCCGCATGCCCTATAGCAGGTGTCAGTCTGTATCATTGCAGTAGGGTGTGAGACCTCCGTGTACTGTGGAGGTGGAGGGTGTCTGTATACTGCTGGGAGTGTCTGTATACTGCGGAGGCCGTATATTCATGCTGTTGACCTTTTTGTTTTTTAGGGAAACACAAATCGGGGTAACAGCCTGTTTTTCCGCAAAGTTCCTGCTGGAAAGAGCTACGTCTATGAACAGAAGAGATTTTATTAATGTGACCCCGGCCTGCACCTGCCGCGTTTCGCTCTTCGGGGGATCGGGGAGAGTTTAATTTGTACACATTTTGTTTACGATTCAATATAATTTTCCTTTTTAATAAACATTCATTATGTACAGATCAAAACTGTGACAGAGCGGCCATCATTCCTCTAGTGACCCGCCAGGGACCATGACAGGGTGGCCATCATTCCTCTAGTGACCCGCCGGAGACCATGACAGAGTGGCCATATTTCCTCCGGGGACCATGAGAGGGTGGCCATCTTTCCTCCGGGGTCCCGCCGCCTCAGTGACAGGGTGGCCATCTTTCCTCCTGGGACCCGCCGGCTCAGTGACAGGGTGGCCATCTTTCCTCCAGGGACCCGCCGGCACAGTGACAGGGTGGCTCTTTTTCTTCCGGGACTCGCCAGCTCAGTGACAGGGTGGCCATCTTTCCTCCGGGGACCCGTCGGCTCAGTGACAGGGTGGCCATCTTTCCTCCAGGGACCCGCCGGCACAGTGACAGGGTGGCCCTCTTTCCTCCGGGAACCCTTGCACTGAAATGCCTGATTGCTGCAATAATGGGTGCAGATGCAGCAGCTGAATTCCAACTGTTACCCACTTGTGCAGCGATATTGGGGCGTCCGGTCAGTGCACTAATAAATATATCCTGTATACATGAGGCGCCCGTAGTTGGCACCACTGGTCGTTATATAACACCGGAGAGCAAACTTTGTCTGGTTTTCATTGATACACTGGTTCCAATGACCCCATGAGGGAGTGTTCACACATGGCAGATTTGGTACAGATTTTCCACCCAGATCTGCAGGCAGGAAAAAGATCTGTATCACGATTTGACCTATGGAGCGGATTTCATACTGTGCGGCCCGGTAGTTTCTGCTGCGGATTTCATACTGTGCGGCCCGGTAGATTCTGCTGCGGATTTCATACTGTGCAGCCCGGTAGATTCTGCTGCGGATTTCATACTGTGCGGCCCGGTAGATTCTGCTGCGGATTTCATACTGTGCGGCCCGGTAGTTTCTGCTGCGGATTTCATGCTGTGCGGCCCGGTAGATTCTGCTGCGGATTTCATACTGTGCGGCCCGGTAGATTCTGCTGCGGATTTCATGCTGTGCGGCCCGGTAGTTTCTGCTGCGCATTTCATACTGTGCGGCCCGGTAGTTTCTGCTGCGCATTTCATACTGTGCGGCCCGGTAGTTTCTGCTGCGGATTTCATACTGTGCAGCCCGGTAGATTCTGCTGCGGATTTCATACTGTGCGGCCCGGTAGATTCTGCTGCGGATTTCATACTGTGCGGCCCGGTAGTTTCTGCTGCGGATTTCATACTGTGCGGCCCGGTAGATTCTGCTGCGGATTTCATACTGTGCGGCCCGGTAGTTTCTGCTGCGGATTTCATGCTGTGCGGCCCGGTAGATTCTGCTGCGGATTTCATACTGTGCGGCCCGGTAGTTTCTGCTGCGGATTTCATGCTGTGCGGCCCGGTAGATTCTGCTGCGGATTTCATGCTGTGCGGCCCGGTAGTTTCTGCTGCGCATTTCATACTGTGCGGCCCGGTAGTTTCTGCTGCGCATTTCATACTGTGCGGCCCGGTAGTTTCTGCTGCGCATTTCATACTGTGCGGCCCGGTAGTTTCTGCTGCGCATTTCATACTGTGCGGCCCGGTAGTTTCTGCTGCGCATTTCATACTGTGCGGCCCGGTAGTTTCTGCTGCGCATTTCATACTGTGCGGCCCGGTAGTTTCTGCTGCGCATTTCATACTGTGCGGCCCGGTAGTTTCTGCTGCGGATTTCATACTGTGCGGCCCGGTAGTTTCTGCTGCGGATTTCATACTGTGCGGCCCGGTAGTTTCTGCTGCGCATTTCATACTGTGCGGCCCGGTAGTTTCTGCTGCGCATTTCATACTGTGCGGCCCGGTAGTTTCTGCTGCGCATTTCATACTGTGCGGCCCGGTAGTTTCTGCTGCGCATTTCATGCTGTGCGGCCCGGTAGTTTCTGCTGCGCATTTCATACTGTGCGGCCCGGTAGTTTCTGCTGCGCATTTCATACTGTGCGGCCCGGTAGTTTCTGCTGCGCATTTCATACTGTGCGGCCCGGTAGTTTCTGCTGCGCATTTCATACTGTGCGGCCCGGTAGTTTCTGCTGCGCATTTCATACTGTGCGGCCCGGTAGTTTCTGCTGCGCATTTCATACTGTGCGGCCCGGTAGTTTCTGCTGCGCATTTCATACTTTGCAGAGCACATGCTAAAACTGCAGCAAATCTGCGTCAAAGACTACACTTTTAGTTTGTGTTTCAGATTTACAGCCGATCTGCGACAAAATCAGTAACACAAAATCCACAGCAGAGATTTATGTCACAGGAGGTGATTGGATCCAGGGATCGTCCAGGCTCTAAACACAGACTTCTCAGCCAATCACTGACCTCACTGGTGCCCCGCCTCAGCCTCTGATTGGCTGAGCAGTTATTTCCTGTCTGTCAAGGGCAGGAGCGGAGCAGAGACCGGCAAGGACCTCAGGGAGCGACTTATTGAGGGCGGTGGGGGATCAGCGAGGGATGATTTTGCCTTTTATAAAAAAATATATGTTCATTGTGCACTTTGTATTAATACAAGAAGCAAATCCAAACCTGCCTGAGACCTACAAGATGCCAGCCCAGGATGGCCCCCACCATTATTACCCTACAACCCATGGATGAAGACATGGCGGCGGGTGGAGGATCATCCAGCTCACTGGTCTCAGAAGGGGGAGTAGTAATAGGATTAACCCCATCTGATTTTTCTCTGGTCCTGGACCTTGTCTGTGGCCCGTCCTCCTCACCACCTCTGGTCCTGGATCTGTTGTCTGTAGCCCGTCCTCCTCACCTCTGGTCCTGAATCTGTTGTCTGTGGCCCATCCTCCTCACCTCTGGTCCTGGATCTGCTGTCTGTGGCCCATCCTCCTTCTCCTCCTCACCTCTGGTCCTGGATCTGCTGTCTTTGGCCCATCCTCCTTCTCCTCACCTCTGGTCCTGGATCTGCTGTCTGTGGCCCATCCTCCTTCTCCTCCTCACCTCTGGTCCTGGATCTGCTGTCTTTGGCCCATCCTCCTTCTCCTCCTCACCTCTAGTCCTGGATCTGCTGTCTGTGGTCCATCCTCTTCCTCACCTCTGGTCTTGGATCTGTTGTCTGTGGCCCGTTCTCCTCACCTCTGGTCCTGGATCTGTTGTCTGTGGCCCGTCCTCCTCACCTCTGATCCTGGATCTGTTGTCTGTGGCCCGTCCTCCTCACCTCTGGTCCTGGATCTGCTGTCTGTGGCCCATCCTCCTTCTCCTCCTCACCTCTGGTCCTGGATCTGTTGTCTGTGGCCCGTCCTCCTCCTGGCCTCTGGTTCTGGATCTGCTGTCTGTGGCCCGTCCTCCTCCTCCTCCTCCTCTTGGCCTCTGGTCCTGGATCTGCTGTCTGTGGCCCGTCCTCCTCCTCCTCCTCCTCCTCTTGGCCTCTGGTCCTGGATCTGCTGTCTGTGGCCCGTCCTCCTCCTGGCCTCTGGTTCTGGATCTGCTGTCTGTGGCCCGTCCTCCTCCTCCTCCTCTTGGCCTCTGGTCCTGGATCTGCTGTCTGTGGCCCGTCCTCCCCCTGGCCTCTGGTTCTGGATCTGCTGTCTGTGGCCCGTCCTCCTCCTCACCTCTCGGACAGGAAGTAGCTGTCTGATCGCTGCCATTGGCGGCCGTACTAGGTCACATGGGGTTTGTCACCCCGCGGCTTTTCCTCTCTCCTTAGCAGTCACCCATAGTGATAAAACCAAAGTTCTTTCTTCTCTGCGGTAATGGATGGCGCGCTCAGTTGCCGTAGTTACTGGCCACTTTCAGAGCCTGGCTGTTGTGATGGTGTTGTCTCCATGCATGCCCCCCCCCCCCTGCTCCACCAGGGTCTGATGCCAGGCCTGCCCCCCCCCCCCGCTCCACCTGGGTCTGATGCCAGGCCTGCCCACCCCTACACCAGGGTCTGATGAGAGACATGCCCACCCTTCCACGAGGGTCTGATGCCAGACATGCCCACCCCTCCACCTGGGACTTATGCCAGGCATGCCCACCCCTCCACCTGGGACTTATGCCAGGCATGCCCCCCCCCCACACCAGGGTCTGATGCCAGGCATGCCCCCCCCCCCACACCAGGGTCTGATGCAAGGCCTGCTCCCCCCTACGCCAGGGTCTGATGCAAGGCCTGCCCCCCCCTACGCCAGGGTCTGATGCCAGGCATGTCCACCCCTCCACCAGGGTCTGATGCCAGGCCTGTCCACCCCTACACCAGGGTCTGATGAGAGACATGCCCACCCTTCCACCAGGGTCTGATGCCAGACATGCCCACCCCTCCACCTGGGACTTATGCCAGGTGTGCCCACCCCTCCACCTGGGACTTATGCCAGGCATGCCCCCCCCCACACCAGGATCTGATGCAAGGCCTGCCCCCCCTACGCCAGGGTCTGATGCCAGGCATGTCCACCTCTCCACCAGGGTCTGATGCCAAGCCTGCCCCCCCAAGCCAGGATCTGATGCAAGGCCTGCCCCCACCTACGCCAGGGTCTGATGCCAGGCCCGCCCCCCTCCGCTAGGGACTGATGCCAAGCCTGCCCCCCCCCCCCGCCAGGGTCTGATGCAAGGCCTGCCCCCCCCCGCCAGGGTCTGATGCAAGGCCTGCCCCCACCTACGCCAGGGTCTGATGCCAGGCCCGCCCCCCTCTCCGCTAGGGTCTGATGCCAAGCCTGCCCCCCCTATGCCAGGGTCTGATGCCAAGCCTGTCCCCCCCCCCCCCATATGCCAGGGTCTGATGCAAGGCCTGCCCCCCCCTATGCCAGGGTCTGATGCCAGACATGCCCACCCCTACGCTAGGGTCTAATGCCAGGCATGCCCACCCTTACACCAGAGTCTGATGCCAGGCATGCCCACCCCTCCACCAGGGTCTGATGCCAGGCCCGCCCCCCCTCTCCGCCAGGGACTGATGCCAAGCCTGCCCCCCCCACGCCAGGGACGGATGCCAAGCCTGCCCCCCCCACGACAGGGTCTGATGCAAGGCCTGCCCCCCACGACAGGGTCTGATGCCAAGCCTGCCCCCCCCCAAGCCAGGATCTGATGCAAGGCCTGCCCCCCCCTACGCCAGGGTCTGATGCCAGGCCCGCCCCCCTCTCCGCTAGGGTCTGATGCCAAGCCTGCCCCCCCTACTCCAGGGTCTGATGCCAAGCCTGTCCCCCCCCATATGCCAGGGTCTGATGCAAGGCCTGCCCTCCCCTATGCCAGGGTCTGATGCAAGGCCCTTCCCCATCCCCCTACGCCAGGGTCTGATGCCAGACATGCCCACCCCTACGCTAGGGTCTGATGCCAGACATGCCCACCCATACGCTAGGGTCTAATGCCAGGCATGCCCACCCTTACACCAGAGTCTGATGCCAAGCATGCCCACCCCTCCACCAGGGTCTGATGCCAGGCCCGCCCCCCCTCTCCGCCAGGGACTGATGCCAAGCCTGCCCCCTCCCCACGACAGGGTCTGATACAAGGCCTGCCCCCCCACGACAGGGTCTGATGCCAGGCCTTCCCCCTCCGCCAGAGTCTGATGCCAGGCATGCCCACCCCTACGCTAGGGTCTGATGCCAGATATGTCCAGCCCTATGCCAGAGTCTGATGCCAGGCCTACCTACACCAGGGTCTGACGCCGGACATGCCCACCCCTAAACTAGGGGCTGATGCTAGGTATGTCCACCCCTCCACCAGGGGCTGATGCTAGGTATGTCCACCCCTCCACCAGGGGCTGATGCTAGGTATGTCCACCCCTCCACCAGGGTCTGATGCCAGGCATGTCCACCCCTCCACCAGGGTCTGATGCCAGACATGCCCTCCCCTACACCGGGGTCTGATTCCAGTCATGCCTACCCCGCCACCAGGATCTGATGCCAGTCATGCCCACCCCTCCACCAGGGTCTGCTGCCAGTCATGCCCACCCCTACACCATGATCAGATGCCAGGCATGCCCACCCTTATAACAGAGCCCGAGTACCACCCTTACACACAACTTGCCACAAATAGGCATGGCTATCCCTACGAAAGACCAGAGGGTGACTGCCCACTTTGCACCCTTCATAGCTAGTCATGCCAGGCTTGTATGCCCACCCATTTACTGCCACCTCTGCACCCCCTTCACATACCCCCTTCACTGCAAACAGATTTATACAGCCACCACTAGGGGGAGCACACTACACACAGCCACCACTAGGAGGAACTCACTGCGTACAGATTTATAGTCACCACTAGGGGGAGCTCACTACATACAGATTTATACAGCCATCACTAGGGGAGCTCACTAGATACAGATTTATACAGCCACCACTAGAGGGAGCTCACTACATACAGATTTATACAGCCACCACTAGAGGTAGCTCACTACATACAGACTTATACAGCCACCACTTGGGGGAGCTCACTACATTCAGATTTATACAGCAACCACTAGAGGTAGCTCCCTACATACAGACTTATACAGCCACCACTAGGGGGAGCTCACTACATACAGATTTATACAGCGACCACTAGAGGGAGCTCACTACATACAGACTTATACAGCCACCACTAGGGGGAGCTCACTACATACAGATTTATAAGGTTACCACTAGGGGGAGCTCACTATATACAGATTTATAAGATTATCACTAGTGGGAGCTCGCTACATACAGATTTTTAGAGCCACCACTAGGGGGAGCTCACTACAAACAGATTTATACAACCACCACTAGGGGGAGCGCACTACACACAGCCACCACTAGGGGGAAATCACTGCGTACAGATTTATAATCACCACTAGGGGGAGCTCACTGCATACAGATTTATAGAGCCACCACTAGATGGAGCTAGCTCACTACATACAGATTTATAGAGCCACCACTAGGGGGAGCTCACTACAAACAGATTTATACAGCCACCACTAGAGGGAGCTCACTACATACAGATTTATACAGCCACCACTAAGGGAGCTCACTGCATACAGATTTATACAGCCACCACTAGAGGGAGCTCACTACATACAGATTTATACAACCACCACTAGGGGGAGCTCACTACATACAGATTTATACAGCCACCACTAGGGGGAGGTCACCATATATAGAAAATCTGTATGCAGTGAGCTCCCCCTAGTGGTGGTTATACAAATTTGTATGTAGTGAGCTCCCCTTAGTGGTGGACACAGATGCAGTTGAAGCCTGGATCTTAGCCTTCCAGGTCAACAGGACATGCAAATTCAGGACTGGATTTGGGACTGCTGGAAGGTGTGTGGGTGTATACATTTATATTAAATGAGATTTCCCTAGTGGTGTATATATGTACACTTGGTGTGTGTGTGTGTTAGTGTGTTACCTTGTTGTTCAGTAATGTGTATGTGTTTTTGTATCTTCTGCTTTCTGTGTTTTCAGCTGATTTGTGAGTTTTCTGCTCTTGCGGGTGTATTCGTGGTTCTTTCTGCTCTTGCGGGTGTATTCGTGGTTCTTTCTGCTCTTGCGGGTGTATTCGTGGTTCTTTCTGCTCTTGCGGGTGTATTCGTGGTTCTTTCTGCTCTTGCGGGTGTATTCGTGGTTCTTTCTGCTCTTGCGGGTGTATTCGTGGTTCTTTCTGCTCTTGCGGGTGTATTCGTGGCTCTTTCTGCTCTTGCGGGTGTATTCGTGGTTCTTTCTGCTCTTGCGGGTGTATTCGTGGTTCTTTCTGCTCTTGCGGGTGTATTCGTGGTTCTTTCTGCTCTTGCGGGTGTATTCGTGGTTCTTTCTGCTCTTGCGGGTGTATTCGTGGTTCTTTCTGCTCTTGCGGGTGTATTCGTGGTTCTTTCTGCTCTTGCGGGTGTATTCGTGGTTCTTTCTGCTCTTGCGGGTGTATTCGTGGTTCTTTCTGCTCTTGCGGGTGTATTCGTGGTTCTTTCTGCTCTTGCGGGTGTATTCGTGGTTCTTTCTGCTCTTGCGGGTGTATTCGTGGTTCTTTCTGCTCTTGCGAGTATTCGTGGTTCTTTCTGCTCTTGCGGGTGTATTCGTGGTTCTTTCTGCTCTTGCGAGTATTCGTGGTTCTTTCTGCTCTTGCGTGTATTCGTGGTTCTTTCTGCTCTTGCGTGTATTCGTGGTTCTTTCTGCTCTTGCGTGTATTCGTGGTTCTTTCTGCTCTTGCGGGTATTCGTGGTTCTTTCTGCTCTTGCGGGTGTATTCGTGGTTCTTTCTGCTCTTGCGGGTGTATTCGTGGTTCTTTCTGCTCTTGCGGGTGTATTCGTGGTTTTCTGCTCTTGCGGGTGTATTCGTGGTTCTTTCTGCTCTTGAGGGTGTATTCGTGGTTCTTTCTGCTCTTGCGGGTGTATTCGTGGTTCTTTCTGCTCTTGCGGGTGTATTCGTGGTTCTTTCTGCTCTTGCGGGTATTCGTGGTTCTTTCTGCTCTTGCGGGTGTATTCGTGGTTCTTTCTGCTATTGCGGGTGTATTCGTGGTTCTTTCTGCTCTTGCGGGTGTATTCGTGGTTCTTTCTGCTCTTGCGGGTGTATTCGTGGTTCTTTCTGCTCTTGCGAGTATTCGTGGTTCTTTCTGCTCTTGCGGGTATTCGTGGTTCTTTCTGCTCTTGCGGGTATTCGTGGTTCTTTCTGCTCTTGCGGGTATTCGTGGTTCTTTCTGCTCTTGCGGGTATTCGTGGTTCTTTCTGCTCTTGCAGGTGTATTCATGGTTCTTTCTGCTCTTGCGGGTGTATTCCTGGTTCTTTCTGCTCTTGCGGGTATTCCTGGTTCTTTCTGCTCTTGCGGGTATTCCTGGTTCTTTCTGCTCTTGCGGGTGTATTCCTGGTTCTTTCTGCTCTTGCGGGTATTTATGGTTCTTTCTGCTCTTGCGGGTATTTATGGTTCTTTCTGCTCTTGCGGGTATTTATGGTTCTTTCTGCTCTTGCGGGTATTTATGGTTCTTTTTGCTCTTGCGGGTATTCCTGGTTCTTTCTGCTCTTGCGGGTGTATTCCTGGTTCTTTCTGCTCTTGCGGGTGTATTCCTGGTTCTTTCTGCTCTTGCGGGGATTCGTGGTTCTTTCTGCTCTTGCGGGTATTCAAGGTTCTTTCTGCCCTTGCGTGTATTCATGGTTCTTTCTGCTCTTGCGGGTATTCATGGTTCTTTCTGCTCTTGCGGGTATTCATGGTTCTTTCTGCTCTTGCGGGTGTATTCATGGTTCTTTCTGCTCTTGCGGGTGTATTCATGGTTCTTTCTGCTCTTGCGGGTGTATTCATGGTTCTTTCTGCTCTTGCGGGTGTATTCATGGTTCTTTCTGCTCTTGCGGGTGTATTCATGGTTCTTTCTGCTCTTGCGGGTGTATTCATGGTTCTTTCTGCTCTTGCGGGTGTATTCATGGTTCTTTCTGCTCTTGCGGGTGTATTCATGGTTCTTTCTGCCCTTGCGGGTGTATTCATGGTTCTTTCTGCTCTTGCGGGTATTCAAGGTTCTTTCTGCCCTTGCGTGTATTCATGGTTCTTTCAGCTCTTGCGGGTATTCATGGTTCTTTCTGCTCTTGCGGGTATTCATGGTTCTTTCTGCTCTTGCGGGTATTCATGGTTCTTTCTGCTCTTGCGGGTATTCATGGTTCTTTCTGCTCTTGCGGGTATTCATGGTTCTTTCTGCTCTTGCGGGTGTATTCAAGGTTCTTTCTGCTCTTGCGGGTGTATTCAAGGTTCTTTCTGCTCTTGCGGGTGTATTCATGGTTCTTTCTGCTCTTGCGGGTGTATTCCTGGTTCTTTCTGCTCTTGCGGGTGTATTCCTGGTTCTTTCTGCTCTTGCGGGTGTATTCATGGTTCTTTCTGCTCTTGCGGGTGTATTCATGGTTCTTTCTGCTCTTGCGGGTGTATTCCTGGTTCTTTCTGCTCTTGCGGGTGTATTCCTGGTTCTTTCTGCTCTTGCGGGTGTATTCCTGGTTCTTTCTGCTCTTGCGGGTGTATTCCTGGTTCTTTCTGCTCTTGCGGGTGTATTCCTGGTTCTTTCTGCTCTTGCGGGTGTATTCCTGGTTCTTTCTGCTCTTGCGGGTGTATTCATGGTTCTTTCTGCTCTTGCGGGTGTATTCATGGTTCTTTCTGCTCTTGCGGGTATTCATGGTTCTTTCTGCTCTTGCGTGTATTCATGGTTCTTTCTGCTCTTGCGGGTATTCCTGGTTCTTTCTGCTCTTGCGGGTGTATTCCTGGTTCTTTCTGCTCTTGCGGGTGTATTCCTGGTTCTTTCTGCTCTTGCGGGTGTATTCATGGTTCTTTCTGCTCTTGCGTGTATTCATGGTTCTTTCTGCTCTTGCGGGTGTATTCCTGGTTCTTTTTGCTCTTGCGGGTGTATTCATGGTTCTTTCTGCTCTTGCGGGTGTATTCCTGGTTCTTTCTGCTCTTGCGGGTGTATTCCTGGTTCTTTCTGCTCTTGCGGGTGTATTCCTGGTTCTTTCTGCTCTTGCGGGTGTATTCCTGGTTCTTTCTGCTCTTGCGGGTGTATTCCTGGTTCTTTTTGCTCTTGCGGGTGTATTCATGGTTCTTTCTGCTCTTGCGGGTGTATTCATGGTTCTTTCTGCAGGTTGTGCTGCGTCTTGAGCTGCAGTTTCTGTGTATTTTGGGCTTTTTCAGGGTCTTGTCTGTATCTTCTGGTACAAACACATTTTCAGCTTCACGCTCAATGACTCTTCATACGTCTGCCCCTTCCGTAGCATTATTCCTCCAGTGTTCAGCCCGATTCTGCTTTCTTCCGGATTAATAAATCATTTAGCAATGTGCAATCCGCCTTTTCTCCTACTGAAGACCCTGTTTGTACCTGGCATCGCCCCCTATGACCACTGGCAGCGGCGATCGTGCCATTGAGCCAGCACAATACGTAACTGCACACCCCAGCCATGACTATATACATATATACACTGCGATACATTGTGTCATGTCTGTAAATAGAAATTGTCACATTTTCTTTTAATTTCTTGCAATTTTTTTCCCAGTAGGAACAACACAGACTAAAACCCTCCGGAGAATTTGTGTAAATCCGGCACTTCATTACCTGTCCATGATTTTGTGCTCTGCACATGTGGATCCCCCTTCGCTGTCCCCCTCCCCTCCAGCTCCAGCTCCCCCTCCACAGCCCTGCACCAAATCCTTCCATGTAAAGTGGAGATACAGGCAGAGACAAGTGACAGGCGGCAGCTGAGCAGGTAGGTACAGAGGGGCGGTGGGGGCACCAGGGATGGAGGAGGGCACAGCAGGTGTAGGTATGACCAGGTAATGTGTCTGTGATATAAGGAGTGGGGGATGGGAGAGAGATGAAGATGCTGCATGAAGGGATCACTGGGTTCTGCTGCACCTGCACCGCTGCTGCCCATCCTGCCAGCGTCTCTACATCTCTGCAGTTCTTGCATCCTGGCATCTCTTGTAGCAGGTTGCATCCTCCTTTCCTTTATGGAGATGTGACATTGATTTGGGTCGCCGTCCTGCTCTGCTGGTTTTCCACATGTCACCTTACATCTGACATCACTGAGAAGTCTTTCCCCTTGGGCCGTCGTCCTAGATTCCATCAGAATAAATTCCTGCATCTTTACATGATGACATTTAAAGGGTTAAATAGGTCAAATTTACGTACAGATCACCAGTCACGCTATAGCGTATTGAATGGCAGATGTCATCTGAGAACGGTGCTGACTTGGCTTTGTCATCGTGCACAACCCAATGTGATATTAGTGGGGTTTTATAGGATTGCAGGTAACCAACCCTAATATAACACTACAGGCAGCATCCGATACAAGATGGTAGAGATGAAGGAATCCAGCAGAGCAGCATGATTGTCCTCAGATACATTGTGCAGATTCTGGAGCAGCTGTACTGGCAGGTGAAGAACTGGCACCATGACTTGTGCAAAACAATAGACCCAGCTCCGCTCCATCCCGGTGCAGAGATCCAGGGACAAGAGAGCAGGGAGACAGAGAACAGAGAAGAGAGACAGGGGAGCAGAGAGACAGGGGAGCAGAGAGCAGGGGAGCAGAGCAGGGAGACAGGGAGCAGAGAGACAGGGAGCAGAGAGACAGGGGAGCAGAGCAGAGAGACAGGGGAGCAGAGAGACAGGGGAGCAGAGCAGGGAGACAGGGAGCAGAGAGCATAGTAGGGAGACAGAGAGCAGAGAGACAAGGAGCAGAGCAGGGAGACAGGGAGCAGAGAGACAGGGAGCAGAGAGACAGGGAGCAGAGAGACAGGGAGCAGAGAGACAGGGGAGCAGAGCAGAGAGACAGGGGAGCAGAGAGACAGGGGAGCAGAGCAGGGAGACAGGGAGCAGAGAGCATAGTAGGGAGACAGAGAGCAGAGAGACAAGGAGCAGGGAGACAGGGAGCAGAGAGACAGGGAGCAGAGAGACAGGGGAGCAGAGCAGAGAGACAGGGGAGCAGAGAGACAGGGGAGCAGAGCAGGGAGACAGGGAGCAGAGAGCATAGTAGGGAGACAGAGAGCAGAGAGACAGGGGAGCAGAGCAGGGAGACAGGGAGCAGAGAGCATAGCAGGGAGACAGAGAGCAGAGAGACAAGGAGCAGAGCAGGGAGCAGAGCAGAGAGACAGGGAGCAGAGCAGAGAGACAGGGAGCAGAGCAGAGAGACAGGGAGCAGAGCAGGGAGACAGGGAGCAGAGCAGAGAGGCAGAGCAGGGTGACAGGGAGACAGAGAGCAGAGCAGGGAGGCAGAGAGCAGAGCAGGGAGGCAGAGAGACAGAGCAGGGAGACAGAGAGCAGAGCAAAGAGACAGAGAGCAGGGAGACAGAGCAGAGCATAGAGCAGGGAGCAGAGCAGGGAGACAGAGCAGGGGGCAGAGCAGGGTGACAGGGAGGCAGAGAGCAGAGCAGGGAGACAGAGAGCAGAGCAGGGAGACAGAGAGCAGAGCAGGGAGCAGGGAGACAGAGCAGGGGGCAGAGCAGGGTGACAGGGAGACAGAGAGCAGAGCAGGGAGGCAGAGAGCAGAGCAGGGAGACAGAGCAGGGAGGCAGAGCAGAGCATAGAGCAGGGAGCAGAGCAGGGAGACAGAGCAGGGGGCAGAGCAGGGTGACAGGGAGGCAGAGAGACAGAGCAGGGAGACAGAGAGAGAGAGCAGGGAGACAGAGCAGAGCAGGGAGCAGAGCAGGGAGACAGAGCAGGGGGCAGAGCAGGGTGACAGGGAGACAGAGAGCAGAGCAGGGAGGCAGAGAGCAGAGCAGGGAGACAGAGAGCAGAGCAGGGAGACGGCGAGCAGAGCAGGGAGACGGCGAGCAGGGAGACGGCGAGCAGAGCAGGGTGTAGAGAAGGCAGACAGAGCAGGGAGACGGCGAGCAGAGCAGGGTGTAGAGAAGGCAGACAGAGCAGGGAGACGGCGAGCAGAGCAGGGTGTAGAGAAGGCAGACAGAGCAGGGAGACGGCGAGCAGAGCAGGGTGTAGAGAAGGCAGACAGAGCAGGGAGACGGCGAGCAGAGCAGGGTGTAGAGAAGGCAGACAGAGCAGGGAGACGGCGAGCAGAGCAGGGTGTAGAGAAGGCAGACAGAGCAGGGAGACGGCGAGCAGAGCAGGGTGTAGAGAAGGCAGACAGAGCAGGGAGACGGCGAGCAGAGCAGGGTGTAGAGAAGGCAGACAGAGCAGGGAGACGGCGAGCAGAGCAGGGTGTAGAGAAGGCAGACAGAGCAGGGAGACGGCGAACAGAGCAGGGTGTAGAGAAGGCAGACAGAGCAGGGAGACGGCGAGCAGAGCAGGGTGTAGAGAAGGCAGACAGAGCAGGGAGACGGCGAGCAGAGCAGGGTGTAGAGAAGGCAGACAGAGCAGGGAGACGGCGAGCAGAGCAGGGTGTAGAGAAGGCAGACATAGCAGGGAGACGGCGAGCAGAGCAGGGTGTAGAGAAGGCAGACAGAGCAGGGAGACGACGAGCAGAGCAGGGTGTAGAGAAGGCAGACAGAGCAGGGAGACGGCGAGCAGAGCAGGGTGTAGAGAAGGCAGACAGAGCAGGGAGACGGCGAGCAGAGCAGGGTGTAGAGAAGGCAGACAGAGCAGGGAGACGGCGAGCAGAGCAGGGAGACGGCGAGCAGAGCAGGGTGTAAAGAAGGCAGACAGAGCAGGGAGACGGCGAGCAGAGCAGGGTGTAGAGAAGGCAGACAGAGCAGGGAGACGGCGAGCAGAGCAGGGTGTAGAGAAGGCAGACAGAGCAGGGAGACGGCGAGCAGAGCAGGGTGTAGAGAAGGCAGACAGAGCAGGGAGACGGCGAGCAGAGCAGGGTGTAGAGAAGGCAGACAGAGCAGGGAGACGGCGAGCAGAGCAGGGTGTAGAGAAGGCAGACAGAGCAGGGAGACGGCGAACAGAGCAGGTTGTAGAGAAGGCAGACAGAGCAGGGAGACGGCGAGCAGAGCAGGGTGTAGAGAAGGCAGACAGAGCAGGGAGACGGCGAGCAGAGCAGGGTGTAGAGAAGGCAGACAGAGCAGGGAGACGGCGAGCAGAGCAGGGTGTAGAGAAGGCAGACAGAGCAGGGAGACGGCGAGCAGAGCAGGGTGTAGAGAAGGCAGACAGAGCAGGGAGACGGCGAGCAGAGCAGGGTGTAGAGAAGGCGGACAGAGCAGGGAGACGGCGAGCAGAGCAGGGTGTAGAGAAGGCAGGGAGACGGCGAGCAGAGCAGGGTGTAGAGAAGGCAAACAGAGCAGGGAGACGGCGAGCAGAGCAGGGTGTAGAGAAGGCAGACAGAGCAGGGAGACGGCGAGCAGAGCAGGGTGTAGAGAAGGTAGACAGAGCAGGGAGACGGCGAGCAGAGCAGGGTGTAGAGAAAGCAGACAGAGCAGGGTGTAGAGAAGGCAGACAGAGCAGGGAGACGGCGAGCAGAGCAGGGTGTAGAGAAGGCAGACAGAGCAGGGAGACGGCGAGCAGAGCAGGGTGTAGAGAAGGCAGACAGAGCAGGGAGACGGCGAGCAGAGCAGGGTGTAGAGAAGGCAGACAGAGCAGGGAGACGGCGAGCAGAGCAGGGTGTAGAGAAGGCAGACAGAGCAGGGAGACGGCGAGCAGAGCAGGGTGTAGAGAAGGCAGACAGAGCAGGGAGACGGCGAGCAGAGCAGGGTGTAGAGAAGGCAGACAGAGCAGGGAGACGGCGAGCAGAGCAGGGTGTAGAGAAGGCAGACAGAGCAGGGAGACAGGGAGCAGAGCAGGGAGACAGGGAGCAGAGCAGGGAGACAGGGAGCAGAGCAGGGAGACAGGGAGCAGAGCAGGGAGACAGGGAGCAGAGCAGGGAGACAGGGTGCAGAGCAGGGAGACAGGGAGCAGAGCAGGGAGACAGGGTGCAGAGCAGGGAGACAGAGAGCAGAGAGACAGGGAGCAAGGAGAGCAGAGAAGGGAGACAGAGAAGACCAGGGAGACAGGGAGCAGAGCAGAGAGACAGGGAGCAGAGCAGAGAGACAGGGAGCAGAGCAGAGAGACAGGGAGCAGAGCAGAGAGACAGGGAGCAGAGCAGAGAGACAGGGAGCAGCGTAGAGAGACAGGGAGCAGAGCAGGGAGACAGAGGACAGCAGGGTGACAGAGGACAGCAGGGTGACAGAGCAGAACAGGGTGACAGAGAGCAGTGCAGGGTGCAGAGCAAGGAGACAGAGAGCAGAGCAAGGAGACAGGGAGCAGAGCAAGGAGACGGGGAGCAGAGCAGGGAGACAGGGAGCAGAGCAGAGAGACAGAGCAGGGAGACAGAGAGCAGAGCAGGGAGACAGAGAGCAGAGCAGGGAGACGGCGAGCAGAGCAGGGTGTAGAGAAGGCAGACAGAGCAGGGAGACGGCGAGCAGAGCAGGGTGTAGAGAAGGCAGACAGAGCAGGGAGACGGCGAGCAGAGCAGGGTGTAGAGAAGGCAGACAGAGCAGGGAGACGGCGAGCAGAGCAGGGTGTAGAGAAGGCAGACAGAGCAGGGAGACGGCGAGCAGAGCAGGGTGTAGAGAAGGCAGACAGAGCAGGGAGACGGCGAGCAGAGCAGGGTGTAGAGAAGGCAGACAGAGCAGGGAGACGGCGAGCAGAGCAGGGTGTAGAGAAGGCAGACAGAGCAGGGAGACGGCGAGCAGAGCAGGGTGTGGAGACGGCGAGCAGAGCAGGGAGACGGCGAGCAGAGCAGGGTGTAGAGAAGGCAGACAGAGCAGGGAGACGGCGAGCAGAGCAGGGAGACGGCGAGCAGAGCAGGGTGTAGAGAAGGCAGACAGAGGAGGGAGACGGCGAGCAGAGCAGGGAGACGGCGAGCAGAGCAGGGTGTAGAGAAGGCAGGGAGACGCAGAGCAGGGAGACGGCGAGCAGAGCAGGGTGTAGAGAAGGCAGGGAGACGCAGAGCAGGGAGACGGCGAGCAGAGCAGGGAGACGGCGAGCAGAGCAGGGAGACGGCGAGCAGAGCAGGGTGTAGAGAAGGCAGGGAGACGGCGAGCAGAGCAGGGTGTAGAGAAGGCAGGAAGACAGAGCAGAGCAGGGAGACGGCGAGCAGAGCAGGGTGTAGAGAAGGCAGGGAGACAGAGCAGAGCAGGGAGACGGCGAGCAGAGCAGGGTGTAGAGAAGGCAGGGAGACGCAGAGCAGGGAGACGGCGAGCAGAGCAGGGTGTAGAGAAGGCAGGGAGACGCAGAGCAGGGAGACGCAGAGCAGGGAGACGGCGAGCAGAGCAGGGAGACGGCGAGCAGAGCAGGGAGACGGCGAGCAGAGCAGGGTGTAGAGAAGGCAGGGAGACGGCGAGCAGAGCAGGGAGACGGCGAGCAGAGCAGGGTGTAGAGAAGGCAGGGAGACAGAGCAGAGCAGGGAGACAGGGAGCAGAGCAGGGAGCAGAACAGGGAGACAGGGAAAAGAGCAGGATGCAGGGAGACAGGGAGCAGAGCAGGGAGACAGGGAGCAGAGCAGGGAGCAGAACAGGGAGACAGGGAAAAGAGCAGGATGCAGGGAGACAGGGAGCAGAGCAGGGTGACAGGGAGCAGCGCAGGGTGCAGAGCAAGGTGACAGGGAGCAGAGCAGGGTGAGAGGGAACAGAGCTGGGTGGTATTGAGCTGCACATACGACTGAGAAGACAAATTGAAGGATGACAGAGCTGCACAGGGTAATGGGAATCAAAAGAGGCTGACAGAGGCTGGAGTATGGTAACAGGTAAAAGAGTAGTGTGAAAGAGAGCAGGGTTAAAAAAGGTTTGCAGATTGACAGGAACCACAGTAAATTGAGAGTTGGCATTGCAAGGTGATAGAGAACAGGACAGGGGGACAGAGCTTTGAAGGAAAATGTGAGAGCTCCCTGTATACAGAGATACATAAGATCTTGTCTGCAGCCACCACTAGGGGGAGCTCCCTGTATACAGAGATACAGGATAAGATCCTGTCTGCAGCCACCACTAGGGGGAGCTCCTAGTATACACAGATACATGATAAGATTCTGTCTGCAATCACCACTAGGGAGAGCTCCCTGTATACAGATATACATGATCAGATCCTGTCTGCAGTCACCATTAGGGGGGGCTCCCTGTATACAGAGATACATGATAAGATTCTGTCTGCAATCACCACTAGGGGGAGCTCCCTGTATACAGAGATACATGATAAGATCCTGTCTGCAGCCACCACTAGGGGGAGATCCCTGTATACAGAGATACATGATAAGATTCTGTCTGCAGCCACCACTAGGGGGAGCTCCCTGTATACAGAGATACATGATAAGATTCTGTCTGCAGCCACCACTAGGGGGAGCTCCCTGTATACAGAGATACATGATAAGATCCTGTCTGCAGCCACCACTAGGGTGAGCTCCCTGTATACAGAGATACATGATAAGATTCTGTCTGCAGTCACCACTAGGGGGAGCTCCCTGTATATAGAGATACATGATAAGATCCTGTCTGCAGCCACCACTAGGGTGAGCTCCCTGTATACAGAGATACATGATAAGATTCTGTCTGCAGCCACCACTAGGGGGAGCTCCCTGTATACAGAGATACATGATCAGATCCTGTCTGCAGCCACCACTAGGGGGAGCTCCCTGTATACAGAGATACATGATAAGATCCTGTCTGCAGCCACCACTAGGGGGATCTCCCTGTATACAGAGATACATGATAAGATCCTGTCTGCAGCCACCACTAGGGGGATCTCCCTGTATACAGAGATACATGATAAGATCCTGTCTGCAGTCACCACTAGGGGGAGCTCCCTGTATACAGAGATACATGATAAGATCCTGTCTGCAGTCACCACTAGGGAGAGCTCCCTGTATACAGAGATACATGATAAGATCCTGTCTGCAGTCACCACTAGGGAGAGCTCCCTGTATACAGAAATACATGATAAGATCCTGTCGGTAGCCACCACTAGGGGGAGCTTCCTGTATACAGAGATGCATGATAAGATTCTGTCTGCAGCCACCACTAGGGGGAGCTCCCTGTATACAGAGATACATGATAAGATCTTGTCTGCAGCCACCACTAGGGGGAGCTCCCTGTATACAGAGATACAGGATAAGATCCTGTCTGCAGCCACCACTAGGGGGAGCTCCTAGTATACACAGATACATGATAAGATTCTGTCTGCAACCACCACTAGGGGGAGCTCCCTGTATACAGAGATACAGGATAAGATCCTGTCTGCAGTCACCATTAGGGGGAGCTCCCTGTATACAGAGATACATGATAAGATTCTGTCTGCAATCACCACTAGGGGGAGCTCCCTGTATACAGAGATACATGATAAGATCCTGTCTGCAGCCACCACTAGGGGGAGCTCCCTGTATACAGAGATACATGATAAGATTCTGTCTGCAGCCACCACTAGGGGGAGCTCCCTGTATACAGAGATACATGATGATAAGATTCTGTCTGCAGCCACCACTAGGGGGAGCTCCCTGTATACAGAGATACATGATAAGATCCTGTCTGCAGCCACCACTAGGGGGAGCTCCCTGTATACAGAGATACATGATAAGATTCTGTCTGCAGCCACCACTAGGGGGAGCTCCCTGTATACAGAGATACATGATAAGATTCTGTCTGCAGTCACCACTAGGGGGAGCTCCCTGTATATAGAGATACATGATAAGATCCTGTCTGCAGCCACCACTAGGGTGAGCTCCCTGTATACAGAGATACACGATAAGATTCTGTCTGCAGCCACCATTAGGGGGAGCTCCCTGTATACAGAGATACATGATCAGATCCTGTCTGCAGCCACCACTAGGGGGAGCTCCCTGTATACAGAGATACATGATAAGATACTGTCTGCAGCCACCACTAGGGGGATCTCCCTGTATACAGAGATACATGATAAGATCCTGTCTGCAGCCACCACTAGGGGGAGCTCCTAGTATACACAGATACATGATAAGATCCTGTCTGCAGCCACCACTAGGGGGATCTCCCTGTATACAGAGATACATGATAAGATCCTGTCTGCAGCCACCACTAGGGGGAGCTCCCTGTATACAGAGATACATGATAAGATCCTGTCTGCAGTCACCACTAGGGGGAGCTCCCTGTATACAGAGATACATGATAAGATCCTGTCTGCAGCCACCACTAGGGGGAGCTCCCTGTATACAGAGATACATGATCAGATCCTGTCTGCAGCCACCACTAGGGGGAGCTCCCTGTATACAGAGATACATGATAAGATCCTGTCTGCAGCCACCACTAGGGGGAGCTCCTAGTATACACAGATACATGATAAGATCCTGTCTGCAGTGACCACTAGGGGGAGCTCCCTGTATACAGAGATACATGATAAGATCCTGTCTGCAGTCACCACTAGGGAGAGCTCCCTGTATACAGAGATACATGATAAGATCCTGTCTGCAGCCACCACTAGGGGGAGCTCCCTGTATACAGAGATACATGATCAGATCCTGTCTGCAGCCACCACTAGGGGGAGCTCCCTGTATACAGAGATACATGATAAGATCCTGTCTGCAGCCACCACTAGGGGGATCTCCCTGTATACAGAGATACATGATAAGATCCTGTCTGCAGCCACCACTAGGGGGAGCTCCCTGTATACAGAGATACATGATAAGATCCTGTCTGCAGCCACCACTAGGGGGATCTCCCTGTATACAGAGATACATGATAAGATCCTGTCTGCAGCCACCACTAGGGGGAGCTCCTAGTATACACAGATACATGATAAGATCCTGTCTGCAGTCACCACTAGGGGGAGCTCCCTGTATACAGGGATACATGATAAGATCCTGTCTGCAGTCACCACTAGGGGGAGCTCCCTGTATACAGAGATACATGATCAGATCCTGTCTGCAGCCACCACTAGGGAGAGCTCCCTGTATACAGAGATACATGATAAGATCCTGTCTGCAGCCACCACTAGGGGGATCTCCCTGTATACAGAGATACATGATAAGATTCTGTCTGCAGCCACCACTAGGGGGAGCTCACTGTATACATAGAAAATTCCAGGTCAGCTTATTACCATCTGTAATGACCTTGAGACCTGTAATATTTTACTATTATGGGTTCAGCTCTGTTTCTATTGGATCCATTTGATGTTTTTGGTCTCTGACATCTGATATTTCCCGCTGTAGAATATTCTGGACTCTTATGATCGCTGCTGGTCTGCACCTCCTGCTGCTTCCGGCCGCACAGTGATCCCTCTTCATTAGTGCAGGTAGACGGCAGAGATGTCGGCTTTACTAACTCAGCTAAAGAAACCTTATCCTGCCGCAATTGATCACAAGCGCTGATGGTCTCGGCGGGGGGAACAGCTCACGTCGTGGACCCTGTGATGTGGATACAGGATTCATGCCTGACCTGCTGATTCTGCAACATGAAAAGAGCTTAATATACTCAGGCGGCAGCAGATTATAAGACCCCCGTGGAGATACACACACGGGGTCAGAATTGTTTGTACCCCTCGTTTAATGAAGGAAAAACCCACAATGGTCACAGAAATAACCAGAATCTGATAAAAGTAATAAATTAAAAATCTATGAAAATGAACAAATGAAGGTCAGACATTGCTTCTCTGCTTCCACAGAATGTAAAAAATATTAACCTCATGAAATCGGCCTGGACAGAAATGATGGGACCCCTGAAAATAATGTGACAAAAGGGACAAGATAAATCAAGCTGTGTCCAGTAATTATCATCACAGGGGTCTACAATCCTGTAATCAGTCAGTGGCCTGTATATAGAGCTACAGATACTCACTGTGCTGTATATAGAGCTACAGATACTCACTGTGCTGTATATAGAGCTACAGATACTCACTGTGCTGTATATAGGGCTACAGATACTCACTGTGCTGTATATAGAGCTACAGATACTCACTGTGCCTGTATATAGAGCTACAGATACTCACTGTGCCTGCATATAGGGCTACAGATACTCACTGTGCTGTATATAGAGCTACAGATACTCACTGTGCTGTATATAGAGCTACAGATACTCACTGTGCCTGTATATAGAGCTACAGATACTCACTGTGCCTGTATATAGAGCTACAGATACTCACTGTGCCTGTATATAGAGCTACAGATACTCACTGTGCTGTATATAGGACTATAGATACTCACTGTGCTGTATATAGAGCTACAGATACTCACTGTGCTGTATATAGAGCTAGAGATACTCACTGTGCTGTATATAGAGCTACAGATACTCACTGTGCCTGTATATAGAGCTACAGATACTCACTGTGCTGTATATAGGGCTACAGATACTCACTGTGCTGTATATAGGGCTACAGATACTCACTGTGCTGTATATAGGGCTACAGATACTCACTGTGCTGTATATAGAGCTACAGATACTCACTGTGCTGTATATAGAGCTACAGATACTCACTGTGCCTGTACATAGAGCTACAGATACTCACTGTGCCTGTATATAGAGCTACAGATACTCACTGTGCCTGTATATAGGGCTACAGATACTCACTGTGCTGTATATAGAGCTACAGATACTCACTGTGCCTGTATATAGGGCTACAGATACTCACTGTGCCTGTATATAGAGCTACAGATACTCACTGTGCCTGTATATAGGACTACAGATACTCACTGTGCTGTATATAGAGCTACAGATACTCACTGTGCCTGTATATAGAGCTACAGATACTCACTGTGCCTGTATATAGGGCTACAGATACTCACTGTGCTGTATATAGGGATATAGATACTCACTGTGCCTGTATATAGGGTTACAGATACTCACTGTGCTGTATATAGAGCTACAGATACTCACTGTGCCTGTATATAGGGTTACAGATACTCACTGTGCTGTATATAGAGCTACAGATACTCACTGTGCCTGTATATAGGGCTACAGATACTCACTGTGCCTGTATATAGAGCTACAGATACTCACTGTGCCTGTATATAGGACTACAGATACTCACTGTGCTGTATATAGAGCTACAGATACTCACTGTGCCTGTATATAGAGCTACAGATACTCACTGTGCCTGTATATAGGACTACAGATACTCACTGTGCTGTATATAGAGCTACAGATACTCACTGTGCTGTATATAGGGCTACAGATACTCACTGTGCTGTATATAGAGCTACAGATACTCACTGTGCTGTATATAGGGCTACAGATACTCACTGTGCCTGTATATAGAGCTACAGATACTCACTGTGCTGTATATAGGGCTACAGATACTCACTGTGCCTGTATATAGAGCTACAGATACTCACTGTGCCTGTATATAGAGCTACAGATACTCACTGTGCTGTATATAGGGCTACAGATACTCACTGTGCCTGTATATAGGACTATAGATACTCACTGTGCCTGTATATAGAGCTACAGATACTCACTGTGCTGTATATAGGGCTACAGATACTCACTGTGCCTGTATATAGGGCTACAGATACTCACTGTGCCTGTATATAGGGCTACAGATACTCACTGTGCTGTATATAGAGCTACAGATACTCACTGTGCTGTATATAGGGCTACAGATACTCACTGTGCCTGTATATAGGGCTACAGATACTCACTGTGCTGTATATAGGGCTACAGATACTCACTGTGCCTGTATATAGGGCTACAGATACTCACTGTGCCTGTATATAGAGCTACAGATACTCACTGTGCTGTATATAGGGCTACAGATACTCACTGTGCCTGTATATAGGGCTACAGATACTCACTGTGCCTGTATATAGGGCTACAGATACTCACTGTGCTGTATATAGAGCTACAGATACTCACTGTGCTGTATATAGAGCTACAGATACTCACTGTGCCTGTATATAGAGCTACAGATACTCACTGTGCCTGTATATAGGACTATAGATACTCACTGTGCTGTATATAGAGCTACAGATACTCACTGTGCCTGTATATAGAGCTACAGATACTCACTGTGCCTGTATATAGGACTATAGATACTCACTGTGCTGTATATAGAGCTACAGATACTCACTGTGCTGTATATAGAGCTACAGATACTCACTGTGCCTGTATATAGAGCTACAGATACTCACTGTGCCTGTATATAGGACTACAGATACTCACTGTGCTGTATATAGAGCTACAGATACTCACTGTGCCTGTATATAGAGCTACAGATACTCACTGTGCCTGTATATAGGACTACAGATACTCACTGTGCTGTATATAGAGCTACAGATACTCACTGTGCTGTATATAGGGCTACAGATACTCACTGTGCTGTATATAGAGCTACAGATACTCACTGTGCCTGTATATAGAGCTACAGATACTCACTGTGCCTGTATATAGGACTACAGATACTCACTGTGCTGTATATAGAGCTACAGATACTCACTGTGCTGTATATAGGGCTACAGATACTCACTGTGCTGTATATAGGACTACAGATACTCACTGTGCTGTATATAGGGCTACAGATACTCACTGTGCTGTATATAGGGCTACAGATACTCACTGTGCCTGTATATAGAGCTACAGATACTCACTGTGCCTGTATATAGGGCTACAGATACTCACTGTGCCTGTATATAGAGCTACAGATACTCACTGTGCCTGTATATAGGGCTACAGATACTCACTGTGCCTGTATATAGGGCTACAGATACTCACTGTGCCTGTATATAGAGCTACAGATACTCACTGTGCCTGTATATAGAGCTACAGATACTCACTGTGCTGTATATAGGGCTACAGATACTCACTGTGCCTGTATATAGGACTATAGATACTCACTGTGCCTGTATATAGAGCTACAGATACTCACTGTGCTGTATATAGGGCTACAGATACTCACTGTGCCTGTATATAGGGCTACAGATACTCACTGTGCCTGTATATAGAGCTACAGATACTCACTGTGCTGTATATAGAGCTACAGATACTCACTGTGCCTGTATATAGAGCTACAGATACTCACTGTGCCTGTATATAGGACTATAGATACTCACTGTGCTGTATATAGAGCTACAGATACTCACTGTGCCTGTATATAGAGCTACAGATACTCACTGTGCTGTATATAGAGCTACAGATACTCACTGTGCTGTATATAGGACTATAGATACTCACTGTGCTGTATATAGAGCTACAGATACTCACTGTGCTGTATATAGAGCTACAGATACTCACTGTGCTGTATATAGAGCTACAGATACTCACTGTGCCTGTATATAGGACTATAGATACTCACTGTGCTGTATATAGAGCTACAGATACTCACTGTGCTGTATATAGAGCTACAGATACTCACTGTGCTGTATATAGGACTATAGATACTCACTGTGCCTGTATATAGGACTATAGATACTCACTGTGCTGTATATAGGGCTACAGATACTCACTGTACTGTATATAGAGCTACAGATACTCACTGTGCTGTATATAGGGCTACAGATACTCACTGTGCCTGTATATAGGACTATAGATACTCACTGTGCTGTATATAGAGCTACAGATACTCACTGTGCTGTATATAGGGCTACAGATACTCACTGTGCTGTATATAGAGCTACAGATACTCACTGTGCCTGTATATAGGGCTACAGATACTCACTGTGCTGTATATAGGGCTACAGATACTCACTGTGCTGTATATAGGGCTACAGATACTCACTGTGCTGTATATAGAGCTACAGATACTCACTGTGCTGTATATAGAATCATAGAATCATAGAATGGTAGAGTTGGAAGGGACCTCCTGGGTAATCTGGTCCAACCCCCTGCTCAAAGCAGGATTCACTAGATCATCTCAGACAGATGTCTGTCCAGCCTCTGTTTCCATTGAAGGGGAACTCACCACCTCTCGTGGCAGCCTGTTCCACTCATTAATCACCCTAACTGTCAAAAAGTTTTTTCTAATATCTAATCTGTGTCTCCTCCCATTTAGTTTCATCCCATTGCTTCTAGTATTTCCTTGTGCAAATGAGAATAAAGATGATCCTTCTACAATGTGACAGCCCTTGACATATTTGTAGACAGCTATTAAGTCTCCTCTCAGTCTTCTTTTTTGCAAGCTAAACATTCCCAAATCCTGCAACCGTTCCTCATAGGACATGGTTTGCAGACCAGTCACCATTCTGGTCGCTCTTCTCTGAACTTGCTCCAGTTTGTCGATGTCTTTTTTAAAATGTGGTGCCCAAAACTGTACACAGTATTCCAGATGAGGTCTGACCAAAGAGGAGTAAAGACCGATAATGACTTCACGTGATCTAGACTGTATGCTTCTGTTAATACATCCCAGAATTGTATTTGCCTTTTTTGCTGCTGCATCACACTGTTGACTCATGTTCAGTCTATGATCTATTAGTATACCTAAGTCTTTTTCACATGTACTGTTGCTTAGCTCTATTCCTCCCATTCTGTATATGCTTTTTCATTTTTATTGCCCAGATGTAGTACTTTGCATTTTTCCCAGTTAAAAACCATTCTGTTGGTTGCTGCCCACTGCTCCAGTTTATTTAGGTCTTTTTGAATCCTCTCTCTCTCTTCTCTAGTATTAGCTATCCCTCCTAGCTTTGTGTCATCAGCAAATTTAATCAGTTTACCCTCAATTCCTTCATCTAAATCACTGATAAAGATGTTGAACAATACAGGTCCCAGGACGGAGCCCTGTGGTACCCCACTTGAGACATTCATCCAGCTGGATGTGAAGCCATTTACAACCACCCTTTGAGTCCGATCACTAAGCCAGTTATGAATCCACCTAACAGTTGCCTGGTCCATTGCATACTTGGTCATTTTTTCAATAAGGATGATGTGAGATACTTTGTCAAATGCTTTGCTGAAGTCAAGATATACTATATCTACAGCATTTCCCTGATCCACCCAGTCAGTGATTCTGTCATAGAAGGAAATTAAGTTAGTCTGACATGACTTGTTAGTTACAAACCCATGCTGACTCTGGTTAATCACTTCATTCTTATCCATGTACTTACATACATGTTGTTTAATAATTTGTTCAAAGATCTTTCCTGGTATAGAAGTCAGACTCACCGGCCTATAGTTCCCTGGGTCCACCTTCTTCCCCTTTTTGAAGATAGGAACAACATTTGCTCTTCTCCAGTCTTCTGGGACTTCTCCTGTTCTCCAAGAATTTTCAAAGATTATGGAGAGTGGTTCTAAAATTTCTTCTACAATCTCCTTCAGTACTCTGGGGTGTAATTCATCTGGACCTGGAGACTTGAACTCATTTATGTTAGCTAAATATTCCCTCACAATCTTTCTGTTTACTGATAACTTGGATTCCTCTATTCCTTTAAAAGGACAGTGAAGATCAGTTGATGTTACATTTTCTTTCTGAGAGAAAACAGATGCAAAATAGGAATTAAAAAGTTCGGCCTTCTCAACATCCTCTCTTACCATTTCTCCATTTTCATCCTGTAAAAATCCTATAGCATCTTTGACTTTTCTTTTACTTTTGACATACCCCCAAAATCCTTTTTTATTGCTTTTGACATCTCTTGCAAGCCTTAATTCATTGTCCGCTTTAGCTAACCTGATACGTGCCCTGCAGGATCTGCAGACTTCATTATAATCTTCTTTAGATATGCCTCCCTCTTTCCATTTAATAAACATTTCTTTCTTTCTTTTTAGCATGTGTTTAAGTTCTGTGTTCATCCATCCTGGTTTCCTTAAATGCTTCCCATTCTTCCTACTTTTCGGGATTGTTAACGATTGTGCTTTGAGAATCTCATTTTTAAAAATTTCCCATCCTTCCTGGACATTTTTGTCCTTAAGGACATCCAGCCATTGGATCCCTCCTATTCTCTTTCTGAGTCTCTTAAAATCTGCCTTTCTAAAATCTAACCTTGAAGTTTGAGTCTTCACATGTCTTCCTCCTCTAGTTATCCAAAATTCTATAATAGCATGATCGCTGCCTCCTAGGGTCCCAGCCACCTTTACCTCCTCAACCATTTCCTCCCTGTTTATAAGGATTAGATCCAAAGTAGCAGATCCCCTTGTTTTCTCCCCTACCTTTTGGAAGATAAAGTTGTCAGCAAGAGAGGATAAGAATTAGCTTGACCTGTTAGTTTTACTTGAGAGAGATTCCCAACAAATGTCTGGATAGTTGAAATCTCCCATGACCACTACGTCATATTTTTTGGAGAACTTGGTCATTTGATACATAAAGAGTTCATCCATATCTTCAGCTTGCCCAGGTGGCCTGTAGTAAATGCCTACAATGGTGTCCTTTCCGTTGTTCTCTCCTTGTATTCTTACGCAAACAGTTTCCACAGAACTCCCAGTCTCTGAAGCTTCAATCTCTGTGCAGATATATGCTTTTCTAACATACAATGCAACACCTCCTCCTCGTTTATCAAGTCTGTTTCTTGCAAATAAGTTGTATCCTTTTAGCCTTTTATTCCAATCATGTGTATCGTCCCACCAAGTTTCAGTGATTCCAATGACATCATATTCCTTTTCCTGCATTAGTAGTTCCAATTCTCCTTGTTTGTTGCCCATGCTTTGTGCATTTGTATAAAAATATTTTAGTTTGTGATTGGTTTCTCTTCCTCCCATATTTTTATTATTTAGATTTTTTTGTCTTTGTTCTTCTTTTCCACTTCCAGTAGCAGAGATCTCAATAGTATTTGTCAGCTGTATGGCTTTTTCTGGCCTTTTGCTTCCCTTCCCACATTGTTCTCGTTTAAAGCTCTTCTGATGAGTGTAGCAAGGCGACTTCCAAATACATGTTTTCCAGTCTTCGTAAGGTGCACCCCATCTCTAGCAAGTAGTCCATCGTATAGGTAATTCATTCCGTGATCCAGAAATCCAAATCCTTGTTGACGGCACCATCGACGTAGCCAGTTGTTCACCTGTAGAATCTTATTCCACCTCATTGTTCCATGGCCATCCACTGGGAGGATGGATGAGAAGACCACCTGCGCTCCCAATTCTTTCACTTTCTTGCCTAAGTCTTCAAAGTCACTGCAGATGGTTGCCAGGTCCTTTCTTGCGGTGTCATTTGTCCCCACATGTATTAGCAGGAATGGGTAGTGATCTGTAGGTCTGAAGAGTCTTGATATCCTGTCAGACACATCTTTAATTTTTGCTCCTGGAAGACAGCACATTTCTCTTGAGGTTATGTCTGGTCTGCAGATAGCGGCCTCTGTTCCTCTTAACAGGGAATCCCCCATGACCACCACTCTCCGTTTTTTCTTCACAACATTCTTCTTTCTCCATCCAGGAGGATTCTGAGGGCTTACAAGGTCATTCATTGCTGGCAAAGTCTTATCTTGCTGTATTTCTTCATGGTTCTCCTGTGTGAGAGCCTGGTACTGGTTCCTGAGCAGTATGGGTGCTGACTGCCTCTCGATCCTCCTGCTTCTGTGGGTCACATGCTTCCATTCCTCTGTTTCGTCAGGTGCAGTTCGAATTTCTTCTCTTTCTGAATCATGAAGAGATAATTCTGCTCTGTCTAAGAACTCTTCACCTTCCTTAATGATTTTCAAGGTAGTTAACCTCTCTTCTAGATTTCGCAACTTTTCCTCCAACAGGGACACAAGCTTGCATTTCTGGCATGTGAAGTTTGGCTTTTCCACTGGCAAGTCTGTGAACATGTAGCAGGATATGCAGCTCAGCAAATGGCTCCTGGACTCTTCCATGTTCTTATTGTTAATGTTCTGAAAACAGTGAAAAAAGCTTAAAAAAAAAAAGCTTCAAAATGCGCGCGCCGGTAGGCGCGCGGTTTACCGATGTCCTCTTTTCAGCTCCAACAGCCAAAATCCAGTGTTCTTTGAGCTTGCGGAGACTCTTCACTTACCCCAAAATGCAGTGGGAATATGCAAATTATCTCCTCAGGACTCCTCCCCTGGTTTACCGATGTCCTCTTTTCAGCTCCAACAGCCAAAATCCAGTGTTCTTTGAGCTCGCGGAGACTCTTCACTTACCCCAAAAAGCAGTGGGAATATGCAAATTATCTCCTCAGGACTCCTCCCCTGGCTACAGATACTCACTGTGCTGTATATAGAGCTACAGATACTCACTGTGCTGTATATAGAGCTACAGATACTCACTGTGCTGTATATAGGGCTACAGATACTCACTGTGCTGTATATAGAGCTACAGATACTCACTGTGCCTGTATATAGAGCTACAGATACTCACTGTGCTGTATATAGAGCTACAGATACTCACTGTGCTGTATATAGAGCTACAGATACTCACTGTGCTGTATATAGGGCTACAGATACTCACTGTGCTGTATATAGGGCTACAGATACTCACTGTGCCTGTATATAGAGCTACAGATACTCACTGTGCTGTATATAGAGCTACAGATACTCACTGTGCTGTATATAGGGCTACAGATACTCACTGTGCTGTATATAGAGCTACAGATACTCATTGTGCTGTATATAGGGCTACAGATACTCACTGTGCTGTATATAGAGCTACAGATACTCACTGTGCCTGTATATAGGGCTACAGATACTCACTGTGCTGTATATAGAGCTACAGATACTCACTGTGCTGTATATAGAGCTACAGATACTCACTGTGCTGTATATAGGGCTACAGATACTCACTGTGCTGTATATAGAGCTACAGATACTCACTGTGCCTGTATTTAGAGCTACAGATACTCACTGTGCTGTATATAGGACTACAGATACTCACTGTGCTGTATATAGGGCTACAGATACTCACTGTGCTGTATATAGGACTACAGATACTCAATGTGCCTGTATATAGGACTACAGATACTCACTGTGCTGTATATAGGACTACAGATACTCAATGTGCCTGTATATAGAGCTACAGATACACACTGTGCCTGTATATAGGACTACAGATACTCAATGTGCCTGTATATAGAGCTACAGATACTCACTGTGCTGTATATAGGACTACAGATACTCACTGTGCCTGTATATAGGACTACAGATACTCACTGTGCTGTATATAGAGCTACAGATACTCACTGTGCTGTATATAGGACTACAGATACTCACTGTGCTGTATATAGGGCTACAGATACTCACTGTGCTGTATATAGGACTACAGATACTCACTGTGCCTGTATATAGGACTACAGATACTCACTGTGCTGTATATAGGACTACAGATACTCAATGTGCCTGTATATAGAGCTACAGATACACACTGTGCCTGTATATAGGACTACAGATACTCAATGTGCCTGTATATAGAGCTACAGATACTCACTGTGCTGTATATAGGACTACAGATACTCAATGTGCCTGTATATAGAGCTACAGATACTCATTGTGCTGTATATAGGGCTACAGATACTCACTGTGCTGTATATAGAGCTACAGATACTCACTGTGCCTGTATATAGGGCTACAGATACTCACTGTGCTGTATATAGAGCTACAGATACTCACTGTGCTGTATATAGAGCTACAGATACTCACTGTGCTGTATATAGAGCTACAGATACTCACTGTGCCTGTATATAGGGCTACAGATACTCACTGTGCTGTATATAGAGCTACAGATACTCACTGTGCTGTATATAGAGCTACAGATACTCACTGTGCTGTATATAGAGCTACAGATACTCACTGTGCCTGTATTTAGAGCTACAGATACTCACTGTGCTGTATATAGGACTACAGATACTCACTGTGCTGTATATAGGGCTACAGATACTCACTGTGCTGTATATAGGACTACAGATACTCAATGTGCCTGTATATAGGACTACAGATACTCACTGTGCTGTATATAGGACTACAGATACTCAATGTGCCTGTATATAGAGCTACAGATACACACTGTGCCTGTATATAGGACTACAGATACTCAATGTGCCTGTATATAGAGCTACAGATACTCACTGTGCTGTATATAGGACTACAGATACTCACTGTGCCTGTATATAGGACTACAGATACTCACTGTGCTGTATATAGAGCTACAGATACTCACTGTGCTGTATATAGGACTACAGATACTCACTGTGCTGTATATAGGGCTACAGATACTCACTGTGCTGTATATAGGACTACAGATACTCACTGTGCCTGTATATAGGACTACAGATACTCACTGTGCTGTATATAGGACTACAGATACTCAATGTGCCTGTATATAGAGCTACAGATACACACTGTGCCTGTATATAGGACTACAGATACTTAATGTGCCTGTATATAGAGCTACAGATACACACTGTGCCTGTATATAGGACTACAGATACTCAATGTGCCTGTATATAGAGCTACAGATACTCACTGTGCTGTATATAGGACTACAGATACTCACTGTGCCTGTATATAGGACTACAGATACTCACTGTGCTGTATATAGAGCTACAGATACTCACTGTGCTGTATATAGGACTACAGATACTCAATGTGCCTGTATATAGAGCTACAGATACTCACTGTGCTGTATATAGGACTACAGATACTCAATGTGCCTGTATATAGAGCTACAGATACTCACTGTGCTGTATATAGGACTACAGATACTCAATGTGCCTGTATATAGAGCTACAGATACTCATTGTGCTGTATATAGGGCTACAGATACTCACTGTGCTGTATATAGAGCTACAGATACTCACTGTGCCTGTATATAGGGCTACAGATACTCACTGTGCTGTATATAGAGCTACAGATACTCACTGTGCTGTATATAGAGCTACAGATACTCACTGTGCTGTATATAGGGCTACAGATACTCACTGTGCTGTATATAGAGCTACAGATACTCACTGTGCCTGTATTTAGAGCTACAGATACTCACTGTGCTGTATATAGGACTACAGATACTCACTGTGCTGTATATAGGGCTACAGATACTCACTGTGCTGTATATAGGACTACAGATACTCAATGTGCCTGTATATAGGACTACAGATACTCACTGTGCTGTATATAGGACTACAGATACTCAATGTGCCTGTATATAGAGCTACAGATACACACTGTGCCTGTATATAGGACTACAGATACTCAATGTGCCTGTATATAGAGCTACAGATACTCACTGTGCTGTATATAGGACTACAGATACTCACTGTGCCTGTATATAGGACTACAGATACTCACTGTGCTGTATATAGAGCTACAGATACTCACTGTGCTGTATATAGGACTACAGATACTCACTGTGCTGTATATAGGGCTACAGATACTCACTGTGCTGTATATAGGACTACAGATACTCACTGTGCCTGTATATAGGACTACAGATACTCACTGTGCTGTATATAGGACTACAGATACTCAATGTGCCTGTATATAGAGCTACAGATACACACTGTGCCTGTATATAGGACTACAGATACTCAATGTGCCTGTATATAGAGCTACAGATACTCACTGTGCTGTATATAGGACTACAGATACTCAATGTGCCTGTATATAGAGCTACAGATACTCACTGTGCTGTATATAGGACTACAGATACTCACTGTGCCTGTATATAGGACTACAGATACTCACTGTGCTGTATATAGAGCTACAGATACTCACTGTGCCTGTATATAGGGCTACAGATACTCACTGTGCTGTATATAGGGCTACAGATACTCACTGTGCTGTATATAGGACTACAGATACTCACTGTGCCTGTATATAGGACTACACATACTCACTGTGCCTGTATATAGAGCTACAGATACTCACTGTGCTGTATATAGGGCTACAGATACTCACTGTGCCTGTATATAGGACTATAGATACTCACTGTGCTGTATATAGGACTACAGATACTCACTGTGCTGTATATAGGGCTACAGATACTCACTGTGCTGTATATAGGACTACAGATACTCACTGTGCCTGTATATAGAGCTACAGATACTCACTGTGCTGTATATAGAGCTACAGATACTCACTGTGCCTGTATATAGAGCTACAGATACTCACTGTGCTGTATATAGGACTACAGATACTCACTGTGCTGTATATAGGACTACAGATACTCACTGTGCTGTATATAGGGCTACAGATACTCACTGTGCTGTATATAGGACTACAGATACTCACTGTGCCTGTATATAGAGCTACAGATACTCACTGTGCTGTATATAGAGCTACAGATACTCACTGTGCCTGTATATAGAGCTACAGATACTCACTGTGCTGTATACAGAGCTACAGATACTCACTGTGCTGTATATAGAGCTACAGATACTCACTGTGCCTGTATATAGGACTACACATACTCACTGTGCCTGTATATAGGGCTACAGATACTCACTGTGCTGTATATAGGACTACAGATACTCACTGTGCTGTATATAGGACTACAGATACTCACTGTGCCTGTATATAGAGCTACAGATACTCACTGTGCTGTATATAGAGCTACAGATACTCACTGTGCTGTATATAGGGCTACAGATACTCACTGTGCCTGTATATAGGACTACAGATACTCACTGTGCCTGTATATAGGACTACACATACTCAATGTGCCTGTATATAGAGCTACAGATACTCACTGTGCTGTATATAGGGCTACAGATACTCACTGTGCCTGTATATAGAGCTACAGATACTCACTGTGCCTGTATATAGAGCTACAGATACTCACTGTGCTGTATATAGGGCTACAGATACTCACTGTGCCTGTATATAGGACTATAGATACTCACTGTGCTGTATATAGGACTACAGATACTCACTGTGCCTGTATATAGGACTACAGATACTCACTGTGCTGTATATAGGACTACAGATACTCACTGTGCCTGTATATAGGACTACAGATACTCACTGTGCTGTATATAGGGCTACAGATACTCACTGTGCTGTATATAGAGCTACAGATACTCACTGTGCTGTATATAGGGCTACAGATACTCACTGTGCTGTATATAGGACTACAGATACTCACTGTGCCTGTATATAGAGCTACAGATACTCACTGTGCCTGTATATAGGGCTACAGATACTCACTGTGCTGTATATAGGGCTACAGATACTCACTGTGCTGTATATAGGACTACAGATACTCACTGTGCTGTATATAGGACTACACATACTCACTGTGCCTGTATATAGAGCTACAGATACTCACTGTGCCTGTATATAGAGCTACAGATACTCACTGTGCTGTATATAGGGCTACAGATACTCACTGTGCCTGTATATAGGACTATAGATACTCACTGTGCTGTATATAGGGCTACAGATACTCACTGTGCTGTATATAGGACTACAGATACTCACTGTGCTGTATATAGGGCTACAGATACTCACTGTGCTGTATATAGGACTAAAGATACTCACTGTGCCTGTATATAGGACTACACATACTCACTGTGCCTGTATATAGAGCTACAGATACTCACTGTGCCTGTATATAGAGCTACAGATACTCACTGTGCCTGTATATAGAGCTACAGATACTCACTGTGCTGTATATAGGGCTACAGATACTCACTGTGCCTGTATATAGGACTATAGATACTCACTGTGCTGTATATAGGACTACAGATACTCACTGTGCTGTATATAGAGCTACAGATACTCACTGTGCCTGTATATAGGACTACACATACTCACTGTGCCTGTATATAGGGCTACAGATACTCACTGTGCTGTATATAGGACTACAGATACTCACTGTGCCTGTATTTAGAGCTACAGATACTCACTGTGCTGTATATAGGACTACAGATACTCACTGTGCTGTATATAGGGCTACAGATACTCACTGTGCTGTATATAGGACTACAGATACTCAATGTGCCTGTATATAGGACTACAGATACTCACTGTGCTGTATATAGGACTACAGATACTCAATGTGCCTGTATATAGAGCTACAGATACACACTGTGCCTGTATATAGGACTACAGATACTCAATGTGCCTGTATATAGAGCTACAGATACTCACTGTGCTGTATATAGGACTACAGATACTCACTGTGCCTGTATATAGGACTACAGATACTCACTGTGCTGTATATAGAGCTACAGATACTCACTGTGCTGTATATAGGACTACAGATACTCACTGTGCTGTATATAGGACTACAGATACTCACTGTGCCTGTATATAGGACTACAGATACTCACTGTGCTGTATATAGGACTACAGATACTCAATGTGCCTGTATATAGAGCTACAGATACACACTGTGCCTGTATATAGGACTACAGATACTCAATGTGCCTGTATATAGAGCTACAGATACTCACTGTGCTGTATATAGGACTACAGATACTCAATGTGCCTGTATATAGAGCTACAGATACTCATTGTGCTGTATATAGGGCTACAGATACTCACTGTGCTTTATATAGAGCTACAGATACTCACTGTGCCTGTATATAGGGCTACAGATACTCACTGTGCTGTATATAGAGCTACAGATACTCACTGTGCTGTATATAGAGCTACAGATACTCACTGTGCTGTATATAGGGCTACAGATACTCACTGTGCTGTATATAGAGCTACAGATACTCACTGTGCCTGTATTTAGAGCTACAGATACTCACTGTGCTGTATATAGGACTACAGATACTCACTGTGCTGTATATAGGGCTACAGATACTCACTGTGCTGTATATAGGACTACAGATACTCAATGTGCCTGTATATAGGACTACAGATACTCACTGTGCTGTATATAGGACTACAGATACTCAATGTGCCTGTATATAGAGCTACAGATACACACTGTGCCTGTATATAGGACTACAGATACTCAATGTGCCTGTATATAGAGCTACAGATACTCACTGTGCTGTATATAGGACTACAGATACTCACTGTGCCTGTATATAGGACTACAGATACTCACTGTGCTGTATATAGAGCTACAGATACTCACTGTGCTGTATATAGGACTACAGATACTCACTGTGCTGTATATAGGGCTACAGATACTCACTGTGCTGTATATAGGACTACAGATACTCACTGTGCCTGTATATAGGACTACAGATACTCACTGTGCTGTATATAGGACTACAGATACTCAATGTGCCTGTATATAGAGCTACAGATACACACTGTGCCTGTATATAGGACTACAGATACTCAATGTGCCTGTATATAGAGCTACAGATACACACTGTGCCTGTATATAGGACTACAGATACTCAATGTGCCTGTATATAGAGCTACAGATACTCACTGTGCTGTATATAGGACTACAGATACTCACTGTGCCTGTATATAGGACTACAGATACTCACTGTGCTGTATATAGAGCTACAGATACTCACTGTGCTGTATATAGGACTACAGATACTCACTGTGCTGTATATAGGGCTACAGATACTCACTGTGCTGTATATAGGACTACAGATACTCACTGTGCCTGTATATAGGACTACAGATACTCACTGTGCTGTATATAGGACTACAGATACTCAATGTGCCTGTATATAGAGCTACAGATACACACTGTGCCTGTATATAGGACTACAGATACTCAATGTGCCTGTATATAGAGCTACAGATACTCACTGTGCTGTATATAGGACTACAGATACTCACTGTGCCTGTATATAGGACTACAGATACTCACTGTGCTGTATATAGAGCTACAGATACTCACTGTGCTGTATATAGGACTACAGATACTCACTGTGCTGTATATAGGGCTACAGATACTCACTGTGCTGTATATAGGACTACAGATACTCACTGTGCCTGTATATAGGACTACAGATACTCACTGTGCTGTATATAGGACTACAGATACTCAATGTGCCTGTATATAGAGCTACAGATACACACTGTGCCTGTATATAGGACTACAGATACTCAATGTGCCTGTATATAGAGCTACAGATACTCACTGTGCTGTATATAGGACTACAGATACTCAATGTGCCTGTATATAGAGCTACAGATACTCACTGTGCTGTATATAGGACTACAGATACTCACTGTGCCTGTATATAGGACTACAGATACTCACTGTGCTGTATATAGAGCTACAGATACTCACTGTGCCTGTATATAGGGCTACAGATACTCACTGTGCTGTATATAGGGCTACAGATACTCACTGTGCTGTATATAGGACTACAGATACTCACTGTGCCTGTATATAGGACTACACATACTCACTGTGCTGTATATAGAGCTACAGATACTCACTGTGCTGTATATAGGGCTACAGATACTCACTGTGCTGTATATAGGGCTACAGATACTCACTGTGCTGTATATAGGACTACAGATACTCACTGTGCCTGTATATAGAGCTACAGATACTCACTGTGCTGTATATAGAGCTACAGATACTCACTGTGCCTGTATATAGAGCTACAGATACTCACTGTGCTGTATATAGGACTACAGATACTCACTGTGCTGTATATAGGACTACAGATACTCACTGTGCTGTATATAGAGCTACAGATACTCACTGTGCTGTATATAGAGCTACAGATACTCACTGTGCCTGTATATAGGACTACACATACTCACTGTGCCTGTATATAGGGCTACAGATACTCACTGTGCTGTATATAGGACTACAGATACTCACTGTGCTGTATATAGGACTACAGATACTCACTGTGCTGTATATAGAGCTACAGATACTCACTGTGCTGTATATAGAGCTACAGATACTCACTGTGCTGTATATAGGGCTACAGATACTCACTGTGCCTGTATATAGGACTACAGATACTCACTGTGCCTGTATATAGGACTACACATACTCAATGTGCCTGTATATAGAGCTACAGATACTCACTGTGCTGTATATAGGGCTACAGATACTCACTGTGCTGTATATAGAGCTACAGATACTCACTGTGCCTGTATATAGAGCTACAGATACTCACTGTGCTGTATATAGGGCTACAGATACTCACTGTGCCTGTATATAGGACTATAGATACTCACTGTGCTGTATATAGGACTACAGATACTCACTGTGCCTGTATATAGGACTACAGATACTCACTGTGCTGTATATAGGACTACAGATACTCACTGTGCCTGTATATAGGACTACAGATACTCACTGTGCTGTATATAGGACTACAGATACTCACTGTGCTGTATATAGAGCTACAGATACTCACTGTGCTGTATATAGGGCTACAGATACTCACTGTGCTGTATATAGGACTACAGATACTCACTGTGCCTGTATATAGAGCTACAGATACTCACTGTGCCTGTATATAGGACTACAGATACTCACTGTGCTGTATATAGGGCTACAGATACTCACTGTGCTGTATATAGGACTACAGATACTCACTGTGCTGTATATAGGACTACACATACTCACTGTGCCTGTATATAGAGCTACAGATACTCACTGTGCCTGTATATAGAGCTACAGATACTCACTGTGCTGTATATAGGGCTACAGATACTCACTGTGCCTGTATATAGGACTATAGATACTCACTGTGCCTGTATATAGGGACTACAGATACTCACTGTGCTGTATATAGGACTACAGATACTCACTGTGCTGTATATAGGGCTACAGATACTCACTGTGCTGTATATAGGACTAAAGATACTCACTGTGCCTGTATATAGGACTACACATACTCACTGTGCCTGTATATAGAGCTACAGATACTCACTGTGCCTGTATATAGAGCTACAGATACTCACTGTGCCTGTATATAGAGCTACAGATACTCACTGTGCTGTATATAGGACTACAGATACTCACTGTGCCTGTATATAGGACTATAGATACTCACTGTGCTGTATATAGGACTACAGATACTCACTGTGCTGTATATAGAGCTACAGATACTCACTGTGCCTGTATATAGGACTACACATACTCACTGTGCCTGTATATAGGGCTACAGATACTCACTGTGCTGTATATAGGGCTACAGATACTCACTGTGCCTGTATATAGGACTACAGATACTCACTGTGCCTGTATATAGAGCTACAGATACTCACTGTGCTGTATATAGGGCTACAGATACTCACTGTGCCTGTATATAGGACTACAGATACTCACTGTGCCTGTATATAGGACTACAGATACTCACTGTGCTGTATATAGGACTACAGATACTCACTGTGCCTGTATATAGGACTACAGATACTCACTGTGCTGTATATAGGGCTACAGATACTCACTGTGCTGTATATAGAGCTACAGATACTCACTGTGCCTGTATATAGGGCTACAGATACTCACTGTGCTGTATATAGGACTACAGATACTCACTGTGCCTGTATATAGAGCTACAGATACTCACTGTGCTGTATATAGGGCTACAGATACTCACTGTGCTGTATATAGGGCTACAGATACTCACTGTGCTGTATATAGGACTACAGATACTCACTGTGCTGTATATAGGACTACACATACTCACTGTGCCTGTATATAGAGCTACAGATACTCACTGTGCCTGTATATAGAGCTACAGATACTCACTGTGCTGTATATAGGGCTACAGATACTCACTGTGCCTGTATATAGGACTACAGATACTCACTGTGCTGTATATAGGGCTACAGATACTCACTGTGCCTGTATATAGGACTACAGATACTCACTGTGCTGTATATAGGGCTACAGATACTCACTGTGCTGTATATAGGACTACAGATACTCACTGTTCCTGTATATAGGACTACACATACTCACTGTGCCTGTATATAGAGCTACAGATACTCACTGTGCCTGTATATAGAGCTACAGATACTCACTGTGCCTGTATATAGAGCTACAGATACTCACTGTGCTGTATATAGGGCTACAGATACTCACTGTGCCTGTATATAGGACTATAGATACTCACTGTGCTGTATATAGGACTACAGATACTCACTGTGCTGTATATAGAGCTACAGATACTCACTGTGCCTGTATATAGGACTACAGATACTCACTGTGCCTGTATATAGAGCTACAGATACTCACTGTGCCTGTATATAGAGCTACAGATACTCACTGTGCTGTATATAGAGCTACAGATACTCACTGTGCCTGTATATAGGGCTACAGATACTCACTGTGCTGTATATAGGACTACAGATACTCACTGTGCCTGTATATAGGACTACACATACTCACTGTGCCTGTATATAGAGCTACAGATACTCACTGTGCTGTATATAGAGCTACAGATACTCACTGTGCTGTATATAGAGCTACAGATACTCACTGTGCCTGTATATAGAGCTACAGATACTCACTGTGCTGTATATAGAGCTACAGATACTCACTGTGCTGTATATAGGAGCTACAGATACTCACTGTGCTGTATATAGAGCTACAGATACTCACTGTGCTGTATATAGGACTACAGATACTCACTGTGCCTGTATATAGAGCTACAGATACTCACTGTGCTGTATATAGGGCTACAGATACTCACTGTGCTGTATATAGAGCTACAGATACTCACTGTGCTGTATATAGAGCTACAGATACTCACTGTGCCTGTATATAGGACTACACATACTCACTGTGCCTGTATATAGAGCTACAGATACTCACTGTGCCTGTATATAGAGCTACAGATACTCACTGTGCCTGTATATAGAGCTACAGATACTCACTGTGCTGTATATAGAGCTACAGATACTCACTGTGCCTGTATATAGAGCTACAGATACTCACTGTGCTGTATATAGAGCTACAGATACTCACTGTGCTGTATATAGGACTACAGATACTCACTGTGCTGTATATAGAGCTACAGATACTCACTGTGCCTGTATATAGGACTACAGATACTCACTGTGCCTGTATATAGAGCTACAGATACTCACTGTGCTGTATATAGAGCTACAGATACTCACTGTGCCTGTATATAGAGCTACAGATACTCACTGTGCTGTATATAGGACTACAGATACTCACTGTGCCTGTATATAGGACTACAGATACTCACTGTGCCTGTATATAGAGCTACAGATACTCACTGTGCTGTATATAGGACTACAGATACTCACTGTGCCTGTATATAGAGCTACAGATACTCACTGTGCCTGTATATAGAGCTACAGATACTCACTGTGCCTGTATATAGGACTACAGATACTCACTGTGCCTGTATATAGAGCTACAGATACTCACTGTGCCTGTATATAGAGCTACAGATACTCACTGTGCTGTATATAGGACTACAAATACTCACTGTGCCTGTATATAGAGCTACAGATACTCACTGTGCTGTATATAGGGCTACAGATACTCACTGTGCCTGTATATAGAGCTACAGATACTCACTGTGCCTGTATATAGGACTACAGATACTCACTGTGCCTGTATATAGAGCTACAGATACTCACTGTGCTGTATATAGAGCTACAGATACTCACTGTGCCTGTATATAGAGCTACAGATACTCACTGTGCTGTATATAGGACTACAGATACTCACTGTGCCTGTATATAGGACTACAGATACTCACTGTGCTGTATATAGAGCTACAGATACTCACTGTGCCTGTATATAGGGCTACAGATACTCACTGTGCTGTATATAGAGCTACAGATACTCACTGTGCTGTATATAGAAGCTACAGATACTCACTGTGCCTGTATATAGAGGCTACAGATACTCACTGTGCTGTATATAGAGCTACAGATACTCACTGTGCCTGTATATAGAGCTACAGATACTCACTGTGCCTGTATATAGAGCTACAGATACTCACTGTGCTGTATATAGAGGCTACAGATACTCACTGTGCTGTATATAGGGCTACAGATACTCACTGTGCTGTATATAGGCTACAGATACTCACTGTGCTGTATATAGAGCTACAGATACTCACTGTGCCTGTATATAGAGCTACAGATACTCACTGTGCTGTATATAGAGCTACAGATACTCACTGTGCCTGTATATAGGGCTACAGATACTCACTGTGCTGTATATAGAGCTACAGATACTCACTGTGCTGTATATAGAGCTACAGATACTCACTGTGCCTGTATATAGAGCTACAGATACTCACTGTGCCTGTATATAGAGCTACAGATACTCACTGTGCCTGTATATAGAGCTACAGATACTCACTGTGCCTGTATATAGAGGCTACAGATACTCACTGTGCTGTATATAGGGCTACAGATACTCACTGTGCCTGTATATAGAGCTACAGATACTCACTGTGCTGTATATAGAGCTACAGATACTCACTGTGCCTGTATATAGAGCTACAGATACTCACTGTGCTGTATATAGAGCTACAGATACTCACTGTGCTGTATATAGGAGCTACAGATACTCACTGTGCTGTATATAGAGCTACAGATACTCACTGTGCCTGTATATAGGACTACAGATACTCACTGTGCCTGTATATAGAGCTACAGATACTCACTGTGCCTGTATATAGAGCTACAGATACTCACTGTGCCTGTATATAGAGCTACAGATACTCACTGTGCCTGTATATAGGGCTACAGATACTCACTGTGCCTGTATATAGAGCTACAGATACTCACTGTGCTGTATATAGAGCTACAGATACTCACTGTGCCTGTATATAGAGCTACAGATACTCACTGTGCTGTATATAGAGCTACAGATACTCACTGTGCTGTATATAGAGCTACAGATACTCACTGTGCTGTATATAGAGCTACAGATACTCACTGTGCCTGTATATAGAGCTACAGATACTCACTGTGCCTGTATATAGGCTACAGATACTCACTGTGCCTGTATATAGAGCTACAGATACTCACTGTGCTGTATATAGGCTACAGATACTCACTGTGCCTGTATATAGAGCTACAGATACTCACTGTGCCTGTATATAGGGCTACAGATACTCACTGTGCCTGTATATAGAGCTACAGATACTCACTGTGCTGTATATAGAGCTACAGATACTCACTGTGCTGTATATAGAGCTACAGATACTCACTGTGCCTGTATATAGAGCTACAGATACTCACTGTGCTGTATATAGGAGCTACAGATACTCACTGTGCCTGTATATAGGACTACAGATACTCACTGTGCCTGTATATAGAGCTACAGATACTCACTGTGCTGTATATAGGACTACAGATACTCACTGTGCCTGTATATAGGCTACAGATACTCACTGTGCTGTATATAGGACTACAGATACTCACTGTGCCTGTATATAGAGCTACAGATACTCACTGTGCTGTATATAGAGCTACAGATACTCACTGTGCTGTATATAGAGCTACAGATACTCACTGTGCTGTATATAGGAGCTACAGATACTCACTGTGCTGTATATAGGACTACAGATACTCACTGTGCTGTATATAGGACTACAGATACTCACTGTGCCTGTATATAGAGCTACAGATACTCACTGTGCTGTATATAGGGCTACAGATACTCACTGTGCCTGTATATAGGACTACAGATACTCACTGTGCTGTATATAGGATACAGATACTCACTGTGCTGTATATAGAGCTACAGATACTCACTGTGCTGTATATAGGACTACAGATACTCACTGTGCCTGTATATAGAGCTACAGATACTCACTGTGCCTGTATATAGAGCTACAGATACTCACTGTGCTGTATATAGGGCTACAGATACTCACTGTGCTGTATATAGGACTACAGATACTCACTGTGCTGTATATAGGACTACAGATACTCACTGTGCTGTATATAGGAGCTACAGATACTCACTGTGCTGTATATAGGCTACAGATACTCACTGTGCTGTATATAGGCTACAGATACTCACTGTGCTGTATATAGAGGCTACAGATACTCACTGTGCCTGTATATAGGGCTACAGATACTCACTGTGCCTGTATATAGAGCTACAGATACTCACTGTGCCTGTATATAGAGCTACAGATACTCACTGTGCTGTATATAGGGCTACAGATACTCACTGTGCTGTATATAGAGCTACAGATACTCACTGTGCTGTATATAGAGCTACAGATACTCACTGTGCCTGTATATAGGACTACAGATACTCACTGTGCCTGTATATAGGACTACAGATACTCACTGTGCCTGTATATAGACTACAGATACTCACTGTGCCTGTATATAGAGCTACAGATACTCACTGTGCTGTATATAGGGCTACAGATACTCACTGTGCCTGTATATAGAGCTACAGATACTCACTGTGCCTGTATATAGAGCTACAGATACTCACTGTGCTGTATATAGGGCTACAGATACTCACTGTGCCTGTATATAGGACTACAGATACTCACTGTGCTGTATATAGGACTACAGATACTCACTGTGCCTGTATATAGGACTACAGATACTCACTGTGCCTGTATATAGGACTACACATACTCACTGTGCCTGTATATAGAGCTACAGATACTCACTGTGCTGTATATAGAACTACAGATACTCACTGTGCCTGTATATAGGAGCTACAGATACTCACTGTGCCTGTATATAGGACTACAGATACTCACTGTGCCTGTATATAGAGCTACAGATACTCACTGTGCTGTATATAGAGCTACAGATACTCACTGTGCTGTATATAGGAGCTACAGATACTCACTGTGCTGTATATAGGAGCTACAGATACTCACTGTGCTGTATATAGAACTACAGATACTCACTGTGCTGTATATAGGCTACAGATACTCACTGTGCCTGTATATAGGAGCTACAGATACTCACTGTGCCTGTATATAGGGCTACAGATACTCACTGTGCCTGTATATAGGAGCTACAGATACTCACTGTGCCTGTATATAGAGCTACAGATACTCACTGTGCTGTATATAGAGCTACAGATACTCACTGTGCCTGTATATAGAGCTACAGATACTCACTGTGCCTGTATATAGGAGCTACAGATACTCACTGTGCTGTATATAGAGCTACAGATACTCACTGTGCTGTATATAGAGCTACAGATACTCACTGTGCCTGTATATAGGACTACAGATACTCACTGTGCTGTATATAGAGCTACAGATACTCACTGTGCCTGTATATAGGAGCTACAGATACTCACTGTGCCTGTATATAGAGCTACAGATACTCACTGTGCTGTATATAGGACTACAGATACTCACTGTGCTGTATATAGGAGCTACAGATACTCACTGTGCCTGTATATAGGAGCTACAGATACTCACTGTGCCTGTATATAGAGCTACAGATACTCACTGTGCTGTATATAGGGCTACAGATACTCACTGTGCTGTATATAGGACTACAGATACTCACTGTGCCTGTATATAGGAGCTACAGATACTCACTGTGCCTGTATATAGAGCTACAGATACTCACTGTGCTGTATATAGAGCTACAGATACTCACTGTGCTGTATATAGAGCTACAGATACTCACTGTGCTGTATATAGAGCTACAGATACTCACTGTGCCTGTATATAGAGCTACAGATACTCACTGTGCCTGTATATAGAGCTACAGATACTCACTGTGCCTGTATATAGAGCTACAGATACTCACTGTGCTGTATATAGAGCTACAGATACTCACTGTGCTGTATATAGAGACTACAGATACTCACTGTGCCTGTATATAGAGCTACAGATACTCACTGTGCTGTATATAGGAGCTACAGATACTCACTGTGCTGTATATAGGACTACAGATACTCACTGTGCTGTATATAGGACTACAGATACTCACTGTGCTGTATATAGAGCTACAGATACTCACTGTGCTGTATATAGAGCTACAGATACTCACTGTGCCTGTATATAGAGCTACAGATACTCACTGTGCCTGTATATAGGCTACAGATACTCACTGTGCCTGTATATAGAGCTACAGATACTCACTGTGCTGTATATAGAGCTACAGATACTCACTGTGCTGTATATAGGACTACAGATACTCACTGTGCCTGTATATAGGCTACAGATACTCACTGTGCTGTATATAGAGCTACAGATACTCACTGTGCCTGTATATAGAGCTACAGATACTCACTGTGCCTGTATATAGGAGCTACAGATACTCACTGTGCCTGTATATAGAGCTACAGATACTCACTGTGCCTGTATATAGAGCTACAGATACTCACTGTGCTGTATATAGGCTACAGATACTCACTGTGCCTGTATATAGAGCTACAGATACTCACTGTGCCTGTATATAGGGCTACAGATACTCACTGTGCCTGTATATAGAGCTACAGATACTCACTGTGCCTGTATATAGGACTACAGATACTCACTGTGCCTGTATATAGAGCTACAGATACTCACTGTGCTGTATATAGGACTACAGATACTCACTGTGCCTGTATATAGAGCTACAGATACTCACTGTGCCTGTATATAGAGCTACAGATACTCACTGTGCTGTATATAGGAGCTACAGATACTCACTGTGCCTGTATATAGGGCTACAGATACTCACTGTGCCTGTATATAGAGCTACAGATACTCACTGTGCCTGTATATAGAGCTACAGATACTCACTGTGCTGTATATAGAGCTACAGATACTCACTGTGCCTGTATATAGGCTACAGATACTCACTGTGCTGTATATAGAGCTACAGATACTCACTGTGCCTGTATATAGGCTACAGATACTCACTGTGCCTGTATATAGAGCTACAGATACTCACTGTGCCTGTATATAGAGCTACAGATACTCACTGTGCTGTATATAGGACTACAGATACTCACTGTGCCTGTATATAGAGCTACAGATACTCACTGTGCCTGTATATAGAGCTACAGATACTCACTGTGCCTGTATATAGAGCTACAGATACTCACTGTGCTGTATATAGGACTACAGATACTCACTGTGCTGTATATAGACTACAGATACTCACTGTGCTGTATATAGGACTACAGATACTCACTGTGCCTGTATATAGAGCTACAGATACTCACTGTGCCTGTATATAGGAGCTACAGATACTCACTGTGCCTGTATATAGGAGCTACAGATACTCACTGTGCCTGTATATAGGCTACAGATACTCACTGTGCCTGTATATAGAGGCTACAGATACTCACTGTGCCTGTATATAGAGCTACAGATACTCACTGTGCCTGTATATAGAGCTACAGATACTCACTGTGCCTGTATATAGGACTACAGATACTCACTGTGCCTGTATATAGAGCTACAGATACTCACTGTGCCTGTATATAGGAGCTACAGATACTCACTGTGCCTGTATATAGAACTACAGATACTCACTGTGCTGTATATAGGACTACAGATACTCACTGTGCCTGTATATAGGACTACAGATACTCACTGTGCTGTATATAGGACTACAGATACTCACTGTGCTGTATATAGAGCTACAGATACTCACTGTGCTGTATATAGAGCTACAGATACTCACTGTGCCTGTATATAGAGCTACAGATACTCACTGTGCTGTATATAGGACTACAGATACTCACTGTGCCTGTATATAGGACTACAGATACTCACTGTGCCTGTATATAGAGCTACAGATACTCACTGTGCCTGTATATAGAGCTACAGATACTCACTGTGCTGTATATAGGACTACAGATACTCACTGTGCTGTATATAGAGCTACAGATACTCACTGTGCCTGTATATAGAAGCCCCCCCCCCCCCCCCCCCCCCCCCAG